>NC_142716.1:325000-650000 GCF_055471065.1 Atractosteus spatula | reverse complement strand
CCACGAGTGGGGATAGCGTGCCAGTAGCACCAGCAGTCCATTAGCACATGGATGGAAAAGAATGGTTCGGCCGCCATGAGCAAACCCAGCCACACCAGCCGGCCTCTTCAACTACAATAAGGAATACAGCACTTCGAGGAAGCAAAACAACCAATTGCTTCAAGATGACACAGCAGAATCAACCAAGCCGCCTATTTTCTGATATTCTCGTCATGGTTTCTGAGCTGTAATCATAACGCTCATCAGACCCAAAGCGCCGCTCTTTCCAACAGGTTTTTTTAAAGTGTTTTTAACAAAGATGCCAGCTGCACCATGGGAACTTCACATGAGCTCAGTGGCAAGATCAGCAGACAGGAGAATTCAAGCACTGCATTCAAATCGAAGCACAAACATTTCAGGGATTATCAGAACTGTTCAGTGACGCTCATACTCTACAGCATGCAGACGACATTTAGAGTTTGCAGATATTCCTTCTTTGACAGCAGAGGACAAAATCAAAACTGAGCTAAACAACCTTGGAGTGGTGTCAATTTGAAGTGGGTGAAGTGAAAAGTACACTGCCATAGTCCTAAAACTATTTTATACTAATTTGTATGTTTCTTTCCTTGGCATTGTGAACACGCCCGATTCATTTGAAAGAGAAAGATGAGCCGCAGCTTGCTACCAATACTTAGATTCAAGTGTGAAAATTAAAAAAGCAGACCCAAATGCAACAGGAAAAAAAAAAGTCATACGACTGACAAACAGTGAGGAATATTTCAGATTTATCTTAAATGTCTATGCGACATTACTGTGACAACACTGAGGCTTTGAAACTGCCAGCTTTCAGAGATGTTGGCAACAGTGCCGAAATCAAAGCTTTGATGGAAGTCAGCAACCTTGCTGTTATTTTTGACCCCCACGTTGGCCAAATCACTTGGGCATTTCTTGCCACCTACATGCTACAGTCTACACTCTTATTACAGCGAGATTAGACCAGCAATTCCCTACCCCAGGCCTGGAGGAACAGAGCCTCCTCTGGGGTTTGAGTTGGATTTGTACATTTACACTCAGCTTCTAAAGATTCAGCAGGGATTTGTAATTGATCTCAGCACTGCAGCAGCTTCTTTGAGCTTCAGAACAGCCATCATTCAGGTGCGTCTCAATTAGAAGCAATTGGACCTCGGTCGAAGGAAAAATTTCGTGGGCCTGTCTGACAGTCATACCCATCTATGTCTGTTCACCATCAGTCAAATAGTAAGAGCTGTTCAGGCCAGAACAATGGCAGACCGGTGGAGGAGAGACTGTGCAAAGCTCTGCGTGCCGAAGATGTTAGAAACAGCACCTATGAATCGGGGAATTTGACACTCGGGCCAACGACATGTCTAAACAAGCAAATCAATTAAGTCTTCAAATAGCACTGGCTGGATATTTTGATCTCAGATGGCATAAAAACCAGCAGGGAGGGAGACAGGTTCAGAGAAGATGACAGATCTGTTTGAGCCAACAGCCCTCTTACAATGTACTTTACAAGATGTAGTATAGCGCTCAGTTCTTTGAAAATCTATTATAAAATAAAATGTCATTAAAGCAAAAGATCGGTTTTGAATTGTAAATAGAACTGAACGACACTGCATTGTAATGAATGTGGTGTACACCAAGGAGCACTGTGGTACTTTTCTCAGCTCCTACATTAAATGTATAGAAAGCAATACCAAGTCATACATAATATAAAACAGAGCTTTCATTTGGAAAGTCCTAATGGGTGACTGGCAATGTAGCTAACATATGCACCTGCTTCTGCTTTGAACTCCACTCTCTTCAATCAGGCGAGATTAGCTTCCCTAAAAGCAAAAGCCTGAATGACCAAAAACATTCTCCATGTGTCACTGTACTGAATAATTACATGCCCTCCTAACCTTATAATGCCATAAAGAGCTTCTGGAACAAAGACTGAAAACAAGTCTTATAAAGTACTAATTAATAAGAGTGCCCCTGCATTAAAACTTTACCATAGAGAAGGATGTCAACTCAACGGCTTAGCATGGTGATCAATGAGAGCGAAAAGGTTAAAGTCGCTCATTTAACCTCACAGGAGCACGACGGAGCAGTGACCTTGTATCAGACTTACTGCAGTTGTGGCATTTAGAGGAAGAAAAGAGACATCCATCATGGCAGAGCTCAGAGATACGCAGGAAGCAGCAGCATTTGGGTAGCCTTGAGAAAAACTGGTCACATTCTAAAGCAGCCTCCCGAGCAGAGCTGGAAAAATGCGTTGGAGCAGAATAATCTAATTTCCATTCCTCCAGGAGAAAAATGAAGAGTGAAACGGCAGACTAGTGAGTAGCTGCCTACAGCACGGGCCCTGGTTTTCCTTTATTGTTCCGTGTTGTTTGCTGCTGTTGTTGAGTGGCTCAGAACAGCAAGATGAGGAAACACAGATGGGAGGTTTCGGCTAATTGCTCTTCTCTTAATGTCACTTAAATATTAAGTTCAATGCTGTGGAAAGCTCCCCAAATGCAAATCGTACAGATTTCAGACTGAACATCTTCCTATACAAGTAATGCAACATCACATTAGGCTAAGGCAGTGTTTAGGTTTCTTTAACATGAATATTATCATGACAGATCTGGAGAGGTGCACTGCCTATCTCTGAACAGGCAATCCATCCTAACCAGAACATCTCTGGGCATCAGGAATCACACCCAGGACCCTGCAGCTGCATGTTAGTAATGCTAACCAGCACACCGCATGGCAACGGTACAACAGCAGCCCCACACCAGAACGAAACTACCTTCCAGAGCCCGATCCTTGCTCGGTACTGTGGTCTATGAATGGCACCGTGACAGTGGGGAAAACCAGCACCATAATGTGGAGCTGGGGATTACCATGAACTACTGCTAGAACATGAGCAAAATAACCAGCTTATGAACCGTAGATCTACGACTGTTCTTTTGTTTTTAAATAGAAATGCATTTACTAACTTAAAACTACCCGCCGTGCTCCCCAGACAAATCCACAAAGAGGACTAAGAGTGAGGTCTGAAGAGGAGTGTCCAGTGGCTGCAGGACTCCACTCATACAGACTGATGGCAGCAGGACTGCATGGCGATACTACGGGTCAAGTGGGACCTCACTGTGCTGCGGGTTGACCCTGACGTGACAACGTTCCAGCAGGAGAACTCGCATCTTCCTGCTGCTTGTGTCACAGGACTGTTGTATTGTAAGAAAATGTGACCGTGACGCGGTGGATGGATTTGTGGGATAAGCTGTGGTAACAGCTGGTGTCTAGGTGTCACTGGCGTCGGAGACCTGTGGGAAAAAGACACGTGGCCAGGCTGCATGACGAGGGGGACAGAATCGCACAAGACAGCACCTGCAAATGGAAGCAGAGCACGTGTCATGCATGTGCAACTGGTGTTGCCGCATAAGGAATCCATCCCTGCTATGCCTGTGCAATAAACTGTCGGTGCACCTGCTTCAAAAAAAGACTTAAAATATTTTTAGAAATTTGTTTCAGTTATAAGTGATACGTTATTAATGATACTCAATTTATGCATGTTATTATGGTTTTATAGATGGACAAAACTACCAGGGGGAGAATTCATTTCTAATTGTTACAAAAGGAGAAGAATCTATCGGTTTTCCACGTTCACTGTTCACTGCACGATTACTGTATATCTTCTCCTGATCGACAAGCCCTGATCGAGTTCACCGCAGTGCCAGCCTCCCGTCTGTGACAGAACAGGCTCTTCTCCATCCTTTCCTTCCTGCCAGTGTGGATATCTCTCGAACAGAATTTCAAGTTTCGGTTTTCAATTTCATGCCCTTAGACGTTTTTGCACCGACACCCATATGAGCATTGGGGATTAATGTCCCTTGGAGACCCACGGTACATTTGTCATGGATCGGCAGCCACAGGAGAGCAGATTTTGCTTTGGATTCCCAATGGCACACCTGCCACAGCAACACGATGGCTCTTCATGACGGCGACGTATTTATCCCAACGCTGGGAAACGGAAGAAACCCTTGAGGCACTTTAAATCAAGAAGCTATTTGCCCGTGTTTGTGTGCAATCACTTTGCATTCAAAAGAAGCTCCACTTGTCACAGCTCCTAGACAGGGAGTACTGGTTGCCTGGTGGATTGCTGCAGGCTATGTCCCAACCAGCACCGCAGTGCAGAGCGCCAGCCCTCAGGCCTCACACAATCCTGCAACCCCTTATTCTACTCTGACACCAAAAAACAGAAAAGTGTTCCCCTCCGCTGTCGTCCTCTCAAAGAGAATGTAGATCCTTCAGTTTTTACTGTAGATGGGGTGAGTGGCTGTGTAAACAGGAGCAATTGGGATTTTCAGCCTTCAACCCAGGCTGTCTTCCAAGAAAGAGAGAAAAACATAATCCAGAGTTCAAAGCAGGGTTTGCACACAAACCACTGCCCAGGAGCTGGGGGTCAGCGTGGCCACACAGATCAAAGGAAGCTGTAATCCCTCCTGGGAACACTTGGGCTACCTGCACCAGAGGACTGAATTTTTCCAACAGAATGACAGTACTACAGTTACTCTTTGTTCTTTCATTAGTACAACATTATCAATGTAAAAAAAAGTAACATTTCCTTCTGCTTTTACGAGCCATAGAAACTTGTTCAAAATGCTTGCTCACACCAGCCAAGGCGTCAAAACATTTAGTGTATTTAGTGGTACTCACTGAGAAAACGGGTTTTAAAGAATACTGTGCATACTTCTGGCTCATGAAAAGACAGATCCTTTCACTGCTGTATTTAATTAAGAAAGATGAAAGGATGCTTTCAGAAGAAACTGCAGACTGCCGAAAGATTTTCAAAACTTGTGCACCAGCACCTACAGCCCCACAGACCTGAACCTGTACACCAGCAGCAGCTGCAGTCCTGAAACCCGCTCACCTCCCATCTGGCCAGAAGCAGCCAAGTGCCAAGGCAGGGTGGATCTCTCTTGAAATCCAAATTCTTCAGGTTTTCAACAGACAGCACGAGAAAAAGAACAGAGATACCGAGATAATCTAGGCAGAGACTTGGGAGCAGTAGCAGGTTACAGAGAATTTCCATCTCTTAACAAGTCCATCTTTGTACTGCATCTTTGCCAGCTCCTTAATTTCCTGCTGTGCCTATCTTATCTCGCTGCCTTTGAAACTGCTTGAAAAGGTAGGAGCTGAGGTACATCATTCCTTGAGAGGGAAGCTGTAGTAATAACTTCTGTTCATTTTACTCTAATAAGTACATTTTAATGTCAAGACACTCTTCAGGTTACAGACTAAATGATGGTGAAAGTAAAGAAAGGGACTCAAGAAAAAAGTTCCAGCTGTGTCTGTGAAAAAATCCTGACCCCTGCGATTGTGGTTGACTTCCATCCTCCCCCTGCTCATTACGAACATAAACATTTGGAAATAGCACAAGTAAAACTACAGTAACCTGCAGAAACAGAAAATAAAACTATTAAAAGTCAGAGACAGCCAAACCTCATCTTCATAGACAGCCAAAATCACAGGATACAAAACAGGCCCACCGGTAGAAACACCTGGCTGTAGGTGTTCCTGTGGTACATGCGGATGTCAAGATGCTCTTCAGGTAACACTTGTAACACTTTTACTCCACAGGATGGTTTACCGTCAAAGTTCCTTTTTTTTTTGTCTTGGAGAAACAGTAAAATGATCAATTTCAAATCTTATAGCAAAAGTGCTGATCATTGATAAAAAAACTTCCAAAGAAAGTTAAATGTGAACTAAAATTTTTGTTAATGCAGAGGCAGAACCCACAGGACTAATATAAGTGATATTCTCTCGGTCTACGGGCTTGGGAATTCAGTTTATCCAGCTGGTGACAGAGTACTGTAGCACAAACCCCAGCTTTATTACAGGTGACATCTCTGCTTTGAGCCCCATTCCCCTCAGAAGGTGTCCTATTAATTTCCACACGGTACCATGTTGGTCAGCAGCCTGCAGTTTATCCAGATACAAATCTCAGGATGAAAATCAGAATCTTTCTTATTTCATTACTATGCTGACCAAATCCTAACAGAACAGGCCAGAGAGAGAGAGAAGCACAGCTACCCCCCAAGTCAGTCCTCCATCACCCGAGTGGTACAGTTTACAGCAGGAGCTGCACAGTGTTCAGTATATACTGTATATATTCGTTCATCACTCCCTTCTGCAGACTCATGCGAGTTACAGCACAAAAATATCTGAAATACGAATGGAATGCAGATGAAACTCGGAAGATGAAAACCAAAGCAAAAACTCAAAAATTAGTTCTCAGGACTAAATAACAACTTTATGCAAATTTGGCCAAATTGGTATCGGTTATGGTCAGTTTTCCGCAAATTAAGCAAATGGAGCAGATGAATGAGCACGTGGCCTGCAGTTTATGATCTAAACTGTGGACTACTGTATAGTTTTAATTAACCAAATCCACACTGTCAAATGAGCCCCAATTAGCATTAATAGCTTATAGCATTTTACATAATATATTAAACACGCAGCACAGAAATGTTATTAGTGAAATTGTTGAACACCTAAAAAAGCACCAGACAAAGATCTGTATATATTTCACATTAACTGGAAAACTCAAAAGGGGAAAGCCCTCCGGGATGAGGCTATTCCCCCACACAGGCCAGACTGCACCTGCTTGAGTGCTGGCAAAGAAATCGCCCAATTCAGCACCGACCCCACAACCCCAACTCTCGCCACAAAGCCTCGCACTACATGACAAGCAAGCCGGCAAGCAATTCATTTGAGTAATTTTACTGTCCGCTCGTGGTAAAAGCACTCCGAGGCCAAACCAGGCTGTGAAGTAAAACAGTTACAAGACAGAACAGGAACAGATCCAAGAAAAGAAGTGCGGTCTAAAACCGACACTTACTTTAATATCAATGACTGACAAATTCTTACTATTCCTTTAAATTATTTAGTTGTTTCTTGTGGTGTCTTAACTCGGGCACTCAATTCAGAGAGTCATGTGTTCAGCTGTCACGCACAGAGTTGGAGGGCTGAAGAAGGCGAGGAGAAGCCAGGCCATCCCTGTCATAGCCTAATGAATCATGAAGCAGCTGTCACATGGCATTTTTACTGCTCTACAGCTCCATCTCACCATTTCCTGAACCTTGGCATGTTTTCCTCTGGCACCACACCATGAAGAGGAACGGGATCAACACACAGCAATTCATCACCCATTACCAAGCCTGACCTGTGGAGTGCACAACAGGGAGGACACCGGAGGGCCATGTCTGCAGGATTCCCAGCTCTCTGAAGCAGCAGACTCCTGGATCGCTCCAGGTAAGCCAGCAAGCAGCTGGTTTAGCTTGTTAAGAGCCAGGCTGGACTGTAGACACACCTGCCCCATAAAACTGTTATTTCCAGACGTCTTACTAGATGACTAGGCATCAAAGAGATGAACAAGATGATGCTGAAAAGCTGCTCTTCAGATACCTTTCTGAACAGATTTCGCACACAAGGAGTGAATGCAAGCTGAAACTTGAAAATGTACCTTCTCCATGCAGTCAAATATCACAGAATTCTTTGAACACAGTTAAAGCACATATGGGTCTACTTTCCCACAATATGTTTGTATACGCTTCACTGTTCTACTTGTTTAAACAATTAGGCCAAACATGTTTTAATTTTACGCTATTTACAGTAGAAATAATAGATTAAGAGCTTCCCAGTTAACTAGTCAGAGCTGTGCTGCAGGCTGAAACTTTCACAGCCTAACACTGAGTGCAAGAGAGATTCTTAGCCAAGCTGCACTGCCTAGTCAGCTGTCACGACACCTCACAGGGACACAGCTCTGCTACAGCACTGTGCTACAAATGAAATATTCACAACTGCAAAGCTTTGCTTCACTCGTTAAACCATGCAAAATACAGTCTGTATTGCTGGCTAGATTAATTCACTTTTTTTAATTTTAGGCAAAATAAGAGCTTGTTTCAGATAAGAATACAACACATAAAAAGCTATAAAAAAAGATTTTGACAAACGTCTGCCGAGATGTTAATTGAGGATTAGAGGGAAACCCACATTTCACTTTGAACTTTTTGAACAGAGTAGCCAATCTGTGAAGCACAGAGCAGTGCGGTCCGGTCCGCTGCTGGCTGCGACTTGAGCAGTACAGCCCTCACACAGCACCCCGAGACAAAACGACAGTCGCCAACAAAGCTCCTGTAAACTTGAGAAGGAGAAAGGAAATCTTGAAATCGACAGGAAAACTGCAGCTGAGGCAAGTTTATATGAAAGAACAGACAGATGGAAAGATGGCCGGTATGAGACAGATGTGATCGGGTGAGATACTGGACAGGTTTGCTGCTCCGCAGTAGAAGCTGTAGTACTCACATCGATTTCAGTGTCAGAGCCTTATGGACATGTCATTCACTGCCTGGAGCATTATCAGAGAAAGAGGAAAAAGATCATTAGGCTTTGAAATAAAATTGCAGGCAAATGCAACACTACTGCAATGTGCGAGCAATCCAAGGACATCAAGAAAAACACCTTGGAAAAACTCTGCTTTGATTCCTTGTATTTTCAAGGTAACCATGCTTTTTTTCAAAAAGGCAAAGTAACCCACTTGTGCTTTTCTCTAAAGAAAAATCCAGCATTAGGTTAGCAAAACAATGTGACAGTTTAAGGCAGCCACTACACATCCTATTTGGTGAAGAGAATGAATAACCTGTGCTACACCCCTGAGCTGCAGTAGGCATCGCACCTGCAGTTGTGTGGCCCCAGACTCCATCCATCAGCTGTCAGCCCCTGGGCCCTCCTGCCCACGACTGCCCTCGTCACTGTAACCCGTTACCCCACGCGACACCTTTCCCACAGGCACTGGGGTGTCGGCTCCCAGCTTGCAGCTCCAGCCTGTTTTTGACAAGGCACATTCCCACAGCAAGCTTACACGTAGAGGTTCTATGCACATGTAGGCAGTTCTAAACCCCTGACCACACGTTATCATGTATTTTACTGCAGTATATGTAGGCTACCACACACAGAGAGAAACCCCCATACGACTGCAACCAACAACACTCGGCTACTTACCAAATTTTATACTAAAAATGTTATTTACCCATTTTTTAAAGGTCTAACTTCTTTTCATCATCTAGCGTGTTATACAGAGGAATTGCCCACTGGGGCCTCAGACTC
This sequence comes from Atractosteus spatula, assembly GCF_055471065.1. Lineage (NCBI taxonomy): Eukaryota > Metazoa > Chordata > Actinopteri > Semionotiformes > Lepisosteidae > Atractosteus > Atractosteus spatula. Next base: position 640,865 of record NC_142716.1, on the reverse strand, counting down.
CTCAAACACTGGGACCTGCTTTTCCTTTAGCAAAGCCAACCTGTTTCTCTGGATGTTTTATTTTATCTCATGCCAAAAGACTCAGAGGATTACACACACGCACACACACACACGCACACCAGCCACTATAGGGACAAATGCAATCGCAAAGCAAAACAGAAATGCTGCCAAGATTAATTGTTATTTAAACACCTCAGTTAGTGCATTAAAGACTGCATTTCTTAGTGCAGATCTGACGAGCTGGATTTCATTTTTCAATTGGTTTTTGTTTTTAAACCAGATAATTCTGTAGGAGGTCAACAGAAAGCACACTGGCAGAAAAAAAAGAAAGAGCAAGATGGGGAAAAAAACAGAACACAAAAATCAATGAAATGCACAATATGTTTAACATCTTCAAGCCCTTACTTCCTAACAAGCAATTGAACATGAAATCCTTCCCATAAACACTGTACAAGAGATCAGCTCTTAGTCCCAACCACACTGCTGCTGATCCAAGCACTCTTCAAGACTTTCAGAATGAAATCGGAGACCCCCGGATCAACGAAACTATGCAGCTTTTAACCAGATCACTTGCGCGTCAAGAATGTATTGAGAATTCCTTTTCAAATATGGCTCTTTTTGAGCTACACAGCTCCTGCACTGCAATAATGGTTCTGAACTTTTTTTGTAAACACAAAAAAGCACATCCGCAAAGACTAAGCAAAAGTATCTTTATTGTTATTCCCTTTGGAAGACAGTCTAAGGCATTCCTGCTCTCTTTATTCGGGAACCTTTAGCCACCTTCCCAGTCTTGACAGCCTAGAGGAGAAGGACCTGTTCTCACCAGTCCATTCATACTGGGCATAATTCAACACCAGCACAGCAAAACCCAAAATGAAAACAGAAAATTTATTTTCAGAGGCTACATCTAAAAAAGGTAGAAAGGGGATATCCCAGATGCTGCGGGGGCGTTTACAGAGCCTCCATTCAACCCGGACCGTGTCTTCGGACTGTGGGAGAACAAGGACACTCCACAAAGTATCCTTGTCCAAAACCGAATCCAGCACCCAGGGGCCGTCGGGCAGCTGCCCCGATGGACCTACCCCACCAAAATGGAAAAGCACCTCGTTCGATTTTCCCATCCTGAGTTGTGAAAACAGAACAGGGCATTTTCCGCCGTAGGAGTGCGGTGGGGATGCTTGCCACTCTGTGGTGAGCTGACTGCTAGGCTGCACAAGTGGCCTGTTGCCATGGCGCCGAGCTTCGCAATGGCCAGCATGCGAATGCGCACTCGCTTACTACAGCTCTCCTCCTCGAGCACCCCAGCTGCTCCTGTTGGACAACGGCCGCAGCCTGTGGTTTCCTTCTCCAGCAATAAACAAGTGTTCCAGGAGAGAGACGACGGAAAAACAATTCCCACAGGAGTGGGAGAGTTGGGCCCAAACGTGAAAAAAACCCACAAAGCACAATGTTAAATCACAGGTGAGACCACTTATAGCTCGCTAGGTTACAATTAAAATCCTCACAGCTGCAATATCTGGTGTCACAGCCTTTCAGATCAAACTTGAAACCAAAAATAGATCATTACATTAGATGCCTATTAAAGTTATTAAATATTCACAACGGGCTTTGCACAACAATTTCAGGCAACTATCGAACTGAGTAAGAATCGATTTCAAGGTAGAATATGTTGAAAGGACTGCCGCGATCGCCCACGCTCGCTGGAGAGGCCTGCCTCACTGCACTGCCACAGGCAGCTGTCCTTTGGTGACCAGGCCAATTCAGAGCTGCAACCTGGGTCCTTAACTTGGGCAGCGGTGCCTGACTGGGCCTCCCCTCAGGGCCGTCACAGTCCTCCTGCGGGCTGCAAAATCAAGAAGGTCCCTTGATGAGGGATGGGGCAGTAGACCGAGACAATGACACCCCGTCTCCATCATCTTGCAGGGACATCAGATGACATCAAAGGCAGCCCCAGAGGAAAATGTCCCTGCGATGGTGATTAATCTTTATTCTAATCTGAAATGCTGCTTGATTAATCTGCAAAAGGTTGGAATCTGAGAGCACACAGCCTCAGAAAAGGTTTCAGCTCAGTCTGCACCCAGAAACACAGAGTGGAGAGGTCAGCGAGATTTTCTCCATCTTCTCCAACTGCAACCATGACCCCTTGCACCGTCAGCAACGGCCAGGTAATACGTTTTGAGGTAAAGCAACAGAGCACACTGAAATAAATACAAATGTGGCGATAAAAGCAAACGGAGAGTACAGGACTTGTCTGACAGCAGCAGATTTTTATCTCTGGCTTTCAGAGGAGCTGCATAAAGAATAGTCATTTTACCAAATCGGGGGGATGTGTGTGTTGTGCAAATGAGGCATTAATGGTGTGACATGTTTAAACTCCAGATACAGCAACATTACCACAAGATACAGGGAAAACAAGTGTTCTGATGGGAGAAAAAATGTCCACTTTCCATTTGGAAACACTGTTCAACCTATAACGAAGCCACTGAGCACCACGGGCTCTTTCATCCTCTGCATTACTTCACGCCACACACATCCACATCAGAGCCGAGGAAAACTGTGCTGTAATTGACTTTATTTCCGGCATTGTCTTGGGCTGTTATTCCTTTCATTTAAACCCGGGCAAATTTTCTTCCCCAAGGAAAGGAATATATGGGCATAAAAGGTCCTTGTTGCCGACAGAGCAGCTCTGCCGGGATACAGGAACAATTCCGACACCAGCAGCTGAAGGCCAGGCAGCCGAGTGCCAGACCCCCAAAATCCCTTCCATCAGAAATTGAACTCTTTTCCTTCCACCTCTTCCTGCTCATGAAATAAGAGCCCAAACCCCGGGGAAGTCAGTCAATACACGACCACCACCTTCACAAGACCGGGCTCCTACAGCTCAGCTGCGTGTGGAAACCTCACTCAGGATTGCAGATTAAAACAATCGCGCACTGTTGTGAGCACTAATTCGCCAGCAGCGGCTGTGCTAAGACGGATGCAAGTTAGATACCAGTTGGTCATATTACGTACCAGCGATATGGGCTTAGCTCATGTTTTCTAACACACTATTCAATAATGTTTTTTTAAAAGAAAAGAAATTGTTTACATTTTTATTTTAAGCCTGAAATTAAAATACAGATAACAGGAAGCACTCATAGGAGACATTAGTAGACAATAGAAATTTGCATGAATTGCATGTCCCTGCAATTTTTTTAATTTTTTTAATCCCCTTTCCCTCCAAACAGGCTGAAACTGGTTAGTTCTCAGCCCTGAGAGCCACTCGTATTGCATCCATTGATGGAAAAGTAAAACTAAAAATTATTCTAGCCATCACTCGAGAGATACACGAATACAGTCAGCAACAATATCTGGTCAAGCTGGGTATTAAATCAAAGGATTCCATTGGATTTCCTTAAAAGTGTCAGTAAGTGAGCTGCTCAGCTCAATTATAGCAATTGCCTTTTCCAGAGCCCATCTTTAAGTCACAGCCAAAGCAATAAGGGTTAATCTGTATTTCTATTAAAATCGGGCCGTGTCCAGAGAAGATAAGAGGTTCTGTAATCTGCTTCCCAACAGCACTTAAACTGAACCTGAAGGCAAAGACTACAGATCATCTCTTTAAAGGTCCCCTCTGCCCCAGCACACTGCTACTGTACTACTGTGCTCACAAACACACTTCACACACAGTTACAGAGAAAGAGGAAAGGCAGCATATTTACCAGCCTTATCTTTAAAATCAACTCCCTCTTGTTTGCATAGTAACAGATGGATCAATAAAGTCTTCTGCTGCAATATGTTTTCCAGCATATTTGTAGAGTCCCACTGAGTGCTGGGCTGTTAGTCCCATGATTCCTTCATAATAAGAGACAAGATGGTTCTTCTCCATTTTGGCAGTTCTTCTGGAATTGCTGAAGACCACCGAGCATTAAAATTTGACAGGTCCGAAAACACCGAGCTGATTTTCCTGCTTTCAAAGCAGGCACATTTGCTGTATATTCAGTACACATGCGAGTGTCAGTTTTTTCCCCACAACAGAAAGGTTCATGCCTTTTTCCCCAGGATTAAAAGTTTCCAAATTAAAAGAGCCAGACAAATTCCCATCAACTTCAGTGATAAACATTGTCTGAACTTCAGTTTTTGCAAAACAAGCAAGGCAAGAATTCCAGAATGATGCTGGGTTTATGCACAATGCTTCATAATCTCTGAGCTGAAAAAGCACAGAGGACTGACTCTGTCGGTCAGAGACAGCGGCCTGCAATTCACAATTCACCTCCAGGTAAAAACTAGACAGAACCCAGGTCTCTCTTCTGCCAGCTCAGCATGGGATGAGGCTCTCTGAGAAACGTGCTCAATACTCCATGAACTTGTACAGTGTGCGTGACTCATGACATTAATAATTCACAGCTCCTGTCTTTACGGAGGTGATTAGCTGAAATAACCTCAGTAAAAAAAACTGTGATGGTGTTGACTGACTGTTGCAATATGAGACTCCATTTCCAGTGATGCAGTGATGTACAATGTGCCAGCAGTGCTAAAAAGAAAGATTTGTGCAGAGCTGGTGACCTGAGTTTCAAAGGAGCACAAAGTAGGACGCAGGGAGAAAAGACACGGATCTTCTCAGGAGTCAAGACAGATGCCCAGCTCGAAGCAGAAGTCCTCCAGGAGCAACATGTTACCTGGCAGGACCGTGTGACCAGCGGGAACATCTTAAAGTCGCCCCCTAACTCCAAGGATGCAGGAAGCTCAAAGACAGGAGAGAAATGGAAATCCGACAAGCTGAAGTAAGGACGGAAATAATAAATAATTAAGGCGGGGATTCAATAAAATCATGTCATACAATTTTATGAAGCCGATCATTTTCAATCATGTAACCGATAAGGCGTGCAGCACATCAGCGCAGATGAAACAGCAGAGCGCTGTCAGTGCGCCCGCACAGGCCACAGAGCGGGGACTACAAAGGGAGAGCCCAGTCCTTTGAACACGGCAAGAATGCCGCCTTTCAGAAGCTGCCTGCTGTGGAGACACATCGATATCTTTATACCCTTCTGTTCTTATGTATAACTGTATGTACTCATTTACACAACCAGGAATAAAGATGAGCCTTCAGAGTTAACAGGCATTAAAACAACTGACTTCAACTGAGCCGTTATGCCTTCATTCTTCCCCAGCAAGAAAGAAATTAGAGTTCCAGAACAGCTTTAATTCCTTTCCATTCAGGATCTGCACTGTCCACCCAGTCTGTACACCAAGACTTCAAGCCTGACTACATGTGCAACCTCAATAAATTAAATAATTCACGTGGTTTAGTAGATGCAAAATGTTCAGCTGCAACACTAGAGAGTATTCACTCATTAAAGAAAGAACTAGACTTAAAAATCCAAAGCAAGTTTAGACCAACTTAAATGGCTTTGTGCCAAAAAGCTTCCAAAACGCCATGTGTGGCCTTAATTAATGGTTATTAAGGCCGTCTCAATCAGATATAATCAATTTAAATCACACCTTAACAAGAGTGCTTTCATTACTTACAGTATTTGGGATTCAAGTTTAAAGATGTTTCGGTCATGCCAAAAATATACCAAAATAAGTGCATCTATTAAGGACAGATTACATAAATGTACTGTTTTGTAAGCAACAGCCTTTTTAGTCACCCAAGGGGTCTGATCGCTATTGAATGCTAAAAGGCAGGTCGAGAACAGCACAACAGTTGGGACTTCATCTCAATCTGATTTTTGTGACAAAAAAAGCTCGAAGTGTCAGAAAGTTAATGAGCATTAAAATTTGCTGAATAATTAATGGCTTCTATGCCTTTTCCTGCTAATTTGCCTACGTTGCCAGGAACTGTACGTTGTCGACAGTCGAGGATGATGTTACCTGACGCACAATTCAGTCTGTGGCTGCAGGACCTGGACAAAAACAGAAATGCACAGGAAGGGAAGAGTGATGAAGTCAAGCCTCTGAAAAGATGCTGTGGGGGCTTTCTATCAACACAGCAGAACACCTAGTTCCATGACAGATACAGCAACCAACAAAGACAACGCACCACTCATCCAACAAGGCAAGAACGACAGGGGCAAGAGATACTTAACATACAGATGGGACGGGCTTGAAACCCTCCGTCAGGAGAGCACAGCTCCCTCTACAGGCAGGTGTGCAAAAACCCTACAGGAATCAAGCAGCCCCGCTGCAACTGTAAGGTCCGCTATGGTGCATCCACTCAAGCTTTTTCAGCAAGGCACACTTACATTGAACAGTTTCACTATTTTTTTTAAAAAAAGACCAATTTACTTTGGCGACTCTTTAAACTAGCCATGAGGGATACAGTCACACTGCACTCAGTCCAATTAAAAAAAAATAAAAGCGGGCACACAACTTCCTCTCTGCTTACTGGCTGATGCTGCATCAGAGCAGACTACCCAGACCCCAGGGGTACGAGGTCAAGAGGAGTCTGCTTGTCTCAGGTCTCACCTACTTCCTTACTCAGAAGCCTGCTCCCTGGCCAACATGACCGGCCACTACTTTCAATTATTTACCCAAGAAAAATCCTGATAGCTGTATTGCATGAAACTTTAGATGAAATCAAACACTTGCAGCATACAGATGGAACTATGCACTAAAATGCGAAACTAGAAGCAAGTATTTTTTTCCTCTCAAGTCCGACTTGAAACCCTTTCAAGTTTTTTTTTTGCTCCGTTTTCAAAACTTGAAAGGAAAAAGAAACATCATCTGTGCCAATCTAACTCTGTTCAAGAGGCTCAGAGAAGGAAATGCTTCTGAACTGAACTACAAATCATGCTGCCCACTGTGAAACAGATCACACAATATCTACTCCCAGGTGCATCCAGGACTCGGAGAAACCTCTACAGAACACCCTGAAAGGAAATTGCATTCTTTTGTGCTGCACTTTTTAAATCCATATTTTAAACCCACTTCCCCAGAGTAGCCGCTTCTTTACAGAACTTCATCTGTCAGATTATCTGTTCTGTACACAATACTCTCCTAAACCTCACAAATTAAAACTCCGCCTGCTTGCAGGTCCAGTTCCATTGGACGCGATACTCAGACGGGAGGAAGGAGGAGAGCCTGGGAACATTTACTACTGTATTATATTACTTATATTACTGTAACCTTATAGTAAACTGTTCTAGAGTCTTCCATTGACCATGTGCTTAAAACACTGGACTCAAGCACAGCTCCAGACTTGAGATTACCCACAACAGTGGAACACCATGGTGCTTTGGCATGTGTGCAGTGCGGCCCGACATCGAGGTTGCAGTGTTCAGTGCATGGCAAAAGATTTCAAAGATGTGCCTCGTCGCTGCATAACAAGCTCCGAAAATCACAGCAGCTCCTGCTCACGATGTCCATAGCAGAACTTCTAGAGCCCTGTTCCTCAGGATCTATACCGCATGCACGGCCAAATACACAGAGGTTCATAAGCGACACGAGTGGCCAGACACTTCTTCACCTGCTCGCTAGCACTTCTCAGGAGCCAGGGACACTGCCGTCTTGACTCCCTAAACAGACTTCCCCACCGACTTGAGAAGACACCCCGCTTCCATTGCTGCGACAGAGTTAAATTTCACACAAACCCTGTATAACTGCCATGGAGAAGAGCCGAGAAATGCACATGGAACTAGCCAACATGGTGCTTTGGGAAATAACTCAAGGACGGAAACCAGGAGGGGACCCAGGATATTGGCCCAGTGACACTGGCGACTCAATTTCCAGGTCTCTCGAACCCTCGGCACTGTCAACCCCAGCCCTCTGTCACTCCAAAAGAGAGCCGTGCGCAAACATCTCAACACGCAGAACAGCTGATTAATCCTATTCATCACGCAGCCCTGCAGAGGGGATGGATCTGGAGCTTTGACAGAGTACTTATCATTGATGAAGAGCCTCTTGTGGGTTTTGGAATGAAAGGGAGAGAGATGGTCTCATTCCAAACCGATTTTTACTGCTTCGCTGCCTTATGAAAGAGGTGGACTCCAAATAAGAAAAAATCTAAAGTGCTGAAGAAACACTGCTCTATCACTTACAATCAGGGACAGTATTTACTGAAGGGGTCAGCTCAGAAGAAAAACCAGCCTGCTAAAGAACAAAGGAAAATATATCAGGGCATCTAAAAAGGGCAACTTTCAGTCTGCTGAGACTATGAGTTTTTAACTATAGGCACTGTTTCAATCTTTTCTTTACCCTAAAAGGTTGGTATTATGGTTTTATTTCCATGTTTTTTAATGTAAAATCTTAATGTAAAGTAATTCTAAAACTGCATCAGAACCCTTCAGGATGTTAGCTGTGGTTAAGGTTTCACACAGACAAACTGAGAATAACTCATCAGAGGAAAATAAAATTGAGGGGAAAAAAGTAATAAAATGATAAAATGCAGCAATGCTCCCCTTTTCAGACACAACTGAGAGCAGGAACAGTGTCTCAGGTTCAAGATGAAGGTTTTGCTTTGTCCTGTCTTTCTTTATTGTAAAAATCAATGGGACGGTCCTTTAGATATTTGCTCCAAGTCTGTAGCCAGAAAGAGAAGATGCACCAACATGTGCATTGTGCCTGTGTGGATGGCTTTCTTACTCCTGTGACAGCATGCACCTTCTTTTCCCCAACGGTCACTTACATTAACGACACTCCCAAAACCTGCTACAGGATCAGGACACTGGCAGCTCAGACTGTGCTCCCAAAAGGGCCCTCCGTCCCCGTTAGTGACTGGCTGGCCTTGCGAGTCTGCAGCTGCCTCGGCTTCTGTCGTTAGAGGAGCCAGGCCAGACACGCTGCAGCGATGAGCCAAAACTGCATCACCCCAACGGAGACGCTACTGACCACCTGACGCACACTGACCAAGTCCCAAAACACCGGCTTTCCTTCTGACAAAACATGAGCATGAGTCACAGGAATAAACAAAATTCCAATAGAACCGTTACTGCACTTTCACTACAATCAACCCGAGTCACCCCAGTCTTTCCAACAGAAAACGCAAAACAATCGTGATAAATGTTTCGCCCGGGACCTTTTTAACTCAGCTGCTGAGCTAAAATTCCACACTAAGTCACGAGGAGCTCAAGACTCCTGTACATCGGTAATCTAAACGCTGCAGGTTCCTGAGCCAGCCTTGCTCAGCCCCCCTCCCGCGTGGCCTGCTGGCCTGAAACTCCAGTCTCCTTCTGGAACCCGGGCCCCGTGACCTGCGAGAGGCAGAGGCGCAGCGGGGGTCGAGAGCACTGGTCACAGGCCGGCACAGACGTGCCCGCACGTGGGCCGCCACGCTGTGAGGAGTCCACCACCAGGCGCCCGGAGAGAGAGCGTTTCCCTGCTGCCAGGCCTTTTCTGCAAGCTAAGATCCGTATCGGCACCATTCATCATCTCAGCGTAAGTGGCTTTGATTTGGGACTTTGACAATGTATTTACAATTGATGAAGAGCTTTGCTGGCTGAGCAGCAGTGAGCTTTTAGTGCTGTGTTCAGCTCCCACATAATTTAGCCCAACATACAAAAAGCAAATCAACCACAATAATTCAGCTTCGACTGCTTATTGACTGTTGTCTCAGCAAAGAAAAGCATTTTTTAGGGGGATAGGGTTGTGGGGAGGGGATGGTGCACATTTTCCAGCTCTTCAATAAGGATAAGCAGTAAAACCTTGTGCATCTCCTCCCTGCATAAAGTGTCACACAAATGGAAATATTCTGAAGAGGTGACAGTTTCTCCACATGACTGGGATGTATTACAGTAGTTTATATCAGTAGTAGTTTGCTTCAAAATTCCCATGAGAAATTACTGAATACTGCAGGGTTTTTTCCTTCCCGAATCAAAATGGAAATGTTTTTATCACCTAGTGGAACCTCTAGACACCTGGCTGTCTTGTTGACCTCAGACACTCCAGGTTTTGGTGTTACCCAAAATTAATTTCACTTGACATCACAACTGGAGCCCTTGTGACCTGTAAGAAAAAGAACCACCTCTGACCCCTTAAACCGATGGGCCTTCTTCCTGATGGAAATCTGTGCTCTAGTATTCTAGACTCATAGATGAGCTGAAGTTTTGACTTAAGGCATTTACTTTACCCACAGGCCGGGATTGGTTACGGATTTATAAAAGCGAGACGCCCCTGTTAAACCACAGGCCTGGACTGTGCGGAGAATAACAGAGCTAATGTGTCATGGAAGCACCCTCAGCAGATAAGCTTGGTGAACTATCATTGCTGCTAGCTTGTTGACAAGAACTGGAAATCCCACTTTAATACTGCGAGACAAGCGTACGAGGAGCTTTACAAGCTCAGCTGACGTTTTCCCAAGCAGCTTCACCTCTGCCAGCTTACTGTTCTAAGCCTCTGTCTTCCCAACAATGGTGGATAATTACAAGCCCTTGTTGTTTTTTCAGAATGGAGCAGGTATGTAGTTTCACAGCTCCCTGCCAAAACACCCTGGCAAGGAAAATTCCCCACACTCCATCCTTCATGGCAGCATTGCTCAAAACGCCCTACGCCACCAGCCCAGCCCGCAGATGCCTACATGTGCACGCAAGGAGTTGCATGCCCGTGACGAGGGCACTACTGTCACAACCTCACTACCTGGGCGAGTTCCAGCATTCCAGGCAGGCGAGTGCTGAAGGCTCCGTCTTTCACCTCGCCCAGCCAAAGCAGGAAAGCAAATAAAAAGAGGCCGACAATGCCGCACAGAATTACAGAACAAAATAAATGCTGTTAAAATGACACTCCTTTATTAGTGAAATATCCTCTAACATGGTGTATTGCTGGGGACCATGTGACACAAAAAACAACACGAGAGTCTTGGAAAAAACTCAAAGCTCAAGATAAAACCAAATTTCTCCAGTATTGGATCAGGCGAGAGCAAACTAAAGACTGTCAGGCCTGTCTGGCCTCTTCTCTCCCTAGAGGCCCAGCTCCTCCCCCCTTATTTCTCTGCACAGTCCGAAATAAGACTACAGACTCTGTAGTCTGTAATTAAATGGCTACAGTATTGGCGATTAAAAAGGCCTTAGCAGCCCAGCACACTGCGGGCAAGTGCAGAAAGACAGCACCACCACAGGCAGAGAGATGTCAGGCAGCCGCCCCAGACAGGAGGGGTAGAGGTTAATGAGGGATTAGCATGAAGCTCTGGCCCTGGCCCTGTGTTACTGCAGCACCGCCGGCGCCCGTGGATACAGGAGCAGCTCGGACAGCTCTCGTGTCCCGAGGTTCATCCAGGACTGGATTCTAGATGAACAAGACTATTGAGAACATGAGAAGAGGTCAGAAGAGAGAGAAGCCATTCTGACATCTCACTAGCGTGGCTTTTTGTATCGAAGTGATCTGAGGATCTCCCCACTGGGTCGTTTCACGCCTGCAGTCAGGGCATCAGCCCAACGACTCTGCGGGGCAAAATGTACTCGACGCCCACAACCAGTCGAAGCCAGGCTTTCTGCGCTCAGTTTTAAAAGCACTCCCCTGCGACTGCTCCTACTGTTCTAGGTTAACACGGCGACTTCTGAAAGCACCATGTAAGCCAAACTGCATTTGGCATTCTTCAAAGGTAATGGCTTTGCACAATGTGGAAACATTTTACACTAAAAAATTTAGAACTGCTACTAGGGCTATCAGCAGCGGATTATTGCTCCTCTGTGGAACAATATTTTCCACATAACTCGGCTCTAAAGCTTGATATCAAAAAGAGGACACCAGCAACAAGGAAAGAGCCGTGCTGTCAAAACTGCTGTAGAGATCATGACAAAAGATTCATCTTAATATTCTTTCCATTTGCAATTTCAGCAAATCGGTATTTAATATCAAAGGATGCTCAGTCATCTCTAATAAAGATTAATTTTACAATGTTTATTACCAAGAGTTTCTTTGCCATTAAGTTTATTAGACGCGATTTGCTTGGGGGTAAAGGATGGATAGAAAATTGAATATGCTTCAGGCACACTGAGCCATAGACTAAGGCATAGCTGGAGCAACACACCTCGAGTGCCACCCCCGTTACAAAGAGCCTCCACAGGAGCCGCAGGATTCGCCCTTCTCCCGAGCGGTGAAGGGCTCCACCCCTCCGGCTGGGCTGAGCTCCTGACACTGCAAAGACACCTCATGGGCTCACAGATCCCGGGGCTCAGCTCCGGCAGTCTTGGTACAAGACCAGGTTTAATAGTGGAACACAAAAGGCGCCGTTCGTGTCCATCATCTCCTAAACATGACGCAGCCAGAACCCAAGACCATGGGACCACAATGACAGGGCCTGGAGTATCTTCAGTCAACTTGCCAGGATGCCTGAACCGTAATCACTATGCATCCATCCACTCCCCAACCTCTCCATCCAATTTAGGGTCATGGGGGAGCAGGACAACAGCAAACAATGGCCGCAAGACAGGATACACCCTGGAATGACACAAGTCTAAAGGAACTATCACATACAACTATAGATACAAACCTGCTTCCTACATCGCAATAAGAGTTATTTATTACTGGAAGTTAAGAGCAAGGAACTGTTTAACCTACACTTAAAGATAGTGGTTACAAGTGTACTGAACATGCATTCATTATTGCAAGTGTCACAGGATTTTATAGTGAATTAAGCGATTTAAGTTACAGTGAAAGGAGCTGTATGGTGTTCAGCCCTTAACTACCACGAGCTCTACATGTCTCTCCTTTGGTCCTCTAAATTGCAGAGCCAACAATGAAGGCAAGAACAGTGTTTTGGAGAAGCTAAATATGCAGAATTATTTGTAAACAACTCAAGCTCTCAAAAGATGACTGCAGTACAACCCCAACAAAAGACCAATGCAGGCCCAATGCAACAAAACCCAACAACTCTGCAGCCGGCTGTCAGGACAGATCTGCTCCGAGGATCAATCCCAAGGCCAGCGGCTGACACTAGCAGAGATTCGACAAGACGATATTAAAATAAAACCTAGGCTTAAAAAATTTAAGAGTGGTAAATAAACCCTCGCCATTATGTACTTTACTATTTACTATTAGTAGACACTTGGATCAATGAGCCATTAGCACTAGCAACCAAATGAGCTTGACGGGCCAAATGACCTCCTCTTATTCACAAATGTTCGTACATCTTTATTACTCTTATTGATAATAAATACAAAACTGCTTCCTTCCACATGAGACAAAGCTATTCAGACAACTGAACAGCCTCTGGGTAACAGGGAAGCTAAAAGTTCTGGAGCATATGGAGTGGATATAGAGATTAAAGGGTTTAGAAGGGCTTTTACATTTCTTCTTCAGCAGAATTTAGATTCTTCTGAAACTCACCAAGGCACCGAAGGAAGAACATGTCCTCCTGAATCCCCTGACACAGTAATGAGGTGTGATATTATAGACCATATACAGTACACCTCAACATATCCGTGTTCTGCAACAATTCGAGACAAACAGCAAGCACAAGATGGACTACAAAATGCTTTTATAGTCTTGCTGTGAGGGAGGAGGCTGCACCCAATTATGATACAGTGAAATATTTGGCTAGTTATTTCTTGCATGTTCCAGAGGAAGTTAATGTAGGCAAGAGAAACACTCCAACACTTGAAAACAAGCCAAGGACTGTCATGCACCTCACACATCCAGCTGATGAAACCTAGAATAAACCAAAACTTCCCCCACTGGTGGCAGTGAGAGGCAAAGGGAGTGTGCACTGAAGAGTCGCATCACCAGACAGGAGCCACCGTGTGCTGAACAGGTACAGGCTCATCAAACTGCGTCATCTTCAATCAAGGCACAGTTGTGCGATGTGCGACGTGCCCAACGACAGCATCGCAACAAAGCGTGCGCTCGCCCTTCTGAAAGGTGCAAGACTCATCTACTCAGAAAGAAAGTGGGGGGAAGAAAACACATGTGGAAGTACTGGCAAACCCAGAGCCAGATTGTCAGAAGTGCGTAGCTCATTCGAGGGTTCTTTAACAAATTAATTTCGGATGGTGACTGCTTCTACAGGGAGCAAGAGAGCCGTTCTGCTGTGCCGGTGCTCCGGGCAGTAATGCGTTCAGACCCACCGTGTTTCGGCGAAGGGGCAGCAGCAGAGCAGATATCATCGTTTCTCTCGGCTGCCAGCAACACTTTGCAGCAGCTTGTCCTTCAGTTACAGGCTTCCACCGGGCAAGGCTGCCAAGGCCAGCCGAAACCTGCCCGTGTGGCATTCCCTCGGAGAGCACGCTGGGGTTTATTCCATTACGGCTGATGAGTGAAGTTTTCGGGAGGCGGTGGGGGGGTGTACATTTAGAGGCTGATACGCGCAGAGCTGAAGGGCTCTTCCATTAAAGTATTAAATCAAAAGAATTTAAGGCAAGGAGGTTCCTTCAAATGCTAAAAATCAATCAAAGATCTAAAATGAGAGCTGGCTGATGCTCTGAGCAATGGCAGAGAAGAGTTAAGAATTACTGGGAGGCTGTCTGAAGTCTGTGCTGTCAGCTGGTGAAGGGAATATGCTGTGACTGTCTGCATGAAGGTGTGGAACAGCAATAAAGATGTGCAACAGGCAGAGGGGTCTCTTGTAGATAACAGCAATATTCAGGAGCAATACAAAAATTAAACAAATGACAAAAATATATCAATTAAAAGCAACATATTCTAGTAACACATTTTACCAGCCTAAACTGGCTGTGCAATATTATGAAAGCTTGCAGCTGCAATTCCAATTATAATGAGAAAATACATCAAAGTAAACGGCACTCTGCCTGTGTGCTGCTCAAGCACCAAATGCAAGCAGTTTCATGGTCAGACTCTAATCACATCATTACAACTACACTCGGTGTATGTGCACGTGTTACACTAAAAGTATGCGAAAGCCTGCCCACTGTAAACATGTGAAACACGTTGGTTAAGGGCATACGTATATATACACACATACCCACACAGTACTGCTGCAGTGATAGTTACTTTCAAACGGAATCGCAGCACATCAATGACCTTGCTTTCATACTAAAATGTTGATTCAAAATTCACAGGATTCCTCCCCCACCCCCACCAATGGAACGTTGAATACCTTTCAGAAAATTAAACGCCCTCCTTTAAGGCTAACACGGCGCTGGCAGACCTTGTGGTCGCCAGTATTCCCACATTCATACAGGGACCAAGAAGTATGGATCCTCCTGCCACAACCAGGGGCACCGGGGCTGTGCCAGCTGTGGCCATGGCAGCATAAAGAAACGAAGATGCTGCCTAAAAGGTTTTCTCTCCCCAGGGAGCCATGGCTGCAGCTGTTTCTCCTTCACCTTTCAAGAGCACTCAAATCCCAAGTCCTCAAATTAAAAATAAGCAAGGCTGCCTGCCATTGACATCAGTGAAACATAAGCCCCCTATAAATATCACACAGCAGACAAACACACAAATACACAAACACCGCATCCGCCTGGTGACCTCCCAGACGATACGAGTGCAGACGCTGTGCTCTGACCGCTTGTCTTCCGAACTCCGATTCCAGAAGTTAGGGAACCAGCCAGGTGTGAAGATGATACTAAAATGGGACAATCAGCATTCACTGTGGACACATCATGTCTCCTAGACAACGTAGGGAAGCATTAAAGTGTCAGGATATACTGCTTAAAATCTGGGGGATGAGATGTTAGAATGAATCATGCAATGGTGAGACTAGTGTACAAATTCTGGTCATTACGTTACAGAAAATATATTGCTCTTCTGGAATCAGTCCAGAGAAGACCCTGTTCCGACATGGCAAGAAAGCTGAACCTGGTCTCAAACAGTGAGGAGTACTGCGAGAGCCGACTCCCTCGCTGGCCTCTTGACAAGCAGAGGGTCTGTTTCTGCTGGAGCAGTAAACCTTTAGCCCTTATTGAGTCAGAACTTCCACTTTCCCCAAACAACGGTCGATGCCCAGTGCCAGCTGTAGAGGCACCATCGCAGAGTGGCTCTGCAGGCAAATGGATCACAATGTGCTGATTCACATCTCATTTCAGAGCTTTTTACAGACCATCACAGCTGAACCAAACCTAAAATTTAACAAAGCATGCACATTTTTCCCCATCGGAGAACTGAACAAAAACCTTTTCTGTTTAATTTGCATTTATCACAAATTACACCTTGCAAAGCTCCTGTTACAAGCTACACCCTCCTTGCATGAAACTGATGACAGTCAACTACTATTCACCATTCACCATTCACCAACCCCACAGACTCTTGCAGCATGTGGGGAAAGCAGGAAAAACAGACAACACCACCAAGTGGGCTCCTTTCACTCAAGAGCACAGGACAGAACATAATTAAGACACTGCTGCTCTGAGAGGGCAGATATCTCACATCCAATTGCATTTCCCTCAGTGTCTGCAGGGAGGCCACAAAGCCTGAATCATAAGCCGCAGTACTCTAATGGTCATATATCAGAGTGGACTCCTTTCAGAGATGACTTCATTTAATTAAATTTAATTAGTGCATTTCTTAATGGGCAAAGGGCTCATTTCTCATCCATAATGCAAATTCACCAGAAAATGAAAAAGTAGCAGGAAGTGAGTGAAGTGGGAGAAACACTGACTGCTCATGGTTCTGGTCCAGGACATGAGTGTCCAGAAGATCCTACCCTTAAACAGTCCTACTGGCACATTCAGGGATTAGGCAAGGAACCAGGCGATTGTTTAAGACAATAATACAAAAGGTAGAAGGACACATTTGGTTAGTCCTAAATCAGTTTCTCCTGCAGGCACGCCTCACGTTCCCACTGCTCCCCTCCTCGCCCACTCCCGAGCCTGCCTGCATGATCACGGCCATCAGCAGAGCTCATGCTGGGACATGCTGCTGGCATCAGCACCAGGACCCCCAGACCTGACTCGCGACAGTGGTACAGCAGTCCTCTGCGATGGGTTAATAATACCAAGGACCAGAGCAAGGGCACAGCAGATGGGAATAACTGAAGCCTGAAAAACAGCTATTAAAGAGGTGAAAAGTACACAAGGGGTTACAGAGCTATTATTAAAATACTCCATTTATAAAACCTTTATAAATATTAACAAAGTGACATCAATGTGATAACCAGCCATCTGTACTGCAGATTCATTACAAGTTGGTAACAAAAAACTAGTACGCTGTGATGAGGACAACAACCCCAACCCTCAAGTTACTTGTAGAAGGTATCTTTCCCCAATAATGGTTGTATTAATACCTGAATTGGCTTATTATCCATTTAGAAGCGTTAATTTCCAACATAACGTTCACTGGAAGAGAAATGCCTTAAGGAACTAACAATTACTCTGCTGAATTCCCACTGAAAGATTACCATACCAATTAAACGATTTTTTTTTATTTACACCAACATGACATCAGTTAGTGGACCTCACTTTTGTACCCCCACAATAATTAAATTTGTAAAGGAAAAGTTTAAGAGGTGAAAAGCAAAATGAGAAAATGGGCAAAATCATGAGAACAGAGAAAGTGACCAATGAATCGGCTGAGTGAAGGAAAAGCTGCAGGAGCATCCTTTCATCTCATGATCTCTCACTTAATCATATGGTGATTTGCTCCAGGGGACCTGCAAATTTTGCTATAGCACAACATTGGATAATGACAATGTGTAAAAATTACACACACCCCTGCTACTGAGTGTGCAATCTTTGCCAAAGCATTATTCATGTCTCCTGGCTTTCCAAAAAGTACTCCACTTCATTATGGAGCCATACAGGCCTATTTATCATGGGTTTCAGAAAGTCCCAGTCCCCTGCAGGTTTAGGAACAGCATTAACAGAAAGAGTCCCTCAAGATCTCCAGGCCCTTCGATCTCCTGCTTCAGCAAGATTCCACTGTCCGGACTTAAATAATGACTGTGCAAGCTGGAAAGCAATGCAATAATCTTACCGAGTTCTTCAGTTCACCCCCAACAGTAGTGAGCATTATATGCAAAACAATCCTTACAAAACTACAGCAGCCCATACAAAATTTAGCTGAAATGAACACGATGCCACATTTTTGCAAGCTGAAAGGGAGCTTTCTCCTGTCTTCACGTTTAATTTAAACATGGTCAGGATTTGCAGATGGCACTCTTCAGCACTTCCTGCTGCGGACTGTGTCACCACACACGTTGCTGTGTCTCTTGTGCTGAATTTAAACAAACAAACACAGCACTGCGATACCCTCCCCTCCAACACCGGGGGATGCAAACAAGAACCACTTGAATTCAGCTCCCAACAAAGTGACATACTTTTTAGTGATCCTGGAAACACATACCTATATGTTATATTGGATGAGGGAAAAAAAAGGGTCAATAATATTTCACCCCATCATCCAGACAGAGTGACAGCGTTCATCCTGTAGCAGGCTTTTAGCTGAACATGCCCGAGCTGGCCAATGGCAGCTGCAGGGCTTTCTCTGTGATGCTCTTCCTGAAAAAGGCCTTGAGGCTTGTTCCGATTCTCACCCACATGGGTCTAGTGTCACTGCATGGCCCTGCAAGCACTCGGCCAAGGGAGCATCTGCATCTTGGAGGCAGAAAAATTCAGCTCAAAAACTGTTCTCCCAGGTCTGGCAGAGGTCTAGCAGCCTGGACAGACTGCGGTCTGCTTCGGTTTGTTCCTGTCTTACCCCTGATGTGCCAACACTGGACTGGTGGGTTTTTTCACAAGTCAAATGATTTCATTCCAATTTGCAAGACAGAAAGCAGCCACATAGCTGAGCCCTGCTGGTCATTTCATTTCCCTATCGAGATGGGTCAGAATGACTGTTCAGAATTCGCCATGCAATAATGGCAATAATGGAAATCTAGAGCTCAAGATGGACAGAAACCAGCTACTTGACCTTCCTCTGCAGCTGCACTGAAGTCGCCCGAGAACAGAAGACCAAAGCAACACAGAAAGAAATCAAAGATTTGCATCTATTTTCATTTGACAGATATTTCAAGCTGCTGGATAACGAATTTACCCTTCAGGTTTAAAACTGAACGTTGGAGCAAAGTGGCACTTCTGCCCACCTGCCCAGCCCTCCTCACGAGCATGGCCTCTGAGCCCCAGGCCCCGAGCGCCGTGCAGACGCGCCAGCGGGGTGGCGCCAGGTGGCTCATGGAGAGAAAGGTCTGGGAGAGAGACGAAGCTGGGAGCCTGCCCCAGACTGGCACCAGCCAGGAGCGCTCTGGACACTCCGAGTACACGTGCCTTTAACATCCGAACTCCTTCAGAAAGGGCACCCTGCACAGCCTTCCTCTCAATATCACCCATTTAACTGTACTTGTGTTGAGGGGTTTGTCTTAAACACACTGTAATCCAGAGAGATTTTCAGGCACATTTTCGTCTTATGGGACTTCACACCCACGTGCATATCTGAACTTACACGAGCATAAATCACAGCAACATTTAATAAATAGCTTGTCAGAGAGTGAATTTATCTGAAGTACACCGCGCGTTACTGTGCGGACCCACAAAAATGCTGAAAATGCTGGTAATCTGCATTTAACACGATCCACCATCACAACATCGACGGTTAAAGCACAGAATCAGGAATAAAAAACAGAAAAATGTTTAAAAGAAACTGTTGCGATATCCAGATCCTATTTCACAATTGCTTCAAAGACCTCCTACAATGGAATCCCCACAATAATATGCTACCAATAAAAACAAGTATTGCACTCAAATTTTAAACATACAGAGGCATCACAGGCTAAAGACACGTGTCTGTATTTGCTTATCATCTTCATCTCTACAGTTTCAACAGGTGCCCATCTGAACACGAAATGGAGTCCGACTTCCATCACTGAAGGTATAACCGTAACTTCGTCTTTGTTGAAAACTTGTCATGTACAACATGACCGAAACCCACTTCCACAAAACATACCTCAGACCTTGAAACAAGTGCAATACAATCTGCCGGCCACCACCCGTGCAGAAACGCCCGAAGGTAAAATACTTTTATCAGGTTATTTATTCCAAGGGAATCGTGAATTCCCTTGGGTACCCTACCCGTTCAATCATACTATAGTAAATAACTCTGCAACAAATCTGTTATGAAAGTGCTAATAAACCCCTCTAGAGCTTGCTGCTACAAAGGCCCGTGTAGAAATATCACCATCTCATGCTTACACAATTAATTTAGGACACCGTGAATCAAGCGGACCGCTGGGTTAAGCAGATCAGAACCAATCTGGCTTGCTCGTGGACGCGCTACTCACTTAACGGGATATAAAAAATAAAGTTATTTTGTATTTGTTCATAAACGACGTAGAGCAATGCGCTATATTTCTCTGGGACACAAAATGCCTGAAAGGTTGACAGGACAGCTGTTGCACAATATCCCTCACCAGTATGCCAAGGGTGTACGAGCAGCTAGTGACAGGAATACTAGCGGCGCAGATTAGGAAGGATGGCGAGCGACGACATCAAATGCGGGCTTGAATTGAAAGCGGCTGTCAGCTCCAGCTCTATATCAGCAGCTCCGGAGCTGACGAGACCGCCGAGGTTCTGTCAAGAGGCAATGAAATATTCATGTCATTTCCAGCGTGAGTTCAAAGAAATTATATCGCACTTTCCCCCCCTGTGCAAAGGAAAACAGTGCCATTTTCCACTCCGCAGCAAAACAGAGCCAACAGAGTAACCGTGAGATGAACACACGGGCTGCGACCCGGTACCGTCAGCCCAGGACACGGACACGCCGCTCCCATCTGCACAACGCAGGTAACGCACACCTGCCCCTAACAAACAGCCCCACAACGTCTCCTGCATACAGCGCTAGAGAGGTAGGTCTTGACGCCAGTTTCCAAACACGGGTCTGGGCAACGATGGCAGCGCATCGCACCGCCACGCAGCGAATCTGACATTTCCGGGCGAGCTGCAGCAAGGAGACGCTCTCTGGAGTGTAAACACGACCGCCGGGTCCCACGGGGCGAAGTTCCCACATCCAGCGTCGAAATGAAATGAAATCCGCCGATGCTGGAAGGTGGTGTTCCCCTTCCTCCGCCGGCGACAAAAGTTACCCCCTGCCGAGCGTGCAGTAAACACGCCGCCCGGGGAAACTGCTCTTCTGCACCTGGCAGCGCGCACACATGCACCGGCAGAGACGGCAAATCCCATCTATAACAAAACTGCCCCCAGTCTACAGACTTGCGTGTACGGGCTCAGACACTGAGAAGCACCCCGGTGCCCCCACCTCTGCAAATCTTCGCCAAAGAGGCCATGTCTGTGCAGCGAGAGGCACCGGGAGCTGGCTGGCCGGCCTTTTCCCGAAACCTTTCCGCCAGGCTGGGGGCTCCAGCCCGCACACCGGCCGGAAGGGGGGGGGGGCGTCAGCACCGAGCAGCCCGATTCCTGCTCCGGCTCCAAACTCCCTCGGACGCGCAAGGGCTTTTGCCCGCACGCCCGCAGCCCCACGGAGGAGGCGAGCTCCTTGCGGGAGACGTGCAGTTCCACGCACGTTGCCACGGACTTACCTAGCTTGCCCCGGGACTCCTCCAGCTTCTGGATCTGGTTCTCCAGGAAGAGCATAGCCACCCCAAACGCCAGGACCGCCAGGAGCTGAAACTTGGGCGGCATCATAATCCGTAACAGCCCCATTAAACTATCAAATCACAACAAGTCATACCGCGATCATGGAACTGGAGAGGATGAAGAGTTGGGCTCCGCGCACAGAGCAGGACCGCTTTCGGGACTTCAGCGGTTAGGATCTAACGCAACTCGGGTAACGCTGAGACGAAGCGAGCATGTAGCAGCTGCTCTTGAGAGCGAAATCGGAACACTGCGTGTCATAGGCGGACTGGGAACTCACATCCCAGCTCACTGGCCGCCGCACCGACTCAATCTCAGCCCGCTTCGCCGATCCTGAGCTGCCCAGCGCGGATGCAGCCCCTAAATCGCTCCCTTTTCTCGGCGAAGAGGCGGAGAATCCCCTGCGTCGCCCTGCAATCACACAGCCCCGATTTGCATGCCCGCCCCCCAGACGCGGCCATTGAGCACCTCGCCGGCCGCAGGCCCAGACGGACTAGCTCATTGGCTCAAACTGTTGTCAATTAATAACGGTGCTCAACGATTGGATAGCTCAGCTGCCACTCGCCCAATCCCAACAGGCCTTTCAGCCAGCGGGGTCCTGACGAGAGAGCACGGCGGATACATGCCTGATTGAAATATATATAAAAACAAAATGCTTTTACTTTTTAAAAATATAAAAATACAGATTTTAGATTTTAAATAGTATTTTAGATATATATATATATATGCGGTATGGTATGTCTTTGTTACTATGTATGTTTTCAAAGCTTCGCATTTTTAAGTGGAATAAACGCGCGATAAACGCATTTTAGTTATGGTTGGTGCGTAAAGTGTGTGCGGTTAACCGTAAAAGGTTAAGAAATGCACTGATCGTTGAACAACGAAAAAAATCAGGCACCGATAAATGTCACTTCCTGTCCGTTCAAGGTCCTGCAGGCGGTCCTACGGCGGATTGCTTTGCAAGATGGCGGGTGAGGTGTATCTGGTTTGGCTTCTCCCATTATTGCAAGCGGTAAGTGGAACCGTCCGTCGTGCTTTGAAGAAATATGGCGCGTTTTGTTTTCCGCTTCTATGAAATAGCTGGAGAACGGCGAGAATGCAGAGGGATTTCAGCTCGGATTCTCGGGAGGATGCTCTTGAGAGACGCGGAAGTGGCGGCTGTGCCTCCTAATTCAGCTGTAATGCATGACGTGGCTGAATTAATCAGCCCCTGTTGCCGAGATGTGCATGAGAATAAGTTATTGTCGGGTGCGGTGTTTTTTTAGTAGTTATTCTCCAGGCTCGAGGCGAGTGAAATACTGTAGATATATGTACATATTCAGACGTTACATCGCGCGTGGCTTCGGAAGGGAACCTAATTCATCCTTCTTTCAAGTTCCACTACAAAGCAGATCAGCTGGAGAAATAAGAACCCATTTCACTAATTACGTGTAGGAGGAAGAATAGGCCTGAGTAAGCCTGGAGTGGACTTTAGATATGCCGCCGTGTTTAACACCATTCTCTGTCCGCATTCTCGGCGCTGGTCCGAAGAACATCGCCTTTATGTATTAATTATTATACATTTCTGCAATATATAGAAGAGAACAAGTTTTATTTTACAGTTGCGTTCTAGCGGTAAATTCGCTTTGCAGTCGAAAATGTTATTGTGTAGGCTGTACTTGTGCTCAGGCCGCACTACTGCTACAGCGGAAGAATGGGATATAAAGTAGTTCAGGCTCCACGGCCGAAACGTTGTGTTCTCTTTCTTCTTTTTTTCAGCATGGAATAAACCTATTACTTGTTCCTTTGCATGGTATATAAAGTATGTGGTAACAGTGAGTCAACATATCGCAGATACGCAAAGCGCAGTGTGTTAAATTCTTAGCAGTTACTCGATGCAAGAGGCTGAAAATTTCAAGTGTCTTCAGACAAGCAGGAATTGGAATGCCTAAAGTAAACTTTTCACGATGCGTCATCTCCGGGTGCTTAAAGATAGTGATCAACAGAAGAGACGGATATAATCAAATCAGTGTAGTTAATTAAAGGTTAAAAAAACTAAAGAGTAACAGTGAGTTTAAGTTAAGATGGGATGTAAGTATAAGATCTAGCATGGGAGATCTTCCACAGTCTTGGAGCAACAGAACAGTCTCCCAGGGCCTCCCTGTGTGAAGAGCCCTTGTCCAGGGATTTAGCACAGATCAGCAGGGCGGTTACAGCTCACTGCTGCACTCAGAAGGTAAACCTTAAAACACTACACTTGATTCTGAAGACTGTACATGGAAACTAAAATGGGCAATGCATGCTCATGCTTTAGTGTCAGAGTAGCTGATTTCAGATTCTGCTACACCATGAAAACAACAGATTGGCTACACCAGTGAGAACTGCATTACAACAATAAAGCCAGGAAAAGTCAGAAGCATGTATGAACTTGTTTGCTTTAACTCAGGATACATTGCAAGATTTGCAATCGTAAATCGTAAGGCTTGTGTGCAGCAGTGCAAGAGAGATCAGAGACACCAAGATTCATGACCTGAATTCTTGTCCTGACCCCGACACCCCAACAATCAAACAAAGGCTGACGCATCTGCTGGACTGATAAGGAAAAAGAAGTCACCTCAGGGTGAAATTTAGGGGAAAAAATGAGAAAATCAACATTTGGATTGGATCTTTGGTCAATTCTTTAAACTTATATTAGCCATAATATGTCTTTTTCTCCAGAATATTACTATCATCAGAAGAGTTTTCATGTGATATGATCCTATTGTCCTACCATACTTCAGAAATTAACAACACTTGTATTTACCTGGTCAGTATGGATGCCAGTACATTAATTATTATTTTGCTGTCCTATAGATAGCCTAGATTACATGATAATTTGAGGTTATAGTCAGAAACTTTAGTTTAGCTTATGACTATCATAACACTTATTCATTTATTATCTGCTTATCCAATTTACATTGTTGCCCGAGTTGGATTAAAACACCCTGATGTGCTTTTCAAGCATCTCACAAGGAGGGCATGAGGACAGGAAGTCATCCAGCCTGTCTTAGTCATTTGGTTTCTTGGAGTTCATAAATCGGAGGCTCTCTGCCAGCCGTTTTTGAACTCATCCCAGTCAGCCTGCTTCCACAGTCTGGCTGGACAGCCTTTTCAGCCAGCTGCAGTCCTTTATATATCAATAATAAAACTGTGGTTTCCTTTTTCTACTGCCTCTTTGCTCAAAGGCAAACAAAGGTGCTCATTTAAAGAAACTGCTTGAATGTAATTTGGAAATGCATCCAGCAGAGTCCTGCCTAGGAAGTTTTCTTTTTAATGAGGATGATATTTTGCAATGAAGTGCAAATCAGCTTTCCTGCACTGTGGATCAGACCAAGGTGGCCTGTGGGGAAGTCATTTGAGCAACGAGAGCCAGCTGGAGGTACAAACTATTGCTTTCGGTAGATTTCAGTTTAGCAGAATGTATTCAGGAAAAGGGTGCTTTTTAATCACCGTTAGCCATAATTATTAGAGCTGTGCTCACCATACCCCACACACCTCTCCATTCTGTTGAGAAGAATATTATCGGGGCACCACGTTCAGTATTTGGTGAGAATAAATTTGCAGCCGCACGCAATATCAGCTCCACCTGAGGCACTGGTGAGGGGCCACTCAGCAGCTGAGATGTTCAGTGAACAGCAGCTCAGAGTCTTGGGTATTTAGCAGCGTGTAAACTGGGAAAGGGAACTGGCCGAAAGACTCTTCAAAGGGATATCACCTGCCAAAAACTATAGCACGAGAATGCAGAGTAGTCCTTACACTGTTTCCCTCCTACATGATTGCTGTTTATTGCAGATATAGGCAGGTTTCCATTGGAGTCTTCGATTGTTCTCTGTCTCAAAGGTATTGTTGAACTTTAACTGAAATGCCTGCCTGCATTGAGAATCCCTGTACTCTCTGTCTTTGCGTGCAGTTTTCTGTTTGTCTGTGATTGATTTCAGCAGTGATATGCTCTGGAAATTGATCTTTGTTCTACAAAGTAGCCAGCTGGTTTATTATAAAGTTCTAAAATAAGTTTCCGATATGAATAAGTCATTATCCTAATTGCTTCTAATGACATCCTCATCATATTGAAATGACTGCTGTCCCTTCAATAAGTAGGCCGGGAGACTAGAATTTACTGGAACAGTAAGTTTTTTGTTTTGAGTTTCTAGTCAACAGGAAATGAACCGCTAGCCATGTCTACTGAGAAACAAGTCAAAGAAGAGGTGTTTGCAGCTGTGTCATGCTACCTGGTTGGAAACAAGTGTTCTTGGCAACCTGGGCCTGAGCATCAATTACCCTCCAACTCAGCAGAGATTTGAATGGATCAAGAATGTGGAATTATTTTTAGAGCTGTGGGCAGTTTTGAACTGTATTTCATAAAGGCAATGTATCGCTTGTTAAGTTATCTTTTCAGTTTATAGGACCAGTACCATCATAAATGGGCTTGTTTACAGGTTTGTCAGCTTTCTCACTAGCTGCCTTTACAGCTCGGCTTTGCGATCGCCGGGCTCTGCGTGTGCCGAGCTGCTGCTGATGGAAGTGTTGTCAGGCTGGACAGCAGGACCTCAGCAGCTGGTGCCGAGAGAAAGCCCTTTATTTTTTATCTAATGGATTTGTCAGCAGTGTTGTGAATTCTCGGAAATAGCCTTGTATTTTGGTCTCATTCAAGAAGGATGTGAGCTGAAACCCAAGCCTTATCAATCTTTCTCTCTCTTTCTCGGCACAGCAACAAGTGCCCCAGGTTTTCAGATCATGATCTTTGAAGATCAAAATGTAAAAAGTTTTTGTGGCAAGCTTTTGTAGAATAAAACATATGGAAAATCTGCTTTAGCAAGCTTATCAGTTAAAATGTGTGACCATGCAATTCTGCACTGTATGGGGATTGGTTTAATTGGCATAACACTTATTTGGTAACTACACGGAAATCTTGAGAGACAGGGGCTTGTATACATTTTGATAGGCTAAAGAAGGAAACGTTGTGTTTAACAAGATAATGATTAAGACAGTTTTATATATTTTCCTCTGTAGTGGACAGGTCCTTTTATGCAAGTGCAGACATATATAGTTTTTTCCATTTTACATTTCCTTGACTTCAGGGCTCAAGAGTCCTTTATCTTGAAGCAGTGAAATGTTTTTACCTGTTTGTGAGCCAGCGGGGAAACAAAGTGTTGTCTTCATAACTGCTCTGTATGCACGTGTGCACGTCCTGTGTTTGGATTCTGGGATCAGTTCTGGCTACAGTTGTGCATGGGTGGGTCCTACAGTGGGGCAGTCATGTTCTACAATTCCTCTGTGTGCCAGCAGATATTTGTAAGGTTTATGGAAGCACAATAAAATCAACATATTACGAGCAAGGTAACTCTTTACTGATGGATAAAAGGGGATGCAAAGGCAGTTTGAAGCAGTTGGCATCAAATTAATCATTGTTTTTACATTGTTATGAGCATAATGTAGATTCTTTGAACACGTAGCACTCTTGAAGGCAGTTTCCAGCACAACCGGCACTGCAAATTATAGTCACCTTTGGAAATTGCTGTAGTAAAAGTGCATGCACTTAAGCAACAAAACTCTAAACAATCTCCTACATAACCTAGTTAATTTAGTAATCATTAGATAACGTATTTCTACCTCAGTTAAAAAATTTGTAATGAAAAATCTACTCAACAGTACGTCTTTATGAAGCAGCACTTCACAGTGATGGTTTTCAAGGATTGCCTGAAGTCTCAAATTTACAAGTTGAAAACTTGCCAGGATCTGTAATTTGTGATACACTGACTGACCTATATCTGTGGGTGTTCTTAGAAATATTCTGTAATTAAACTTGGGAATTTGTTAGTTTGACTTGGGAAAACAGATGAATAAGGTACTTTAGCATTCTGTGCATAGTTAAAAGGGGCAGTGGAGTAGTTGCCATTGGCTGTTTGTTTTCTTCATATTGCTTTCAGTCTTGGCTGGATAATCCCATTCTGTTGACCTCTATTGGTCCTGTTGTATTTTTGTGTCCATGGTCAAATCTTTATTGTACACCTTTCATTTGCCTGAACCGTGAAATCCTTCCTTTAAGAATATCATCCTGTGATGCACTGACATCTCCTTGTTCATGTTTTCTATTCCTCTAGATTTCGTCCTATGGGGCAGAGCTGTCTTCAGAGGCGTGTCGAGAGCTGGGCTTCTCCAGCAACCTCCTTTGCAGTTCCTGTGACCTTCTGGGGCAGTTCAGCCTGTCCCAGCTGGACCCTTTCTGCAGACAGTGCTGTCAGGAAGAGGCGCAGTTAGAAACCAGAAAGGTAGGCACGTGTTCTGTGATGGAAGACAAAGTCCATTGTGATTACACTTCTTTCTTGTTCAGATCTTTTTTCCAAACCTAAAGCTGTGTGCTTTTACTAAAACAGAATATTTAAAGGATGCTGTGCGTCATTAGATCTGACTTAATCACTAAAATGAGCTATATCGCTGAGAGTGAGCGGAACACAACTGAGAAGCAGGTCTTCTACTTCTGGAGAACATGCGTAACACTGAAATGTGCCCCGCCTTCATTTCCTCTCACTCAGCTCTGAGGAATTGGTGCCACGGCAGCTGTTAGTATAGTAGAACCCAGAAGCAGTTGTTAGTATTACAGCAAAGCCTGTTTGAAGCTTAAACACAACAAAACAAGATTTACAAAAAGTTGAATGGCAGATTGCACAAATTACTGTTTTATTTCATTAGGGAGAGCGATATTGTCAGGCACTCGCAATGTTTCTAGAAGCTCAAGTCAGAGGAGTTAGTATTTTCTACTGCAGCAGGGTAAGTTTGACAGTACTTCAGTGTTGGGGAAAAGCTCAAGTCAGTTCTTAGGTCCTTTTGCACAATCTCAGAATACAAGTGAGGTCGAAATTATTTTTTCACTCATCCTTCTGTTGGTGTTGGTGTAAATCAGGCTCTGCCAGACCTTCATGCCCAACAGCTCAGATCACATATCCTGAAATCTTAGTAGCTGTGCAGTGACTGTAAAGCCTAGAACATAAAATGTGTTGAACTGAATGTGCGTATATACATTGCCTATCAAAAATTATATTTTGTACAAGAAAGCGATGCAGGAAATAGGCTTGATTTGTATTCCTTCCTTATTGTCAAGCACAGTCGTGTCCTCGTGAGCAGGCATGTGGAGAGAAGCATTGCTAATAGCTGTCTTTGGAGAAAAGCCAACCGCAGTCTTTATAACATGTTTTCTTTTGTTTTATAATATGTAGATGTAGATAAACACTCTCCTTAGAATCTGAAATGGTGAGAGACTGCGTGAGTAAAGCCTGGAATGAAAATTAAATGATTTTGCAGACGTTTCTATTGAATTCAGTTGTACAATTTACAAAGAGGTCTGAGTTTGTCTAGCATTTCCTCTTACTTTTTTTATTTTTAATGTCACTTAATATTTGTTGGGAATCTAAGGATATGCCCTGAAGCACGTTCTGTTTTGTCTGCGATGGTATGCAATATTTACTGCTGCCTCTGGGTATGGTTAGTTGAAAGTCAAATAATTTCATGCAACTTGGATGAACTCCACAGGCAATTCTTATTTTTAACTCGGATTGAATTTTACTTCTGATCAAATTCCAAGAACCTTTGTATTCAGACAGCCGAGGTATCAGAATATCTGCAGATACCATTTTCTGATGTCTCATTGAGAACTGCATGAACAGTTTCACAAATTCTCACGCTAAGTAATGACATTATACGCCAGAAGTAGTCATGTCATTGCCAGCTTGAGCTGACATAGAAAAGAGAAAGATATCAAGGTGTCTGTGCAGAGTGCCTACAAGCAGAACTGTTCGTGAAAAGCCAAGTGCTCTTCAAGCAATTGTAACAAAAGGCATTTCGTCAAAGACATTGACTAAACCAACCCAGAGGGCATCTTCGCAATTAACAAGGAAACATTAGCCAGCAGACACAACTGAAAATTAAGGGAAAGGACATTAAAAAACGGTAACAGGAGGCACTAATTTTATACAAGGGGTTGTGTGAGTCTGAAACAACCTTCCCAGCCATGTTGCTGACGCAGAAACCATTGGTTCCGTAAAACTGTTGGGTGAGATTCTCTTATAACCAATTAGTTAATAAGCTACTAAAAGGACCTAATGTCTCCAGTCCTTTGTAGTCTTATGTCTCTCGTACATTAAGGGCAGCAGATTGGCATGGTGCTTAGACCTGCTGCTTCACAGCTCTGCTGCCTGGGTTTGAAGGACAAGCTGCAGGCTGAGCCGCTGTCTCTGAAGTGTCCCGAGTGTCAGTGTGCGTGCCGCACAGCGGGCTGGCGTCTCCACGAAGTGTAGTTCTGCCCTGTGCTTCCAGGAAGGGCTCCAGGTCGCTGCAGCACTTACCAGGTGGCTTTCTGATGGGTTGTCACTGAAAGAGTTCTTGAGGTCTCTCAGCCTTATGTTTGACAGATCTTATTGGTTCGGTGCCAGCTGCTCTGGTTTCTCTGCGCTCCCAGAGAGTTTTCTGCGGAGCTGTAAATAGTTCCATTGATTTTTTTAAACCATCATACAGGCAATCTTTTTAATTGAAGAAGATTGAATCAGTGTAGGTGTTAATTGGTTTTAATTTAATTAGTAGAAGTGATACTGATTGAAAGCAGAAAACAATATGACCTTGTTTCCTCCACAGAAATCTAGCTTTCATCCTGACACAATAACCACAAGGTCTGGATTTGGTTATAGATTGGGAGCGTTTTGTATGTTCTGGCAGAGTACTCTGTATCCTCTGGGTCTATACTAGCTCTGGTTGTTGAAAATTCAGTTCTACTGCCACAATTTCTGCCTGCCTTTTTCTTTTATTTTGACTGGAAACGAGAGTATAATCTTTGGCTGAAGGCTGCGTTTTTTCCTCATCTTACTCTGGTATCGTAGCAACAGTTTATTGGAGAAGTGATGAAAGGAAAGCTAACATAGTTCATTGCACATTTTGATTATACCCTAGTTCATTTTTTCGGGAGGGAGGTGAGTTTTTTTCCAAATCTTGTTAAGGTCTACGTTGCAGAGATCGTGACTGGGATCTGAGAAATGTTTTTTCCCCCCCTCTCTGCGAGCCAACAAGATGGGGTCAGAAGGAGTCAACTAATGCATTTACTTAGAATTACAAAGTGGGAACTAATTTACCAGTGAGTGGAGGACAGATCGCCTCTTTGCTGCTTGGCATTTCAGTGTGTTGTGTAGCTGAAGATGGAGGCAAATCCCATAGGAAAGCTCTGGTCTAAAGAGGTTTTAGCACTTACAGAGGACAATAAGGATTTTCCCCTCTGGTTAACTAACAGTAATGACACTGGATTTCAGTTGCACTGTATTAAGCACTCTCTCCGTTACACCACGCTTCAGTGTTTCCTATTATTCAGGGCTTGTTGGGGTGTCCTGGGTCTCGAGAGAAACTGCATCAGGGGTTCCTGCCTGTTTTTAGTACAGCTGAACATCCTGCTGCGCTGTGCAAAGGCCCCTGTGACTCAGAATCACTCATGCGTGGGGGTTTCATTTTGAGACTCACTCCACGCAACAAATTTAAAATCATAAGGCTTTGTGTGCTGAGAAGTCTTGTAAACGTCAAAATGCAATGAAAAGAAAGGACATTTCAGCTGCGGCTTCAGGTGTGTGAAGAACCAGAGGAAAATTTCATGTGAAATCTATTTTTCTTTCTTTTTACCGTCTGGAGCAAATTCACTTCTTCTGCAGCTCTGCACGCTGACAGCTCCTACTCAGCGCTCTTGTGAAGCGCGGCGTCATGTGGTTACCGAGAGCTGGCTGGGCAGTGTCTGGAGCGGCCCCTGTGCCCTGCTCTCAGAGCGTTCGATTCAGCCTCCGGCATCCATAATTTAAAATGTTCCCATTAAAAAGCATGTGCAGTAGGGAAGTAGGGAAAAAACCCAAATCCAAGAGGGAATTCTCTCTGTTTCTGGGACTTGATTCATCTCTTTTTCCTTTTCTCTGAGGAACACTTCCTCCAAGAGCCCTGCTTTATAGTGCTGCAGTGTGGCACTGACATGGTAAACGGCACTGGAGGTAACCCAGATTTTCATCCTTGTGACAACACCTCTCTAGTGGTTAGAAGAAGGAGAAGGCAGCCTTTTCTGTTGATCAGCTTCTTTACAGACGATGTGATAGTTACCCAGTACGTCTGTGTTGTGCAGAAAACCTCGTTTGTTTTCTGTTCTGACGACAGTTTTAGGAAGCACTGTTCTCCGTTCTCTGAGCGGGGGAGGGGGGAGCTGGTTGAACATCCCTTTAGAGAAACATTATTACCTCTCAGTGATGCAACAGGAGCACAAATAATTGTCTGGGCAAATGGTGCGTGAAGATGCTGGCTCTCGGGTATTTACAGACTCGCAACAGTGTCGGCCTTCCGGGTTGTTTTGGTATTTTTAGGTTTGTTCCTTTGAAACTGCCGTGCTGCACTGTTTAGAAGATGAGATTGAAGGCTTAGAATTTTGTGAGCCAGATCCGTTCTGCTCAGTGTGTCCCTGCCTCAGGAAGAAGAGTCCGGGTGAGGGCGTGGTGCTGCCTGCAGCACGGCCCCTCTCCTCGCCGCTGGAGCTGTCAGCCAGGACCCACAGGAACGCGGGCCTTTGAAAACCCTGACCATGAGGAAAACGGGTCCTCTGTCAGATTCTCCCTTCGGCACCCTGAGTGACGGCACAGTGAATCAAAACGTTTAGGACCGTTTTCGACCTGTGATTCTTCATTGCAAGCCGGTGCATTTTATAAAATTTCAAGTCACTTAAGATTCGCACGGCGGCAGTGAATTTAGCTGGTAGGACATGGCAGGGCAGAGCTGCCGGCCTTGCTGAGATCGGCTGTCCTGCTCTGTGACGGCTCTGTGATTGACGGACTGGTCAGAAGTGAAGGCAGCGCGTTGAGTGAGGAGCCGGGGGGGAAGCTGATTGTGAGAGCTCCTGTGGGGAATATCAGTGTGAGGAGATTAGCTCGGGAGGAGCAGGGGTCACTGGAGAATCTAATAAAAGGAAACATGCCATTCTTGTTTTCAGGTCCGTGGTAACTGAATTCTCTTGTAGGCTACAGTGCTGCCGTAAATGCTGAGCAAGTCAAAACAGCAGGAGCACATGTTCTGAATTTCTTGTCACACCACTTTATTGAAGATGTAGTTAAAGCGACTGAATATCTGAATAGAAGTAGTATGTTTTTTTCTCCTCAAAGGAACATTGTAGGTTTAGTTTTTGCTTTTAGGTGAAAAATTGTTCCTCTGTGTAATTTTCTGTCTTTCCTCACCAGTAGTTCTGCTGAGGCATTTCACATGCTTGGGATGTCACGGGCTCTGTTGGCTTCCCAGTCTCAGTGTCTAGGAGGCTCCATGGGTTTTCAGGAAGAACGCTACCTCATTGTTACCCAATAGCTCCCCCTTGTGGTGGCACACCTGGGGAAGCTGGGTGGACAAGATGGCAGGTTCAGGCCAGGGCCTGTCTGCAGTGTGAGCTGACACCCTGCAGGGGCAACATCACCCTGTCTCAGCCTCCATCGCTCGCTGCTGAGTTGCAGGTTTTGTGAGTTTTCTGACCTGGAAGAGAAACAGGGGCAATATTAAAAAAAAAAACATAGGTCTGGAATTGGAATGAGAGGCTGAAATATGGGAAATGAAAATGCTGCTGTTGTAGATCTGTGACCGACGCCTGATTGCTGTAATTATGTCTCTCTTGACCAGTTTCAGAACTGTTTGCTCCTGGAAGTCATGCTAAATCATGCTAAATCCCTCCAGCTGCTGACATGCCCTGAATTATTTTTTGCACCCAGGAAACCGTGCTGTGTCTCTGCAGTGTCGATAAGAATAGTCTCTGCGTTACGTCCATCCAGCGCACTGCACGCCCTCTCTGCGCTGGGCCGTGTTCCTCTTCAGACACCACTGCCACGCTGTAAAACAGAGAAGGATGAGCTGGAGGGGAGGCTAACTGTGCGTGAAATTGGCGGTAGCAGGAGAAAATGTCCATATCTTGCACCTGCTTGAAATAGCTCCTCTCTTCTAATATCAGCTGGTAAATATGAGGCGGAAAGAGCCTGCGAGGCAGCCCCTGTTCCTGGATCACGGCAGGTAGATAACCGTGCACGAGAAGGAAAGGAGGTGCTGTCTGCTGTTCACCTACAAGAGCAATAACCGTGTCTTATCTTCATGTCAGCAGAAACTCCCTGCGCAGGTACCCTTAATGTCACGGCTAAATCTCTCCCCTCTGTAAACAGAAACCTGGCCTTTGGGTTGAAATTGATATTCAGTGATATTCTTCCACCTGACTCTACAGGTCTTGAGTGATTCCATGTTCGGTCTTCTGCACTGCAATAACATCGAGGGTCGTAACACCAATGACTTTATTCTGTAGAGCTCTTGTTGAATCTCTCTGAACATGCGCTGCGGTAGCCTGGTTTTCTAACCTTATTACACGCGATAAGGTTAGCAGGGTAGTGAATGTAGCCAGCAAAATTGTTGTTGGGCGACAAGTACATCTGTCCGCAAGTAGTTCTGAAGCCAGTATGATCACTGACTGTCGTGACCACCCCTTGCTCCTTCTGTCTGGGCCTTGATTTATACTGCCTACATTCAAGAGCAATAGGTTATCCTTTATTCCCTCAGCTATTAACCTGCTTAATTTGGACAACTGATTGTATATTTTACTTTATCTCACTAGTTTTTCTTTTATGTTTGAATGTTTCTTATTTGTTAGTGGGTTCATGTAGCATTAAATGCATTATAACCCATAACACATATAGTGTTTTGTCTTTTACCTGCCTTCAAAGAAAATCTTCCATCTGGGACAGTAGAAGGATTTAAGTAAAGGGGAGCAGTGTTGTATCTGTCCTGCCCTGTAAAGCACATTCTTTTTGTATGGAATCACAAAGGCTGAGGGAACACCGGAGTGTAATTATACATAAATGTACCGCTGTTATAGTAAGACTTGGACTTGGATACGCTGTGGCAGGTCTGAAGTTTTCAGGATTTTATCAAAGCTAGACTTAAGTCAAAACTATCTCCAGGTTCAAAACACTAAAAATGAACAAATACTGTATTGTAAATCTATTTTTGTTTTTAGTCATCTGGATTTTATGGGCTTAAATATCCACCACTGAGAGTTATGCTTTGTCTAAGGCAAGTCGAGCTAAATCTCCTGCTCTGACAGAGACCACCTTCAAATCTGGAGGGTGATAATCGATGCAGTTGTCAGGCATTCTGATTTCACTTCATAAATTTCATGGGCTGTAGTCTCGTGGGTGTTTAAAACCTACACTACTCTTAAAGCTGTGGCTTGGAAATGGTACTCATTCCAGGTGGGCTTTAATTGAATTGCGCTAAGTTGATTTATGAATGAATATGTCATCTGTTACTCCTCATGTTTCAGAAGACCCTCATGTGAGAAGGCAACTGTTAAAAGGGTGCCAGTCATGCAGGAAATTCACAACTGGACTCGGGACAGTGGAAGTGTTTCCAGTGCTGGGGTTAGATTGTACTTAAAGCTCAGCATCAGAAAATGACACTGCTCCTCTATCCGCACTTGACACAGAGGTATACACCAGGGGAGGCGGCTCAGGGCGTCACCAGTGGCAGCAGCTGCAGCTGAAACCGAGTGCACGTGAGCTTGCTCTACGTGCTCCTGCTGTTGTTCTCCGACATTCAGCCTCGGCAGCTGCGGAAAGTGTCGAAGGATTCCGAGGCTCCCGATCTGAGCGCCTCTCTCTCCTGGTGAGGGCTGGGGCAGCCGGAGCCTGGCGCAAGGCAGGACTCTGTGTGGGCTGAGACGCCACTGAGCCTGCTTGTCCTTGGAAGCTGGGAGGAAGCGTGTGCCTCCGGCAGAAACTCACATGCACAGAGATCCCCACACAGACCAGCTCCATACCTGAGCTGAATTCTACCCCAAACCCGAGAGCTGCAAGCCCGCAGAGGGAACAGCCCGGCGCTTTTACGCCCTCTTCCTCACACAGAGCTGCACGCGAGTATTTCAAGTCTTCGGTCTGGCCGCGTGCTCTAGCTCAGGGGCATCAAAAGATTTTCTACTCTGTCCGCTGCCTCGGCTGGCCGCGCGGCTGCTAAACCTGTCTCCATGGCAGCAGGGCGCATCCATTAACCAGTAAAACGGGGGCAGCTTCCTGGGTGGTCTTGTCGTCACTGTGCCTGTGAGAAGTGTTCTAGCCCTCCAGCCGAAGTTGTACAGGCTAAGAGTATTACCAACGGGAGGAGGCCATTCAGCCCAGCATTCAGTAGCCTATTGATCCAAGGATCTCATTCAGCTGATTCTTGAAGAAAACAAAAGTATTGGCTTCAACCATATGGCTGGTTAGCTTGTACCAGACTCTCGTTCCCCTTTGGGGTAAAGAAGTCGTCCGATTCTTGTTTTAAAATGCACATAGTTTCCATTTGTGTCCTCTGCTTTGTTTCCGTGTTTGTTTTGAAGATGCCTGCTGAGTTGACTGTCAGTTCCTTTGAGGTTGTTGGGTACTTA
The DNA here is from genome assembly GCF_055471065.1 of Atractosteus spatula. Taxonomy (NCBI): domain Eukaryota; kingdom Metazoa; phylum Chordata; class Actinopteri; order Semionotiformes; family Lepisosteidae; genus Atractosteus; species Atractosteus spatula. The sequence continues at coordinate 605,018 of NC_142716.1, read as the reverse complement.
TATCGGGTCCTCAGGGCTTGAAGAGCTTGGGCGGTATGATCTGTGAAAACATCTAGCAGAATCTGCCATTACGATAAATCTTTATTTCAGTGCTCATCCGTTCAGTTCTGGCAGCAAAACAAATGACTATTACTCAGAAAAGCCGTAAAAGAAGGAAAAGGCAGTATCATGCAAGTCCCTTCTTTCAGACCCATTGGAACCTCAGTTTCCTGTTGGTTTGCTTGCAGTGTTTTCTTTATATCTGGGACCAGCTGTCTGTGGGAGTCTGGTGATGTTCACAGGACTTTGGAGTCTCGAGTTCAGCTGTTTTTTTGCTGCCCCAGAAATTGTATCCAGCATTATTGCAGTTCTGTTGCGCCATTGTTGAAGGTGTTAGTTTTATTTTTGTGCTGTAATATATGATTTAATTAGATTAGCATTTCCCAGTCCAAGTCTTCCTCATCCCAGTGTTGGCTGGTTTGTTTTTCCATTGAAATTGCTCTCTTGCTTAATCAATTCACTAAACATAAGCAAGTTCCTTTCAGCAGTGCGACTTTATTTTATAAGTTGTTACTATTTTATCTTTTTAATTGACCTATATTTTTTAAGTATTCTTAGTTGATCTAATAAATTATATTCTGCAGCTTTTTAGACGCACAAGTCAATTAAAGGAGTGTAATCGATTGGCACTTGATCATTCAGGAGTACGATTAAGTGGCCAAGAGCAGATGGATGGTGAGCCAGTGGTCATGGGTCACCAGGACCAGCCCTGAGAAGCCCTGATTTTGACCCACAGAGGACCGTTACTGTTTGCACACAGAACCACAGTGCAGATCACAGCCCCTTTTATCAGCCCTCTGATAAAAGGCAATTGAGGGGATTGCATTCCAAACGTCATCTTCTTTGCTGAAGGTTTTTATTTTTACTTCCCCCTCATCACCAGCATCAAACGTTGGCGTTGTCTTCCTCGAGCGCAGTCCATTACCCCGTGTGGAAGGAAAGCTTTAACTTCACCTTGATCCCCACAGCTGTGCGTGGAGAGATTGCAGAATTCCGAAGTCTGCCGTCAGGATGGAGGCTGAGTGGCAAGTCAATTTGTATGCACTGCTTGGAAAAAAAATGCTAGATACTTTGGAATAATTCCAGCAGAATACCAATTTCTTTAGAGAAGTTGAAAAAGAAATAAATATTCCTTAATGCGGAGTTTGATGGCTTGCAGACCATAAAATGGTGCCGTCCATCACTGCTCTCCGACCTCCTCCGTATGCAGTGTCCCATTATTTAATGATCCTGACATGCAGAAGCTCTAGAAGGATTAATTACAGTGTCCCTGCGATCTGCCACTGCAGGAGCGTAATCTGTGCACTTTCAGGTCCGGTTAGCATTGTCTGGAAGGAGCGTGTTGATGCACAGAGACAAATGCATGTCTGCCATGTACTGCTTCCATTGTCCATTTCATATGTTTCATTGTTTCATGCAGTCGTGGTTTCTTCAGTGAGCAGGAGTTTTTCAAATGCTCAAAAGTCAACCATCTCAGAAATGTTTTTGGAAAATTGCTTGCAATGGGAAAGGATGTTGTGTCCTTGCCTGTACTGGTTGATGTCGTGATTCAGGCTGACTGCGGTGATTCTCGTCCTGAGCAAGTCAGGAGTGCAGTCGTGGTGCCTCCGTTAGGGAGATTGGCAAGGGGTGCAAACAGTACCTTGATAGGGGTTACAATGGAAGCACCTGATGTTTTCAAAAATGCTGAAAAACAAAGACCTCTCTGTCCTGACTGTATCAGTGTGACCCGTTTCTCCTGGAATTCACACGCCCGTTTCCGCATGCCTGTCTGCCGGCGGGCCAGAGTCCCTCTAGTTTCTCAGTGAGACATCAGGGGAGGTGTCATCTCGCGCCCTTTGTTGAAGAAACAGCAGAGCAGAGCTGCACAGAGATTAGCCATTATTAACCAGGAGACCTGCACTGACCTGGGAGGGATGTGATGTGATAAAGTGGTGTCTTTGGTCAAGAGAGCCTGAGCACTGCTGCAGTGATGGAGGAGGTTGGCGTTGCTGTGGTTCTAAGGGAGTTTTAGAAACTCCATATACATTACGAACAAGCACTGTGGTATTAGATAACTTATTGACTGAAGCTCGAAGCCCCCTTCACACCAGTGAAGCTTGCCATTCAAACCATCCTCCTCTGTCTCTGGTAATTTAACAAAACTCTTTTGCCGTCTTGCATAACTCAGGACAGTTTTTTGTCAGAATGTGCAGCACTTATCATTTAAAATAGCTGTAAGGAACGGAGGTATGACCGATGGGTTTTAATTCTTCTTTCTTTCCTCCTCTGTGTGAAGCGTCAACACTTTGTCACTTCAAAGAAAAGAAGGAATATTACATTAGAGTTGCTGTAAATCTGGCCCATGGGGCATCAGAGCAATGCAGGCTCCTAAGCAATTTGTAACAACCTTAACTAGTATAATCAACCAAAATAAATCAGATTAAAACACAGACTGGAACAAATTCTGAGTTCTAATTGTATTTGCTTAGTGTGGGTGTCAGCTGGCTGAAGGCTGGAAAAACCTCAGAGCAGAAAAGCTCAAGACGGCTAGTCACTTCAAATTAGCACTGGCGGTTTGTGTGGGAGTTGTGCACTGGTAATTTTGAGAAGAATTATCCCATCTCTCAAAATCCCAAAGTAGGTCCCTTCATCAGGTAGGCAGTGATCTTAAATGGAGTGGTTTCTGTCCCAACAGGTGACTGCATTGAAAGAAGTTATGTATTTAAACCTACCTGGCATTTAGAATTGAAACGATCTGCTATTAAAGGTTTAGAAAGAAAACGGCATAGAGTTATTATAGTTCCTTGCTTTCTTGCAGTGTTTCTTATTCCTAAGGATCCCAGAGCACTTCACATTTTGTTCGCCCGCCAGTGAAGTGCAGCCCCACCTGTGTGACTCCCGTGCCTTTCTGTAGCGGCAGCCCCTGTCCTCGGCACACCAGGGAGTGAACTGCAAAAGCTCAGCTCCTGTTGGATCAGCTGCAAGGAGGCCAGGCTGTAGAGGCCCAGAGTGAAATAACACTGCTACTCTTTCAAACAGCACTGTTGTTAAACATTGGTAAGCTATTTGAGATGGAGAGGGTGACTTAAAGCTGCCTTTCACTGTTAAACATGCGGCATTCTTATGTCTGATGAGTCAAGGAGCTCTGCTGGACTGTTTATTGTTTCAGCTGTTGCTGAATGTACTTTGTTCTGTCTGTTCGTACATTTTTAAATATTCTGGGCTTTTGTGTTTTTCGCAGGGTTTGCCAAAAAATTTTTTGTTACATTTCCGCAGCATTGATTGATAAACGGAGGAGGGTCAGATTTGTGCCATCTGTGCGTTTTCACAGATTGAGAGAATTAACTCACACATGTTCTAGATGCTGGTTTTCCTTTGTGGTTTGTGCTGAGGCAGCTCTGACAGCTCCGGTTAACAACAGGGCCATTGTGCCATCCTTCCAAAGCCCAAGAGGAAGCAATACAGCCCATAACGCCATCTTTGTTCAGAGCTATTAACGTAACTGCTTTGCATTGTCACAAAATTTCAGCAGTGCAGAACACAACAGCTTTGTGTTTTTCCCCTTTAGCCAAGCATCTCGGTCTGTGGAACTGGGCTTTTATCTCACTGCACAGAATCTCCCTCCGACTGAGACACTTCAGCTTTCAGAAGATCCATCTTTTATTTTTTATTCAATTCACGGTCGTTATTGACTTTTAAAGTTTTGTGCCGATAAATCCAAATACTAACCCATCACCTCCTGTTTTAAATCAGGACGCAGAGTTCAAATTTTCAAGGTAATCTGGAGGGTGTGGTGTTTCTGGTAATTTATGTTGCTGTTAAATTTGTACTTTTCTGCTTTAATCTGAACAACTTGAGGCTCTAAAGGGTTGCATGTGCACTCTTTATTTTTGCGTATAAATGAAAATGATTCTGGATGTTCCCGTTGACTCTCAAGGCTGCTGCAGGGCCCAAAACCCGTCCCACAAGAGAGGCAGTGTTGCTGATGATCCATTACCCATTCCCTGCTCCCTGTTACACAGACGCCTTTATCTAACTCTTCCCAGATGCTGCCATAAAATTGCTATTTTTTCCAAGCAATCATCATGCTTTAAAATTGTGTCCCCAGGATAATGGTTGCAAGACGGTGAATTCTTTATCTTGAGCCCCAGGGTGCAGACTGCCAATTGTTTGTCCCTCCTTTTCTGTTGGTTCACTTCGGAGCTCATGCATTGTTCAAATTTCTATTATTGATATGATGCAAAAATGTTTTTTTATTAGTGTATTTGTGGTTTAATCTGGGTCTCTACAGTAGGTGTGAATGTATTGCCTGCCTGGGTATGGAAATGTGTTGATACAGCATGCCAGGCAAGGGAAGCTTAAGACTTTGACGTGACTGGTTATTTGAAGGTAAACTGTGGGTAGGTGGTTGGCAGAACTAGCTTTATCACTGGTTGGCGTATTTTGGTTGGAAATTATAATGATTTGCTAGTCTCTTACCCCTGTATCTAATGGCATTTTACCACTCTGGTGTCTTTACCTGTGCCACTGCTGTCCTGGGACAGCTGTCCACTTGGGCTGACATCCTTGGCTTCCCAGAATCCTGAAGAAACACCAACCTTGTCTTAAAAAGATGAATGAGACGTTTAAATCGCCCACCACCCGACAGGGTGTGATGAAAACAGCAAGTTCCTGTGCCGTAAACATGCTGATGGATATGAAGAGGGTTTGCTGGAGTATAAAAGGCTGCGATCGTGGCCAGTGCAGCCGGGTGATAGACTGGCTGTACACGTCTTTGGGCTGCAGCTGTAGTATTGCAGTCAGGCTTTGTTGCAGGCTGGTCAGAGCCAGGAGACTCCTCGACTTGAGCCTGTAATCCTCTATTCCCCCTGAAGCAAGATCAACACATCCTGATCCACATGAATTGTTAAAACATCTCCTGAGGTCAATTATCTAGCTGCTTGGCCCTTAAGTCTTCATCGTGGTGTCAGTTGGCTTTGGACTAATCGTGCATTTCCTGCTTCTCTTCGGCAGCACTATGCTGGTGCTATCCTGGAAGTCTGTGGATGAAAACTGGGGAGGTTCCCTCAGGTCCAGGGTAAGTGAAATTGTTTTCTATATAATAGAAGAGGTGCCAGTTTTTCTATATGTACAGAACCTTACTTAACCTTTCCTTCTAGTTATATTAAAGGCTCTAATATTAATCCTTGGATTTCAACCCTGATGTTAAAGATGACTCCTACTTCTACTGTAGATTTGATTTTGATTTCTGTTGTATTATGATTTCAAATGAAACTTGCAATGCAGATGGCCCGTTGGTTCTTCAAAACATCTCTTTAAAATAGGCCTTGACGCACAGGGGCAGTGCGTTTGCCCAAAACCAGCGGAGCGTCCTTTCGGGGTCTCCTGCCCTCACTAATAACTTCGCAGGAAATCGTGAGCTCCTGCACTCTTCGCCTCGCCACAGTGTGCTGCCAGATCAAATTAAAAAGAAATCACTGAAATACATGCTTCCCATTACCCTGCGTCTCCACGCTGCAGTAAGGGTTTAAGAAGGTGTGAGAGGAATTATGTTCTCCTCTCCAGCCGCTTTCTCCTCTTGCTGTGAGCTGCCTTGACTGGGGGGGAGGGCAGGCAGCTCAGAAAATCGATCTTCCTGCAGGCCAGACCGCTGGTGCGCCTTGACAGCTTTATGGCTTTGGAATTTTTTTTACAGTGTACAAGTTTTCTTTTCAACCTTTTTTGATGTATTATTTTTCTAAAGACCTCTGAATGAGAGCTCAAAGTTCATTCCTCAGCCTGGGCTGCAGGCAGCGGGGAGGCTTGGCCAGCCGGAGTGACCCGGCAGAAACAGCGCCCCGCAGTTTTCTCTCCGCTCCGCGGCCTCTCTTATTTCTAGGCTTTCATTTTCCATCCTTGCCCCCCCAAAGCCTGGCAAGAAGGGTTCATTTCCCCAAGAGCTCCTCGGCTCCCGCTGTGGAAGAGGAGCCACAGGAAGGTCACGTGCTCTTGGTATTTTTGGGCTGTATTGAGCTGTGTGGCCTGTCGGTGGCAGAAACCCTCGCTTCAGTCCGGCTCCTGTGTCTGCTGGCACCTCTGAGGATCAGTTTTCCTGCTGACTTCACCAGGCAAGGCAACACTAGCTCCCCAGAGAGCCCGAGCTGCGCAGTGCCGCCTGCGGGCCCTGTTTGTCTGGGCGGCGTGGAACGGCACCACCTCTGAATAGAGACAGTTTTGTCCCCCAGGCTGAGAACTGAAGTAATCCTGGAAAGAAAACTCATGAGATGAAAATGTAAAGGCTGGGAGTTTCTCACCCTTATTCGTACTACTGGGTTCATCCCCAACCATTCAGTGTTGTGGGTGTCTTTCTGAGGAGCGCAGTGCCGTTTGAATCCTGACGGTGATTTAAATCAGCTGCCGCCCAGCCCTGCTGTGAGGCACATGTTGACTGGCAGCTCTTATTTGCTCCTGACAGCGCGTCCGCCCGGCAGACAGTACCCCTGGATAATTCCTTCGCAGGCCTTGGCCAATGCAAGTTCTTCGCTGTAGCAGATTACCTGTCTGCTGCCGAAGGGGTATCTGAGAATGCGGCCTGTTGTTGCACAGAGGAAAGGGGCAGTTTGCTCTGAGCGGCACTCTGTTTCCTCGGCGGACTGCTGGCGGGTTCCTGTTTAAGGTGTGGGCAGCGAGGGGCAGAACTGGGCTCCTGGGGCGGCTCAGGAAGGAATCACAGAGCCAGCCACCTGCAGGCCATCCACACTGCGGCCCAGCAAATCAACTGTAGCCGAGGGGTCAGTGTCACTCTAATGGTCGTATTGGTTGTTGGTGAGAAATGAAGTTCAGAAAAGTCATGTCCGGCGTTATAGCACAGCTCCACCTCAGGGGTACATGAGGGCTTTATTCAGAGGTGTCAGTCCAGTTCCCCTGCGGTCCCTCTGGTCCACGGAGCCCAGATGTCTTTACCTTTCTAACTCGGCTCCATGGGGAGGCGGACAGCTTGCATGACGTCTCTTCCTCAGGCAGCCAGCGGTCCCAGCTCTCCAACTGACTGTTCAGTGCTCTGGGCTCCTGCGTCACTGCTGTTCGCATGAGTACTGCATGGTTTCGATTGGGAACAAAATCCACATTGGAGCAATTTATCCGTCTTCTGGGTTTTTGTTTTTTTCTGATATTCATTTTGGCATTTGAAAATACAAGCTTAGAATTAAAAATTAATTATTTTTGTAGTTTTACAGCTAATTGTTACAGTATATTTACAGAGCGGTAATCCCATTGGTAAAGAACTGAAAGCTCAGAGCACAGGGTGTCATGACGTTAGATGACGGAGCAATTACACAGTTTTCACCTTGTGGGATGGCCGTGTGTCGGTCACCGTGATTGGTCTGGAGCTCTTCTCTCTGTTTGCTGAATTGGCTCTCGTGGTGCGTGTGCGAGGAAACATCTCCCTCCACAGCAGGCTTGTTCTCTGTCAGCCTAACAGTGTACAGTCTGCCATGCCTAACCTTGTCCATTTCTTTTCACAGCTTTTGTCAGGAGTGACAAGCCTAAAATGTTCAAGGGCCTTCAAATAAAGGTAAGAAGTGTTAACAAATAAAAATCAAATGCCTGTAGTCCTTAAATGAGTGCATGTTTTAATTTTCTCTGTGAACACGGTAAATGGTCAGATGTGCACTGTAAAGGACTAAAAGAGCGTGCCCAGAGTGGAAACAAATTGTTTCAGTGGAGATCGCGGTGCTGGTGCTTGAGCAGTGAAGCTGGCAGGAACCCGATGCCCGTCGTGTGCAAACTCTGGGTACCAGTGCAGGGTGGAGCTGCCCGCCCTGAGCTCCTGGCGCCTGTGTGAAGCTGTATCGGATGCAGGCAGAGGAGAAACCCACAGTCGCTGAAGTGACACGTTCAGAGCTGGGGCTGCTCATTAAAGAGACAGTGAAGGATGGCTGGCACTGGAGAACTCAGAGAGGCAGCCAGGCAGAGAGATGTGAACTGATAGATTTATTTAAATAGCTGGAAGTAAGGGTTCAGGATGTCTGTGGTTTTCAGGGGGAAAAAAAGTTCTATCCAGTTTGATGAAAGCATTGCCTGCATAACTTAATTGTCAATAAAAATTGCCTCACGATGCAATTACCCAAGCTCTTAATTGAAGAAGGTGGAAGAGCATGATAACGAGAATTACCCTGGTAAAGCACTTGGCCGAGGCTCAGTACTGAATAACATAACAGCAATTCTTCAACTATTTCTCCGGCATTTTAGGTCTATGACAGCATATTTAGGAGCTTTTCCATTTTCTTCTGTATTATGGTTGAAATAGCCTGATCTGGAAAGCAGATTAGGCACTCTGTTCAATTTACCTTCCTTAATTGAATAGACACATTGGATTGTATAAGGCTGATAAATGCTGTGTGCATATACATAAGCACTGCTTGGCCATGAAATTATGTAGCCACAGTAAAGCAAGGCTGCAGAAGGGCTGTGCAGAACATTGGAGTATTGGAGTAATATGAAGTCCTACTGTCTAAAACATTTGCCAGTGGTTTTATAGACCCTAATTTTTACAAATGCTGAGCTAAGCAAGCAAGTCTAGGAATATTGCTGATCGTGGACTATGCAATTTTTTACCGGTGGCCCCACTATGCACTAACCGTGCACTAAATACATACATTTTAGTAAACAAGTCTGGAATTATCACTGATCTTGATCAGTGAAACTGAGTCCTTGAAGTCTTAATTTAAGCCTGATCTCAAAGCATCTGTTGAGATTGTGGAAATGCAGTGAGAATATTGATTTTCTTTCAGACCAAGCAAGTTTCTTCTGCCCGTTTGTTCTGAGTAAGATATTGCAGCTTTTCCATCCATCCATTAGCATTTCTGATACGTTCTGGTAATACAACTGAGGTCAGTTACTTTCCCTGGGTTGATGCACCGTCTTGCTCATCAGGAAATAGCACTTGGGCGTTTAACAAAAAAATAATTGTTATTGTAAAAATAATAATTATTTTTGAATTAAAGGCTAGGTGCACACATCTGACAAAGACCTACATCAAAACAGATTCTAATACAGTGTTCTCTAGATTTATTCATAGCACCCTGAGCAAAACGCATTACATTTGGGATTGGACAATGTCCTGCAGAAAAATATTGAAAATGTCATGCATTCATCCTAATAGATTTGCACAGAACAAAATCATAATGTCTAGAAAGGGCAAGGCTGGCATTTATTCACACCCCTGTAGTTACTATTGTGCAAATTCTCCTCTGGCAGGGATTACACTGACTGGGCACCTCCTGTATTGTCATGTGGTTCTGAGGTTCTGTCTGAGGGGCGGGTTCTTGCCCTGTCGCAGTGTCAGTTTTGATGTGTGCTTTGGATCATGGTCATACTGTAACGCTCCCTTCCAGCCAAGTCTGCCAAGCATCCGATACAGATCTGTATGTCTTTCCTCTGTGCAGGGCTGGTAGAATTACAGTGTTACATTTTTAGACTTTTTAGACAAGACGTGCTATCCAATCCAGAAACGCATTCCGTTTGATATTTATTATTTAATTGTTGCTAAGGAAAAAAATCAGCCGGACACTGGATGTCAACAGATTGTGGATAATAGGTTGGTTCTTACTGATGCAGATATGTCCTGCTGGAGTCAGACAAAGGGACAGATACAGCGATACAGGAGTCGATGGGTATTGCAGACGTGTTGCTCTGAGCTCCTTCCCTTGTCTTGTACAGCACTCAGCTCGCCACAAGGCAGAATTTCCAAACTGATTTTTCTGAATCAAGGCCTTTGGCGAATCAGTGCTAAAGTGACCAGAATAAGAATTTCCCATTTCTAGACTGATCACATTTAAGAATATTATTGTATGCAGTCAACAGAGCGTTGAAGGTTTGAAATGACTTGGCATCTCCAGCATATGATAAATTATGAAGTCAGTACCTCACAGGTCATTTACTGGAAAAAAGCTGATTGATTTATACCGTTAACTGTGTGTGCTCTAAAAACCGTGTAAAATGAAAGAAATTGTAAGTCTCTGCGGTGGTGATTACAGAAGCAACAGGATTTCAGACTAATGATTTTCAGGCCCAGTCTATCTAGGACTTCCTGTATCACAGTCCTTTTCCCTCTGTTTTCACGTTTTGTTGAAGCTGTATATACATCACATTCCTTCTTACGCAGAAAAAGAAACAGCACGAGGAAACAGGAACCCTTAAACGAAAGTAGCTGATATTGATGATGATGCATCCAGTATAGTAGATGCCTCGTTATCCTGTATCTCCTGCGTCAACACCACGCAGGACTGCGGGTCATTGACTGTCTGTTCTCAACACGACTCGCAGCCTGGTGTGTGCCTGGGCCACTGGAGGGCTCTTTTTTTAAGCAGCTTTCACCTTTGTTCTCGACAGTACGTTCGAGGCTCCGACCCTGTGCTGAAGCTCCTGGACGACAATGGGAACATCGCTGAAGAGCTCAGCATCCTCAAGTGGAACACAGACAGCGTAGAAGAATTCCTCAGTGAAAAGTTAGACCGTATATAGATCACAGTGTCATAACCAAAGTGTCGCACATAGTTTCTTGCACCAGTCAAAAATTATTTGGGACACTGAAGTTCTCTGTGTGAAGGACTAAAATTGTAGTAAGTGATACAAAAAATGTTAAAGATGCAGCATTGTCCTCTTTGGTTTTTGATTAGTGTACTGTGGGCTTTCTCCACATATTTTTCTCAGTGAAATGATGTGGCCGGGAGACGACCTCATCTGCCTGCCATTTATAGAACAATTGGAAGCACTAGTTGTCAGAATTCCTTTTTAATGACAGAATAATTGGCCTTGGTGACCCCAGAAAGGGAAGCTGATCTCTTGCACAAGAGCGGCTGTGTAATCCTTGATTTTCTTTTTTTCCATTTTGTAATTGCTGTTTATTGTTGTATGGAGTTGCTCTGTACGGTTCTTTGAAGCAGGGGGGTGGTGCTGTGGCTGCTGGGAGAGCCGCAGGGGTCAGGGCTCAGGGGTTGCTGCCCGCGCTGTGTGCGGCGGCGTGTCGGGGCGGTGCGCGTGGGTGAGGGCTGCGCAGTAAACCAACGCTGGCGTGCGTGGCCTGATGTGTGTGCGTGGTGTCCCGAGCGCTCGGCAGCGGTGTGTGCGCAACCCCTGAGAGAGAAGGAAGTAAAAGATGGAATAAAAAATACAAATGTTACAAACTACTGTCCTCCATTCATTTTGACCAGAGTTGAAAGGTCAAACCCCAGTAATGGTTTTCTGATTCCTGACCTTTTTAGCAGAAATGTGTGTGATCTTTTGGCCTCCTCAGCATGGTCCCACATTAAAGTGGCAGAGGGCCTCTGTTTTCTCCGCAAAGCCTTCTGCTACACTGCCAGCATCTGGCATACAGCCCGCGTACTTCCGAGAGCTGGCGTTCCAGGTGCCAGAGTGAGTTTTCATGGGAATATCCTCCTTCAGAATCTTTTTTTTTTCTAACACACTTTGGCTGCTTCTCACCGTTCCTGACGGCCTCTTGCTTTCAGAGATATTGGTTCCTGAGCCTTTCACAGGAAACGCTCGGTCAAGGAGAAGTTTCGCAACGGCTTCCTTGCAGGCAGGGAAATGGTCTGACAGGCTGAAGGAAGGGAGCAGGGGTGTGCAAACAGCAGCCCTGCCGCCTGGGATCAGCTGTGGTACAGCTCGGCTATGTGCCCAGCTTTCCTGCCCAACTCTTGCAGTCTGTTACCAGGAGAGGCTCCTCACGTCTGGACTTGTAGAGCAGGCAGAGCCAGTGCAGCAGTACGTCAGTGTTCTTAAAGACAAGCGCAGCTCTCCCGGAGTTGTGGCTTAGAGGGGACAGGGGGATTCTGGCTCCCCTCGTTAGAATGGTGCATCAGAAAGCTTTTTTTTTGCCTTGTTGCCAAGGGAACCTCTGTCTTCATGTTGTTTCCTGGGGGCTGTGTTTCATTGTTCTTTTAAACACTGATGCGGAGATCTTTGATAAATGTGTGGTAGACTGGGCAGAGCCCCCTTCTTCCCAGTCCACTCTGGTTAAAGTGACTTTGCTGTTAGTGCTGTGCTGTCTTACCGTCCTATTACTTGTGAAACAAGTTCGGTCAACCAACAACATTCCAGAGTTGAAAATGAGGCTCCCGGGTTTCTAGGGGAGGGGGTCTTATCAGATGTCCCCATATATTTCTGGGACAGAGGTAAAATGTATGGGACACATATACTCTCTCTAGAAATAGTTTGCTTGGCGTTTGCTTTTTCAACTCTTTAAGATTGGTCTAAACTGAAGTATTTGTAATCATGCTGGGCTCATGGCTTGTGTGAGGAAAAGCTCGGGAGTGCATCTCGGAGCTTGCACCGTTTCCTCCAGCAGTGAGCGGTGTTGAGCAATCGCTGAACGCTCATGCTCCAGGATAACACCTGTGCGTGACGACGCAGCTCTGGGCAGCATTGCTTTGTAATCCCTGCGCCTCCCCACCACAGTACTCTGGTCCCTGAAGGCCTCTGGTTCTCACTGCATCTGAAGCAGCTGCTTAATTGGATTTGCTCAGAACTACGGTACAGTGCAGTTTGTGTCCCTGCACAAGAATAACAACAGATGCCTTTGTTGAAATAAGTAGAATGAGAGTTTGTGTTGAATTCATTCTCCCCTCCTAGGACGTCTCCTGAGTGTCTGGGCTGCCCATTGCTTGGAGGCGCCTGATGTATTTCACACCTGGTCTTGTCAAGATCCCAAAGTGCTTTCTTCTAGGGGGGACATTTTCCCCTTCAGTTGTAACCAGTGTAGAAGTGTAAACCTTGTGCCTGTCAATTCTTGCTGTCCACAGAAGAGCCACTCTGTGTTGTGGATTCCTCAGCCATGAATCTTAGCAAGAACACAACCAATCTAATGATACAGCCATTTAGAAAAATGTTCATAACGCTTATAAGAAGTCAGACTTATTGGTCCATAATTACTTGGTTCACTTATCTCGCCTATCTTATGGGTGGACACTACATGAGCGATTCTCCAGTCTTGAGTCTTGAAAGAGTTGCATCCATGAGTACACCAATTGCGCGCAAGGAAACGTGAAACTTATGACGTTCCTAACCGAGCTGCTCATATAGTTTCCACCCTGAAATAGTGTCATCTCTGTGCAAGTAGACACACATCTACAGTCTATGAAGTGAACCGCAGAGAAGCCAGCAGCCTGGGCAGAGAGGACAAGCACCACGAAGGGCAAGAGTGGGAGTTTCTGACGAGTTCTTCTGAGTTGTACTAGTTTCTTTATAAGAACCAGAAGGACAGAGTGAAATATTTCAGATGCAACATGTTTCACTGTTTGATGTTTCCAATTTCTGATGCTGGAATCCGAGTGCTGTTTCAGAATGAGTTGGGGGAGGTCTCATATTTCTGCCATCATAAGAACCACTGCTGTGCTAGAGATTTGTTTCAAATGGTCGAGAAAGCGTGCCTGAACAACATCATTCACAGTTTGCAACATAAAATATTTGAATGAAACAGTTATGGAACGTTTGTGGCCATTGTACTTTGGAAGATGGATGCAACCTGCTGTTATATATCAGCGCTGATAACACTGCGCTAAGGTCTCTCTGATTTTTCTTTAAATTAGTACAACTATTCAGTATATACTGAGTACCAAATATTCACGGCGATTTTATAAAGCTGCAGAATTGGGAAAAGTTTTACTGTAGCAGGTGCACTAACTTTATTGAGCCGGCGTGACTTTGGTAAATTCATTATGTTGATTAAAACTTGTCTACATGGTTGATCTGCAGGGAGATTCACAGACTGGCCTCAGCTGGAAGCAGTCCATGCCATACAGTTCTGACACCTGCTTTTCACCAGGCTCCAGGTGCTGTCCTGCAGAAATTCTCTCGATTCTCATTCAATCTGAAGAGCCCGGACGAGCGTGGTCATTGGTCTCTGAGCCTTGGATACCCAGCTCACTCACAGCTGTTCAGTGAAGCACAATTCTGGTGGATGAGACATCTGTCATTACTCTTACATTCTTGCAGGACTCCTCTGACGTACAGATGGCCGAAAGAGCATGTTATTTGAGCCTTTCTGTGCTTTAATGTCTTGATCGACACTCAACAGAATAAACCACCTCAATACCTGTTCCCAATCAACACCCTCACCGATTTAGTGTTTATACAACAGTCTGATCTACTTGTCTGTCATGGTGAGGCGTGAAGGATCAATTCATCAAAACAATGCCAGAAACATTCAATCAGTATGCTTTTCTAGAACTTGTAAGACTTGTAACTGTTCCCCTCCTTCACGCATCCCTTGTTTGTTTCATGAGACTATGTAAATGCATTGTTCTGAAACCTAGCAGATACGTTTTCTTGGGGAATATTTTTTATGTTTCACAGGATCATCCTTTAGTAAAGAAACTACAATGTGCTTTCTGGTGAAACTGAGTATAACTCATGTAAAGCTGCTTCTCACCCCATTATGTAGGATTGATCAGTGATTATTGAAGACTCCTGCGTGTTCACATTTGCCTGTTCTGTGAAAGTGGATTGGGCCATCCAATTTCCTCCAGATTCATTAACCAACCTCCAACTGCTGTCAAACAGTTGTGGTTGGAGACAGCACGCGCTGAAGATTTGTTCTAACCTTTGTTTTTGCATTTTTGAAGGACAGAGAGGTCTGTGATATGCCTTTTGTCACTTTTTTACAGTAGAATCTGTATAATTTATAATCATTTAGCTGATTATTTTTGGATTGGTGATCTCTATTTGTTGTTCTCAAATGCTATGTGGATGTTTAGCCAGTATCTCAAAGCCAATTGAAGCCTTTTCCAAAAGGAGCAGCCAAACAGCAGCAGTGGCTGAAGTCCTCATGTCTGTGGGTTCTCCTGCTCTGTAGGACTGCACCTTCCAGATGCCTGACACTAGCTTGCTCCCTGGCTCTGTGCTGGTGCCCTGGAGAGTCGCAGCTGTGCCCATGTTGACATCCGTCTCCCGTAACCTCGCTGGCTTCTCCCATCAACCCTTGCTCTCGGCCTGACAGCTGCCGGTGAGACGCTGAGAGCAGTCTGCCCTGATCCCAGCGCCCTGCTCCAGTGCCCGGAAGGGTGTCGGTATTTCAGAAGTATGTGTAAACAGTGTCTCGGCAGAGGTATTTAAAATCCATAAGAGGACCGATGTAATAAATCTGAACCCATCTTCAGGCATAGCATTAAGACAAGGGCCAGAGGGCTTTAATGATGTAGTAATTAAACTGAAGTAGTTTAAGGATGACAAATAGGAGGCACCTGTTTTTTGCAAAGACTGGCAGAGATGTAGAACAAATTATTGATCCATGCTGTGCATGTAGATTCACTGGGCTCTTTCAAGAAATCACTCTGAATGTCTGTGCTCTAGCAGCACACGGACGCTGCTCAGGGTCCCTCCCTGAGTCTGGGGAAATTTCTTCAGTGTGAACCTGTGGGCAATCAAATCGCCACACAGGCAGCTCTGCACAGCCTATAGACTGCTGCTGTCTGAACAACCCAGCTCTGAGACACGTTCTTAAAACATTTTCCACCAACTTACACTTGCCATGGGTGTTTGGGAAAATAACCAAGCAAATTGAATATTTTTGCCTGTGGCAGACTTAAATTATGGAGGTTTCTGGAATGCTTTTTTTTTTAGAAAAAAGTAAGCTGAGTGCGCAGGAGATGTCTCGGTGTCAGTGGAAGGGTGATGGAATCACTAGCTGAGTGTCTGGTTCAATTACACCTGACACAGGCCCTCGGGCCTGACAATGAGGCAGCAGAGAGTGAGAGGCAGGCTGAACGTGGAGCTCACTGGCTCGGCAGGCTGGAGGGCTGCAGGCCCTGGCATTGTGCCTCTCGGCGGGACTCCCTGTAGGTCTCTCTCTGGCTGCTCTCCTCCTGGCGAATTAAATCTGGGAGTTTCAGCTGGAGGGAGGGGAAAGCTGTGTCTGAGCGAATCAGAAAACCGCTGTCAGTTTCAGTTCAGAACATGATATCTTATTGCTCTCCCCATCCCAAAAGAAAAGAATTGAAGCGAGACAAGACAAAATTCAAGTCTAACCAGGAGGAAAGAGCTTCTGATTAGACAGTGGAAGGGTTAAAAGTGACATTCAAGGCCCAGCAAGAATGGGAAGAGTCTTGTGGCACGCATCATCATCAAAGATATTTAAAAGAGATTAGCTGGAGATGTGTTCAGAAATCAAAGGCCTGCGATGGCAGCGCTGTCACAGCGGGAGGCGCCGCGGAGAGTTTGTGAGCGCGGCGCAATCACGGCCGCTCAGCAGGGCCGCCCGAGAGGAACCTGGGGACACGGTGAAGTGTGCAGCGGGGGGAAATGTGAAATATCACTGACGCCTTTATCGTCACACCACATTGCCGACGTGCACTGAAAGAGAAAATTAGAAGAGCAGCTGTGCGCAAGATTACGGCCAGAACACAAATCCCCTTTACAAGTCAAAACCAGCCCGTTCCACCTGCAGGGCCGCCAGCACAGTAAATATCATCTCCGCAGGCTGGCTGTCCTGCAGAGTGCAGAATCCAAAGGAAAAAGTGTGAAGCACATTTTTCTAGGTTGTTCTTCCTTGATAACGATTGTGATGGAGTAGTATTGTAATTTGTGCTGTAACTCTGTGTGCAGGGGTACAGCTGTGAGTCTAATAATATACAGACAAGGTTTGGCCACATCTTTGTTTTCAAAACAAAGGGATTTAACGTCGCTATATTGTATAGAATTGTATGCAGATTCCTTACCCCATGTAACTTTATTAACCATTATATTTCTATCGTAGCAGTATGATGCTTTCTGCAGCAGGACCCTACTTCAGCAGCACCAGGACTGCTTACTGCCATCTTTTGCCTTACTGACATTCTGCCCTCTGCTGGCTTCAATGCACAATAGCATCATATTCACAGCAGCACAAAATCGATCTTGGAATTAAACTTCTGCTACAACTAAGCAATATATTTTGTTTTAAAAGCTCTATAATTTAGTTAAGGAATTGCAAAACTCAAACTTGCTTTCTTTTCTAAAATAAAATGTTTGCTCATGAAGAATATCTGGATGAAAAAACAAGAATTAGAATATGACCCAGGCATTTGCACATTTATTTAAAAAAAAAGTTTCACTTAAACCAAGCAAAAAGTTCTGAAAAAAAAAGTTTGTTTCCCAAGGTCCTCTTGGTCTGTGTGCTGTATCCTCTTCCCTTCTCTCAGAGGCCAGTCTGACGACTCCCTCGGCCCTTTCGCTCAGAGGAGGATTAGTTATAGTGGCGGTTCAGGGGCAGATTCACAGCAGCGTTGAAAATATTAGATCAGATTCTTTAGGCATCACTCTGTGCTGTGCTCAGGAAGAGACAGCAGCCCTGCCGCCCAGACTGGCAGTGACTCACAGGCACAGATGTAGCAGTTTTTTCCACACACATCACAACACTCCAGCCCAAACCCCAGAGCACACATCAGAGATAACAGAACAGAACAATCTCTATCCGTGTGGACTGGCAAGAAGGAGCAGTGGAGAGGACGTAAGCTTATTGGAAAGAAAGAAAACATTTATGTGCTTCCTCAAGGATTGCTACCTGCAAGGCATCACTCAGGACAGCCAAAGGGGCCCCTTGTTGCTCACTGCGCTCTTAGGAGCCACAGAGGGCCTCAGATCACACAGTCACCTGTCATCTCCCCAGACTAGAGGCACCTCAAGCTCCTCAGCTGGGTATTGGAAGCTCTGCCTGGATAAACTCAACCTGGATTGAACACTTCAAGGCCCCAGCAGGTCCGCCGAGGCAGGAGATTCTCAGAGTGTATTTCACTTCACCAAACATGCTCCCTTTCCCCTTGACTGGATTAGGTGCGCCTATCCTCAGAAGGTCCTTCTCGTCCTGCAAAGATTTTCCTCTCTGTGTGGATTTTATTTGGCCTGAAATATCCAACAATGAAAACTCTTAACTGCATTAAAAGTTCCACTGCTGGCAAAGAGCAGCCAGAGGTTCTCGGGGCTGGAGCGTTGAGGGACTCAGGTGGTAGATGACCATTACAGCCTAGCCTGAATCAGACCACGCTGCTCAGAGCCCTTGGTAACCAACACAGACAGCAGTGAAATTACTAACAGGAAGAGTTCTTCATATAATTCTAATCAAAATGCATTTCTTCGTAAAACCAAAATGATTAAATAAAACTAGACTATCCAAAATGAGATATTTCACAAAATCGTTCTTCTTACTTCTTGATTGCAGATTATACATCCCACAGCCGAGACAATTTTCACCCAATTCTGAAAAAAACAACAGCTAGCTCTG
This sequence comes from Atractosteus spatula, assembly GCF_055471065.1. Lineage (NCBI taxonomy): Eukaryota > Metazoa > Chordata > Actinopteri > Semionotiformes > Lepisosteidae > Atractosteus > Atractosteus spatula. Next base: position 586,762 of record NC_142716.1, on the reverse strand, counting down.
CAAAATTCAACAATTTTCATCAACCCTTTGTTTTTTTTGTATAAACAGAAATGACCTGTGCATTTGTATTGGAAGTTTAATCACTATATATCATGGATTAAAGGCATGATCATTACCGACGCGCCTGACATCTTGGTTCAGGGTGGAACGTTTTGTGGGTGTTGCCTTTTTTCCTAGCTCACTGTGTGTGCCCAGCAAATATCCAGATCCTCAGCTGTAAAATTATCTGGCCTCAAACTTGTAGTTTTGCTCAAGTAAAATTCTGTTTTAGCATAAAACACTACTTCAAAGTCTGCTTTCCTTCAAAACCCTATTCCTATTGCTCAGTATGAGACTAGAAAGCAATCCATGATAGCAGCTGAGCACAAACTGTGCTTGTCTGAATCATTTACTTGAGCCATTTGACTCAGAATAAGTGACTCCAGTTACTGAATAAAACATGAACTACATTTAAACACGCCACTCCACTCTGTGCCAGCTGTTCCTTGACATACAGTAATTACATTTATTATATTTTATCTTTTGGTTTTACATGTACACATCTACCCAATGAATTCCACTGTCAAATGTCTAAGGCTTTTTTAAGGCGTAGACCTTCACCATACTGCACAGCGAAGATTTCCTTCTGGAAAAATGTCAACCGATGCTACCTTTGCTGCATCAGAAAGGACCAGAGAAGTAACTCATTAACAAGAAATGTATAATCACTTTAACATGTGGTGAAGTAAAAAGGAAAAAACGTCAGTCAACATTCAAACGGTTGTTTTAAAGCCACCCATCTGGAACATCCGATGCTTCCTTTCGTCCCGGCACACAGTGCCCCCCCTGGCAGGAGGAAGTGAGGACAGGATCCATCGAGCTGTCCATCCTTCCACACTCCGACTGCAGGACAGGTGTGACCCTCACTGACGGCACAAGACCTGCATCTCCCCAGCCAGCCACAAGGGGTCACTGTTCCACAGCAAGCAAAACCTTTATGGACTGGGTTACTCAACCGCTCAAAAACCACTCAAAAAAGTATTTATATTGAATAACATAAGCAAAAAGAACACTTGACAATAATACATTTATTTAAAGCACTAAAGCACAGAAAGGCAGACTTTCGCAGTTAGTGAAGAGCTCAGTAAAAAAAAATGGAAAAGTCTCATTGGCACACATACATCGGAAGCCCTGAATGGAATTCTGGAAGTTATTCTGGTCTGCGATATTTATTATTGCAGCTCTCTGCCAGAGAACCCGCGGTCTGCGGCGCCGGCTGCTGTAACATCGCTAAGACATGGAAGAATGGAAGACATTTAAAATTGCTTCATATAAAGTTAAATGCATATAAATATGAAATCACAGCTGTAAGTAGGCCCCCCTGTCCCGCGCAGAAGCTCAGTTCAACAGCTCCAGGTAGGTAATAGGCACTTTGCCCTTCTGGTTCCCCCTCTCGCCCATGAGCCAGTCCGAGTCCATTCCCGGGACGCTGGACACTGTGATGACCTGAAAGACATGGCCAGCCCGAGCCCGTCAGTCACTGTCGGCTCACGGGATCGGACTCCCTGCCCAGCAAACAAGCAGACTGCACACAGCCCAGCCTGGCGCTGGCATCGCCCGGCTCCTCTTGGATTTGAAACCAACAGGAAACATTTAAACATCTTTAATATAAAATAATGCTAACTGTAGCAGTCTGTCTCGATAGTTGTAATTTACTGTCCTATATTTCCTGGTTATAATTGCCGATATTCATTTATCTTATGTAGTTTAGCTTTGCTTGACTCTGTCTTGCATTTTAATCTTCAAATCATTTTTTTCTTTTTACCAGTGGCACAGGAGCCTAGTGCTGAAAGAAATACGAGATGGAAATTAAATAAACCTGCTACTCAAAAACTACTGAAGCGTAAAATGCAATTATAAGATATGGACCTGGTAAATTTGCATTCCAAGTGCGAGGTTTCATTTCCAACTATTTATAAGTAACTAAATGCCAGACATCAGACCGCGAGATGCAGTTCCCAATTACCGGTTTGTGGGGCTCGATCATGGACCTTTACCAGCAGCGCCCTGAGCGGCGCGACCCACCTCGTCAGCCAGCAGGGACAGCTCGCTGCTGCCCGCGGCGTCGTAGTCGTACAGCACACGCGCCCTCCTGCTGCCGCTGCAGGCCTGCAGCTCCATGAAGCCGGAGGAGCCGAGCGGGCCGGCCGGCGCCAGGCCCGGGGCCGGCAGGGAGACGGGGAGCGTGGGCACAGAGACGCCGGGCGCCGAGCCGGAGGAGGACTGGTTGTTGTTCGAGGAAAACGTGGATGGAAAGCTGCGGGGACACAAGAGCACACCGGAGACTCGACAAGCGCGTACAGCTCTGCTCAGAGAATCCACGAAGGCACAACCGATTGTACTTTTATACCTCAGCGGGTTTGTGAGTCGTTTCTCGCCTCGCATTTTCAACTGCCCGTTTACCCTTAAGCAGCAGTTAATGCGTTTATGATATGCGCTAATTACAAGAAAAATATTCAATGCTCCCCAAGTTTTTCTACTTTAAATCCAATCAGTACAATTTTGAATGCCCACCTGTAATTTGTCGACGCTGAACGGGATTATTTTATACTGAAGCAGCATTTGTCAGCTCACCTTAGCTACCACCAAAAGCAAAAAGATAGAACAGTAAAGAAACTGGAGGCTAACTGTGTTTAGCAGTGGAATGACGTGACGTGCAACTAAACAAGTCTGGGGGTGAGCAATCAATGCCGTTTGTCAGCACCATGTCCGAAACACTCCATGAAGTCACTAATCCTGTTTCTCAAACGTACAGAATTTTGTGATTTTAATTAAATTGGATCAGTTCAAAATGTGGTTAATGGGGTGTCACGCAACCAAATCTAAATGCCGGAAACTGGAAATCAGGGACAAACATGGATTGCAAAGATCTACTGTATATTACACAACCTAGCATGATGATGTTGAGCTGCGGACGGACACGCAGGCAGGGGGAACTGCAGGTCCCCGAGGGATGTTTTCTCATAACACTGTTAAACCTTGAGTTTTAGAGCTGCAGGCCACAGTGCTGGAGCTGCGGGCATCAGCTCAGCACAGGAGGCCAAGAGTTCCCTCGGCAGGCAGGGGCAAAGGGCCAGGAGCCCAGGAATCACACTGCTGCCAGCAGCAGCAGGTCCTGCTGTCTTGCACATGACGATGTTCTTAAGTGCTTGAAAGTTAAACTGAAATCCTGCCTCATTATTTATTCTAGTTACCGCAAATCCATATTCCTTCCTTGTTAGTTTGCTTTAATTGCAATGGCTGTACTAAAAGACGTGCACCGTACCTCCCGAGCTGCTTCTGCAGGTCCACCATGTACTGGTAGCACTGTGCGTAGTAGGTGGTCTGCGCTTCGACGAGGTCGTTCAGGCAGCGGAGGTGGTGCGCCTGCAGCAGCAAACAGGACTGGTGAGGGGAGGAGCGCCACTCGAGCCACCCAGACCGCGAGCAGGCGGCTGGCAAACGCGCACGTCCACGAGAGGAGACCCTGCCCCCCCCCCCCAAACCAGCGTTATAGCAGACTAGTAAATTAGCCAATGCAATTGTTTTCCACTACATGTTCTCAGAAGAACTGGCCTTATAGCGTGTACTGGGGTGTATACATGTTCGAAATGATCCACCAAGCCTCTGTGGCAAACGAGTCAGTAGAACTGAACTAACCCCAGAGTGAAGGATGAGGGCCTGAAGACGTTCTAAACTAACTGCCCTTTGCTGCACTCTGCTGTACAGGAGTGTCAGCTGCTGTCCCATGGTTACACAGGTGCTGCCCTTCCTGTCACCAGAGAGACATGTGGATCTGTGACCCAGCAGCTCTCAAGCTGCCTTACTGGCTGGAACAGCAGTCTTATGCAGAACTACAGCCTAAGGGCAGCTGCTCCAGAAATCTTGCTTCTCTCAAGCGCGTCTTTGATGACGGGAGATGTGCTTGAGGTCATTTTCCTCGGAATGGGATGGGCCCTGCGACATACGTGGGTGCTGCTGATGCCCTCCAGCAGGAGCCTGGTGATCTCGGCCTGGCGGTCAAACTCGCTCTGCGTTATCCTGAGCTCCTGCTCCGCCTGTCAGACAGAGAGACACAGTCACACCGGCCGCCTCCAACCACACCAGAAAGTTCTCCTCGCACAAGGGCTTCCAGGGCTACAGCATTAAAATCAGACACACTCACTGCTTTGTCACACTCAACAAGACCCCTTTCTGTATCCCCATGCATCTCACTGCCTGGTTTTCAATACTGGCACTGAGCATAAAACAGCACAAAGTGAAAAGGCCTAACTGAAGTACCAGCAACATTTCTACAGGGTACTGTTCAAAGGAATCACAAGGCCCATGTGATAAGAGATACAGCAAACAAGCAAAAACAATACACGAAACAGAAATAGACACAAATAAGCAAAAGGATCAATCAAAAAACGAAAGCTGCAGCGATGAGCTGCCAGCTGTTCCAGCAGTTGCTTGGCACTGCGAGAGAGGTGCTGCAGGACACTCATCCCAACAGCTGTGCTCAAGGAAAAGGTCAGAAGAAGCACACATCAAATGCTGCAGAGAAACCAAAAAAACACCCCTGACTGGCAAAGCATCAACTTACCTTTGTCACTTCCTCCACCCATAGCTGGTAAGCATTTAAAACAATGACAAGGTATTTAGGGTAAAACACAGGTGAAGATATACAACACTAAGTGATTTTTATCCCCCTTTACAAAGCACCCAGAATAGAAACTGTCCATCAGTACAGCCCAGCTAAACAGGAATCCAGGATAAGCCTACAGATGGAACAAGCACCTCACAGAAACAAACACACTCCAGCACTGAATGCAAAGGGCTGCCGGTCCACAAAGTGACCATGCAATTGTTGGGTGGATTTAAAGAAAGACAGCAGCTCTGTCCTTTACAGCAGCGATTCTCTCCCGGTGGGCAGCTCACCAGGGGGCCTGTGAGAGGCCTAGCAATGGGCAGTGCGGCAGCAGGTACATAATGAGTAGGACTGCAGTCGCTGAGTGAAACCGAAAAAAGGCGTAACTATTTCAAAGTGTCAAACTACAGTAAAGATTACCTACAACTGTCTGAAACTGAGCTGCAGCAATAAAAGATAAAGGACTCATTGCACTGAAACTATATTTTGGCCGTCTGGTGATTTGTGCTAACGAAATCAACAAGCTTCTGGGTTTCAAGAATAGTATTTTAACAAACTATCAGGTTAAACCCTCTTTTAGAATGCAAAAGCACTGATAAAGGTGACCGTTGTGACACATACTTAAACAGCCCTTGAGTTGAAAAAGTCAGGAAGCTAGGTGACATGTGAAATCTAAAAGTGATAAGGCTGGAAGACACTCTCAGGCTGGATTCGCTGGAAGGGTAAAATAAAATGATAAAATAAAAGTTCCCTACTTTCCCTGTGGGCACACTGGGTAAACTGCCCACTGCACTGGGAATGAATGAGAAGAGGCAAAATGAAACATGGTTCACCCACCGGGAAAAATGAAAGCCCGAAGTGATCTCAATGCGCTCAACCCAAACAATCTGCACTACAGGGATGCTCACTGCAGAGAGTTTAGAACATTTCTCAGATCTTTGGCAACTTAAACTGAAAATTAGGAATCCAGCATCTAAGCAAATGATGACATTTTGAAGTGTACCTATGTATTTAGCAATTTAAAATAGCATTTTGGGGAAACCAAATCATTCGGCTACTCATCTTCTGTCATATAATGGAAAGGCAATTAGTAAATGTGATGTTTTTTGATACCATGAAATGCAGCTTGGTATCCAGAATGCAGATTTCATGTACAGACTACCAGGATGGTTGAAATGGAAAAAACATTCCGGTACCATCTGGAGGACGAACCACATTCACAGAAACACTCCTACAAACCCCCCCCCATGCTTCTCGGATCTCACTTCATTCCCACAACGTTCAAACATCCACACATCCAACACAGAAACGTCACCATGCCTTCTCTCGCAGTCATTATGAAAAGACTTGTGATTATCTGAGCAGAACTAATCTTAATAACATATTTTAATTCAAATTTTAAATTACTGACATAATTAAGCAATTAAAATGCCTTTATTTTGGCAAACTGCCTAAAGGTGGAAAGACAGAGTGTAATCTACAGAGCCCCATCCAGACACTGGCTGACAGAGAGACACTCAGGACTTGGGTAAAAATAAGACCCACAGCGGGCAGAGTTGTTTTTATGTGCTTGCAGTGAAGGTTATGGAATCTGATCAATCGTGCCCGGCTGGTAATTGCCCAGTGACCAGGGAATCATGGAAACACTCTGTTTTTCCCAAATTACTGAGCCCTTGGCAACTGCAAGAGAAAGCATGTCATCTGAAGGGTAAAGAGTCTCTGAACGAAGCCAACAAACCTTTAGCCACCTGACATGCAGGAAGTTGAGCATGTAAGAGAAATTTACCATTGGGTTATCGCCCACCGGAGAGGGAGAGTTTAGTTGCTAAAGCACATCGAAGCACATGAAGATGACAAGAAAACAAGAAAGATTTTTAATTCTGCAGCCACACAAGCAAGATCTTTGAAGGCGTTTTAAATAAAATCAAGCAAATCTTCAGCATTTCACACAACATACAGGCCTGACACCTGCATTTGGTTTAATTTAAGAAAAGGAATGGTTCAAGAAAAGATCATTCTTGTTATGTTAGGAGTATGCAATGAATGCCAACTTCTCTTAATGCTTCACGTGTTTTACTATATGATTAAGACCCTGGAATGCAAACCGACTGAATTTAAGTAAATTATATGAACTTCTCTGGCACTTGCATCCCATGGTGTGTAATACGCTCACTTGCACAAGCTGCATTTTTGTACTTTCACAGACAACCAACTGCAACCAACTGACCTCAAAAAATTCTGGGAACCACAGAAGCCCATACCACTGTACCCACATGCTATGTTAATTATAATATGGAAAAATGAAGAAAAAAATTAGGAATTTGCTGTAAAACTGAAAAATCTCTGAGCACATCTCAGGAGTACAGGAAAGATGTCAGCCACTTGGATAGCTGCTGGTCCTGGAGATTTATTTTAAAACAGACCAACAACTGTTTGTCCAATAATTCAACCACTCGTCCCACCAGGGTGTAACGACTCCAGCGTGTGAAATACAGGCTCGTGGACTCCGGGCTCACGAAACGAGGACGCTTACTGCTGCCTTGGCCTCTGCCACCCGCGCCTTCTTCAGCCTCGCCTTCGCAGCGTCCAGGTCCAGCCGCTTGTTCTGCAGCAACTTCCGCTCCTTCTGGGGGAAAAGGGCAGATACAATTTACGGCCAGTGCAGGCGCAGGACTCCACCTTGACAGACCTCACCAAAGCAAAGCCCTCCTTTAATGCCCCAAGACCTGACGTCCACCCTGCCATCCCCAACAGAGGTGGAGCCCACCGGGGTCTCGCGAGGATCGAGAGTGCACAAGCCCTGGGTGGGACAGCGGGTCACCGCAGGGTCACTTCCTGCCATTCTGGCCCTGGGGAGCTGGCCAGCTGGACTAGTCAGGGTGAAGATCCTGCTCAAGGGTACAGTACCTGTGGAGGGGGGTCAGGCCCACAGCCTCCCTCTGGTTGGCATCCCAAGGCCTGAGCGACTACTGTAGCACCGACCTCAGCTACCCCACATCCCACAATCGGCCACAGACCAGGTTTTGCTCAAACTCGATTAACGTTACGTAGGCTACTATGATGAAGTAGCTATGATCACGTGCAAACCCAATCCACACTTTATACACACCACCACCCACCAGCTTCTGACTGTAGCCGAACAGGTGCAACTTCCAGCAGGCTTCCAAATTTACCCAGCATGCAACGAAACGGGTCTAAAAATACTGCAACCGAGAGTACAGTTGGGACAAACAGCCAACCATGGAGATACCCATAAATGAGCAAACGGTAGATTCAGTACATTACAAAAACATTGGTGCTTTGCTATCAAAAGTTTTGTGAATCACAGCAGTGTTCTGGACTAATAAGCCAGCAGCATTTTGATTCTGGTCACATTTGACCAAAGGATATCTGATGTGAAAATTACATTCTGTGCCACAAAAGAAGTGAGGAGCCATAAAAAGCCATATAATTAAACAAATATCATCGGCTATAAACCCAGTGGTCTCAAGCAGAAATCCCCTAAAAAAAGGATGAAGTAAAAATACAGTCTAGTATGAAACTATAATAATCGTAAAATTAAGTTCTCTTTTTTTATATGCTGCATAATAGACAATTTATAGTTTGCCTTTAGTGTGCACACATTTTGTATTTATATTGGAAAACTAGATTACAGTTTGCTTTCAATACCATTATTATCTGCACATTTAAATCTAATTTTTGAAACTGCATGTTACTATAATTAGGCTAACATATTTAAATTACCTATAAGAATTTTTTTTAATACATTTTGTGAGTAACTGAGATGATGAACTAACACTGATCATAAAAGTTTAGCTGGAGATCAGCTGAAGAAATGTTTAATTCTCATAATTACACAATACCTGAAAATGTAGCTGTGTACTTTCAAATTGCTTTCTTTCATGTTATGCATTGTGTCTTTAAGAAATGCCTCAAGGCTTAATTAACCATCAGGTGACAAGTCAATCAGTAAAAAAATACCATAATGATCAAGAACATCTGTATCTGAGGTAAGAGTTCGAAAGTTGTGCCTTTCACAGACCTGTTGTGTTCTAAATTATTCACCATAAAACCCACTTTACAGGCTAACATTTAAACCTCACTCAGAGAAAACTATTTAACAGCTTACGTATTTCTGTTAACTGGATGGCTTATGATACATTTTATTCTGAATTCCTTTAGGCAAGAAACACTTTAGAAGAATAGTGTACTATTTATCCTAAGTAAACTGATTCCTGCCTTGTGCTCTTTTCATCTTTTTGACTGAAAGATAACACTGCTCAGCAGCATTTCAAATCAAGGCACTAAAACTAACCTGACACTGTGAAATTGATAGACTGTAACTATGTATGTCTAGGGCATAGATGCATTTTGTCTCTTCTTACATGTGGAGGGACTTCTCTAAAAATGCTAAAAGTCCCTCTAATGTGACGACAAGATGCATCTTACTTTTTAATATGACTTGGTAAACATGAATTAGAAAAACAACTGTTGGTCTGGCTGTCGTCACATTAGAGGGACTTTCAGCATTTTTAGAGAAGTTCCTACACACGTAAGAAGAGACAAAATGTCTGCCTGCAGCACAGACTGGAACCATATCCTCAACTTACTGAAATGGTTTTGAAATCCCCCTCCAGGAAATTTCTGAAAGGGGTAAGAAAGTTAATGGCCGAGCTCTGTATGAACTCCCTCTCCGCACTGCCAATCTGCTTCTGGGTCTCTCCACACTTGATAAGAGCATTTCCTGCAGAAAAAAAATGAAGATGTTTTTCTATTTTTCTCCCACTGGATCTTCATCCCTGACACTAGAGGGAATGAAGAGATTGTTTTCCTTAGCGTACGGAATCTGTCAGCGTAATGTAATTTCCTTGTACGCAAAAACACCCAGCACAGCTGCTGCAAAGACTTAATTACAGCGGTTAGTTGCAACCACAGCGAAGGTTACAAAGTGGCTTCATGCACAACAAATCACAGAACATGTTCACAGAGCGAAGCAGTTTAAAGGTACTGCAAGTGTATATATAAAGTCCCTCTAATGTGATGACAAGATGCATCTTACTTTTTAATATTACACGGTAAAAATGAATTTTTGTACTCACACCTGAAGAAAGCTTCACAGCTGAAACGTTGTGTTTCCTTTCTTTTCTTTTCAGCACGGAATAAGCCTGTTACCTGTTCCATCGCAACCTATGCATGCTGACGCAGCTACCTACTTGAACTATATATAAAGTCTGCAAGTGTATATATAAAGCAGTATTAAGACCATAAACTAATATACACTCAAAATAAGCAGTGATGCACCATCAGACTTCACTAAAATTTGCTTCTTTTCCATTCATGCTTAGGTAATAATTTCAGAAATTCATTACATCACCTATTAACATTGTACAGTGCTGTACAAGGAGCAACACCTAGATCAGGAAAGACCCTACCATAGGCAGTGCCAGGCCCAAACTCATTCCCAGACTCGATCATGCTCTGTCCCAGCTGCTCATGGTTGTTCAATCGCGTCGGGGCTTTCTTCTCCAATTTCTCGTACAAAAATTCCTCTATCCGGACATCTGCAAATTAAAACAGGAAAACTCAATTTGGACAGAATGGGAGTCACAAGGCATTCCACGAGGTTCCCCTCCAGGACTGGGGAGGAGAGCGTCGAGCACAGGCTGATAGTGTGAGAATGCCTGCCAGGAAGCGAGAGGAGCAGGCAAGATTAATACTTCAGGACCGGGAGTGAGTAGTTTGACTACAAGCACAACCAGCTCCAGAAAGGGAAGAGTCCTTGTGCAGGACAGAAGAGTGCTTTTCAACCTCTTCCCCTAGGGCCTGTCAGGCTATCCTGAGGGTCTGCACACTTATGAAGCAGCAAAGGAAGGAGCTGTGGGAGTGTGAGCATAACGGGGATAACTCCATAAAAAAACAAGCAGTAAAGTCTACATGATTACAGCTAAATGATATAAGAAAGACTGAAAACACAATTAAAATATCATGACCACCCCCCAAGTAATAACCTGTATCCAATCTTTTCAATACTAAAATCTTAAAACAGTTTACAGCCTACAGATATCAGAATATAAAGAATACTGATAAAAGTTTAAAGGGGAACTGCAGTCCCAATTTCTCAGACCAGTTATTAAATCTCGGTGACAAAATAATTAACACTATCATAACATTTTACAAATTCGCAATTAAGCACAAAACCGTGAACTTTGTGAAAGTACTATATCGTCGCCATGCTGTCACAAACCCACAGTCTTTCCATGTGCGAGCACAAGAGTTCTTCAGAACTGCAATGTGAAGATGCCTTTCCTGCTCACTAGTCACCGTAATACAATGTACAGGCGCATGAGTAAAGGTTCCGAAGCTGACATTTCACCACAGAAATGTTCCAACGTGATCTGCATGCAGAGTTAACAAGTAAGTAGTATTTGTCAGAAAAACTGTCAAGAAGTCGAGGGCAAGATTTCTATTGGATTAAAAGAGATGTATTCACAAGCCAGCTTGTTTACAATGTTGCCTCGTTCTGAATCGCAGCCAATGATACCAATAATGTTCTGTGAACCTGGAAATGTAATCTATTTTGTGATGTGAGGTTTTACACGTTACTGTGTACATTTTACTTTCTTTGTGGCTGGAAATGCACCTATCAGTGCCGATTCTTTCCAATCCCAAAATATAAAAATAGCATTGCAGTTCCCCTTTAAGTCTGACAATGAGTTCTACAGTACCCAACTTTAAAAAAAAAAAGCATCAACTCCATTAGTTTCTTTTCCAGTCATGGGTGTTTCCTGTGAATAATCTCATTATCTGCTTGAAGATGAAACTGTTTAATGCAGCATGCAACAAGTGACACACTGAGGATCTAACACGCAGACCCACTAGAGATACTGTAACTGAGTGCTCCCAAGCCGGTGTGACTCAGACACACAGCTCAAACTGCTCCCGAGAATTCATATTCCCACCTCCCCCAGGAACACCATTCTCCAGCCACACCCCAGTGAAGCCCACGGAAGAGCAATGATGTCACTGAAGGAAACATATTATGGTGTCTAGTGCTAAGACTGTAGCACACAGACAAAAACAGGATGGGTGAATAACAATCGAAAATAGTATCTGATGAAATCTAACATTATTTTTACAACCGTTCTAGGTCAATAACTCATAATCTGAGTCAAGAAGTGGCAGGTTGTTCAGAATACAAAGGGCCAGACGATTTAAAGACATACTGTGTGAGTGTCATGTGTCCCGTATTAGTATGGACTACAAAAAGGTCATCCCAGAAGTAAAACACATTTTTTCAGCTTCGAAGAACAGAGACTAGGCCACCGCCCTTCATTATCAACCCCTGCAAAGCTCACGACCAGGGACTCGCAGCCAAAAGTCTTTGTTTGGGCTGATTTAGACTAATCAATTATTGACCAAACTGGTCTTTTCAAAGTCTTTAAATGAACCTCAACACCGACCTTATACAGTCATTCCTTTTCTCATAATTTTGTCTCGACAAACCTTGAAATGCATTTGATCGATATGAAAGGGCATTGTGTGCAACTGCGTACTGGACTATTTCTGCATTTTGTTCAGTGTGGCGACATCAGTGCTGGCTGATTTCTGATTGCCTTGCCCTCGTCACCCGTGTTCTTCCCAACGTTGTGATGTAACGCTATAGCGTCACACTCTGTGTAAACAGGGGGGTGAAGACATGGATTAGAAATATGGTGGTCTTCATCTGTGCAACCCCTGATTTGGAAGCACGTGTACTTAGTGTCTTAAAGCCTAGGTGTTACACTTATGGCAAAGTTAGCTCAGCTGTGTAAAGGGAGAACTGAAATTGCTCTGTCACCTGCCTCTGGTATTCTGGGCTCTCTGTCCTGACAGGGGATAGCACAACTGGGATGAGAAGGATGAGCGGCTGCTTTGGCGGGGGAGGAAAACTGTAACCTCTTTTAAAGTTGTATCTTTCAGGTTACGCATTTCACTGAGATCATGAGAGAGTCAGGGATTTTCTCCATCGGTTTTGCGGTGAATTGTTCAAACTCTATATTCTGTCCAGAAAGCACTATGTAGGCAGTGTGTTACAGCAGGGTGTTTGAATAATACTGTGACTAGCCACCAAACTGCATCAGCGGTCAGTGCTGCCATGTTGCACGGGCTTCTTAAACCCTCCTTGCAACCCCTGATTTGGGAGCCAGTCTGGAGTGATGACCATCCTTCCCGTGAATGGAGAGCCACAGTCCTGAAGGTTTGGAAGGGAGCTCTAAAATTTTTGCTGATTAAGTTGACTTAATACAAAGCAAAACATCTTACTGGGGTTTGGCTGCAGCAGAACCTCAGTCTGTTTCATGATCTTCTCTGTCCAGTGTTTTGTGCATTCTGCTCGGGTCAGAAGATTCTCCAGATGAGCGTCCAATTCCGTCTTCTCGGCCTGGCCCAGCTTCTCCTCCGTAAACTACACCGGGAATTACAGAGAAAAACACATCATCACTGCTGTTACCGGCTCACAGACATACACTTTCCCTTTGAATGCGGAAACTGAACAAAGCTTTCAAAACTCCAATACATATAAACTACTGGTTAGAAATCTTTGGTTTCTAACCAGTTTCCCCCTACATATTCTGGATTACCCATCCTTTAAAACAACCCTGCAATGAAATTTCTAATCAGAACTAATTTTAGCACTGATTCAACATAATCTTCCCTCTTATTGGAAGTGACTTTGTTATGTTAATAACAAAGTTTATAACAATATGTTAATGTTTGTCTGCTATGTTAATTGATATTTTTCTCGGATAACTTACATCACATCCTTTTTTTCCACACATCTGTCTCACTTGCAGTAGTTGAAAAACCCCTCCTTTACGGCTAACCTCAAAACTTGCGCAACAGTTTTCGAAGCCCACTGAAAATAAACCTCTAAATGTCACTGTACTAACACTGTGTACATGAGAACCGTACCTAAAGTAGGTAAGCAATGTGTAAAACCGTTACAGTCCACATTGTGTACAGTAAATAAAGAGGACAGAGGCAGTGGTGTGAATTTATGGGTTTTAGTTTCGCAATGCTATATTCAGTTTCCTTTCCCCGTCACTGACATATTTGCAGTAAACAGTGAAAAATCAGGGGTGCCTGACTCCTCTGACCCCGGGGACAGCCGGGGTGTTTTCTAGCCGCTGTCGCTCAGCACAGCCGCCTGCACGGCTAGCCGACTTCATCGGCTTTCGATCCCGAACTCATGATTTAGAAAGAGGATTTTTTCCGACTCAAAAATTGGTCACATGACAAGTTTTCAAACCTCGGCCGCTAACAAAATATATAAAACATAACCAATTGTTAAAATAAACCCCGTTAAACCAACGCCCAAAGGCCCTGTGACTGCACTCCGAGGGACCCAGCAGGCCCGGCGGAGCACCGGGCTTTCCCGCGGCGCCACACCGGGGACAGAGGCGCGACACAGGGTCCGGAAACAGAGACAGTAAATCAAGAAACTTCTCTATTAATTTCAGCTGCCACGTTCCAGCCGTGACACATGTGCGCTTTACCTGCACCGCTCGGCTCAGAAAAGTGCCGGCGTCTGCCGCCAGTCTTTTTACGTTGAAGTCCATGATGCTGACGGCGCTTTAGACCATCTCCATTCAGCCGAGTGGAAACGGCGGTGAAATGGGCAGAGACACTCCTCTCCTTCAGTCCGCCTGCTGAGATCAGACCTTCCCTCTCACAGTACAAGGAGCGTCTAGCCTCCGATACTGTACTTTGCTCTCTGGGCGCAAAGGAAGAGGAGGAACCGTCTTTCTGTCTGACTGACGGACTCTGAAGTGTTTCCACGAGTGAGGGAATTAATACTACAGCGACAGCAGAAATGGCTTTGCCTTCATCCTGTGCCACGAAGCACCGATCTCAAGCACCCTTGTTCGCTTGTTATTAATTAGAGGAAGTGTGTAGGATGCACATTTCCTGAAAAAGTCCAGGTTAGTTATCTCATTTCAATCAATTGATCGATATATTTGCGAATCAAACTCAAGAACGGATGCAGAACTCCACAGGGTAAACTATGGTTAGTTCAAGTAAGGAGCTGTATCAGCATGCGTGGGCTGCAAAGGAACAGGTAAAGGTCTATTCCCTGCTGAAAAGAGAAGAAAAGAGACACAACATTTCAGCCATGGAGCTGAAAAAATCTCTTCTTATCAGCAGGGAATAAACTTTTACCTGTTCTTATGGTCAGTACATACTATCCGCCCATCCGTTTCCTGCCGTTTTCCGGCTGTGGGTTGTGGATTAGCTGGAGTCCATGCTGGCAAGCTCAAGAGTGACCATTCATAGATTATATCGGTAGACTAATGCTTTACCTTGGCTTTTGTGTAGTCGCGGCCGATTATAGATGTTACAGATCTGTGCACCAGCTCATCAGCATCAGGAAATACCACACAATGTCTATCGGGACCCTAGCTTTGTGCACATGGAAAAGATGGAGGTCCTTTGCATCACTTAAACCTGAATCTCAGATTGAGGTGCTCACACCTGAAGAAGGCTCCACGGCCGAAATGTTGTGTTTTCTTTCTTCTTTTTTTCAGCATGGAATAAATTACTTGTTCCGCTGTTTATATGGGTTATTACAGGGTTTTAAATACAACTCTTACTCTCCTTCAATACATTATTCATCTAGCAACAATAAGTATGACAGCAAACCTGCTAAATTACTCATGGCTGTTTAAGGATTTTGAACAACTGCTTCAGCAGCTGTACTGAAGCAAACAAGAACTCGCTTGTACTTTTTAAACAAGGTGGAATTAGCCTCTGCTCTTCCCTTTGCAGCCTGCAGACTGATGCTGCTAGCTCCTTGCTCAACAAATGAGTGGAATAAATAAGTCAGGTCAGTAGATGGAGCCGTTTGCACATTTTTCATCAACTAAATAATAGAGGGACAGATTAAAAACTGGTAATGTTAGTTTTACAGTATGTAACTGATTATCCTTGTGAAAACTCCAAGGTTTTTGTTTTTATATCGTATATCTGAACCTAAAAAAATACATCTAAAACTACTATTTCAAGTACTCCTTCAAAAATAAATAACACATTTTCAAAGATTTAACAGATGTATATTAAAAAAACAAATCATTCTTTATTAAGATACATTACATTACAATGTGTGCATTATTACTCCCAACAAAACCCAAGTGCATGTTATAGAACCATGTGTGTCTCGCTGCCTTAAAAGATATTAACCCATGGTGTTCAAAGCAAGCTTCACCTGAACTCCTCTTTCCCATTAAAAAACAGTTTGCCGTGATCTTTGAAAAAGTAGTGAAATATTTTTTTTTTGATGAAGTTACTGTTTTCTGTGTAGATTTTTCCCCATCACTAGATGATAGTGTGAAGTGTGTGTCTGTTCATTGTAAGTGAGCTTACAATGCACATTTGTACAGTATGTGTGAACAGATTCATTTTAACAGAAAAAAACAGTATTGTCAGCTCTTCTACACAATTATTGTACACATGACCCACTCTTATAGCAACAGGCCCTTTAAAAATCGTTCTCTGCATGAGATTTATAGGAGCCACAGGCAGAGATCTGATTTAATTAGTTTCACCAGTATGGTCTTATGAATTCAGGATTTTTAAATAAAAAATTGCCACGAGCAAGAAGTTTATATAGAGCAGATCCTATACTGTAAACTTCTCCATAAGCAGAATAATACATTGACAATGACTTTCCCTGCTTCCATTGTTTATTCTGTATTTCTGTAACATTTGGAAAGCTCTGCCCAATAAACAAACCAATACCCTTTTCCCTCACTGGCTATCAAAAGTACCAGTGTTTTTTCAGTACCCAACATAAAAGTGCTCTCAGAGAGCTTGGAGTCTGCTCCTTTACACATTACTGGCCAGTGGTAGTCTCTCTACCTCTGGCCCGTCTCTCAGTGTGTAGTCGCCCTGCTCTCTCTTGTGCATGAACAGCGCGATCAGGCCTAAAACCAGACACACACTGCCGAGTCCACCGTCGTTGCTGTCGCTGTCGGAATCGCTGTCCTCGCTGTTGTCTTGAGACAGGAGAACCTTAAACTCTGGTCCAGCAGGGACCAGCGACTCTATTATTGCTACCTGAGCTATGCTGGACATTTCAGACATCAGTCCATTTTCATCCACAGCACAGATGGCAAAATAAACGATGGTGCCGTTCATTTGATCCATACCTTCGATCGGGTGTTCCAGCTCTTCTCTGGTGCCCGCCGGTGAGGGTGACATGGGTTGTATTCACCTGAAAGGCGCTCTCAAATCTGTCTCTTAGGTCAAAAACATTTTCACCCATCTTTATTTTATATTCTGCAGCTGCAAGATAAAAACAACATTTACAATATCAGCTAAAATCTTCATGCAGAGAAACCGTGTCTGTTGAAAAGAGATGTACAGTAAATCACTGCAATGCCACTTCCTTCTGATGGACGGGAATCTTATCAAGCACATTCCATTGCATTACAAACAGCACAGAAGGAGGAAGCCTGTCATTATTTGAAAACGAAGTCTGTCTGCACTCAGTTTAACCATGTCATGGGTAAAGCTAAACTAAGACATGCATAAGTGGGAGTGAAGTTATAAAAAAAAATGACTCTTCTAGTTTTATCTGTCAGTATGGACTTGAGGTACAGGAATTTTGCGAGGAGTGTGGAGTCTGTTTTGAATTGTATAAACTAAAGCAGTGATGTTGAATCCTAGTCCTCCATTTTGCAAACAAGAACATTTGATACATCTAGCTCATTTGATTGCTTATTGATCTGAGGACTTTATCCAACGGTTTCTTGAAACACGCCAGGGTACCAGTTTGCACAACATGGCTGAGCTGTTCCAGACTCCCTAATGCCAGTGTCCTGTGCCAGAGCACTTTTGGGTGAATGTGACCGATGTACTTTCACCAGTGGTGGACACAAGACACGCAGAACATTCCATGGGTTCTCCTTGTTTTATTTTAACAGTGTTTAACACAAAGTTATAAAACAAAACTTTTTAAGATAATAGGAGTTCTTAGATCAACTTAAATCTCCACTAACACCCTGATCACTTTCCAACCACAACTAACAACTTATTTGTACTATAGAATAGCACTAATTACTCCCATATGAGGATATGCACACAAACCCTAAACCTGTAATATACTAACACACACAGTGAAAACTATATACTACTCCTGCCGCGGTTGAGGCACAAGATCAGGAGGAGGGCAGAAAAGGACTTTCAAACATGTCCTCGAGGAAGTGCAATGTTGACGCCAGCCTGATGGCGATACAGATACAAGGATCTTTCACTCTGAAACCATTCAGCAAGACAAGGTGGCAACATGGGAAGCTGCTTGTCCTGGATCAAATCAACTCCCCAGGACGGGCTGGCCTACTCAGGAACAAGGAGGGAACAAGCTGCCCAAACTGCAGCAGGCTCTGTCTGATCCAGGGTGATTTCATCACCCATCTCTGGAATCGCACACGGGACACACATGAAAAGCCATCGCCCTCGACTGCGTGGGCTGCTGATGGTCGGAACGGATCAACCTCCGTGTGAGAATGGAGAGATGGACACAGCTGCATGCTTCGCCATGCATGGCAGCAATGGCACCATTCAAGGGCGGCTCAAGCCATTCAGCTTTGTTTTTAGATTTGAAAAGAACAGGACATTGCTTAGTATTGCGTCAAGCAAGAGGCTCCTTTCCTTAGCGATGACTTGTGTTGCATCTTGCTCAAATGCAGGACTTTCATTTTCACAAATTTTACTTGCATTTTTATTGTTAAGAAGCCCATCACTGGAAGAGAAGGTCAAATGCTGAGTGAGTGAGGCAAGTAATCTTTTATTATTTACAGAACAAGTCCTAGGAGTCCAGGGGGGAAATCCATGGCGAAGTCCAAAAGTCCAAACCAGGTGATCCTATCAAGACAAAACAGAGTTAAAACCCGGAACGGGATCCGGTACAGGGACAGGGAATAAAAACAGGATGATGGGACCAGGTGCTCTGGGCCCCAGACTCAGCTGGGTCAGGACGCTGACAGGAGGCATATGCCCACAAGCTGCGGAAGTAGGGCGACTTGATGGTAGGCGGGCCCTCAGGCGTCAGTCTTCCAATGCAGAGCCCAGAGTAGCAAGAGCACCAAGCTTAAATAAGGAGGGGCAGGACTGTGGGCCATTGCTCCTTTCCGCAAGAGGCTGAATTCTCAGATAAATTAGCTGATAAAAACTAAATGACCTGGACAGACCGAATGGTCATTTCAGTAAAAAAATTATAATTGTAAAAATAGTTATGTTGCTAATGGAACCTTGAACATTTTGTAACTAGAATATGAACATGTTCTCGCTGAAGAAAAACTTATAAGCAGATCTAGAGATATTTGGTCATTTGTTTGTGCTTTATATTTCTGCCTCAATAAATTTATGGGTAATTTATGGGTGAGTTAGAATGAAAAAATGAAAAATAAATCTTTTAATCACTGCAGACTGGAGGAGAAATGAATAGTGCTGAGAAATTGTTAAGAAAAGAGCTGTCTGGAGTCAATCCAGAGGGATGTGGGTGACGCCCTCTTGTTCTGGCTGGTGACATGATCTTCTGTGGTTTCCTTTACATTCTGGTACTGGCCCAGAGCACGGGTGTGTCTATAAAGCCCGAAACATGTGATTGAAATCCATCAGTCAAAGTACTGGGCTGTTAGGCGTACAGTACGCAGTCACACAGAGACATGCGCACAATAGACATTGTACACTCAGCCAAAGGACTGATGGGCAGAAAAGACAAAATAGTTGAATTAAGTGGAATACATTACAGCAATCCAGTGAACACGGCTAAATATGCAAGAAAAAGAAAACAAACTATACAAAATGGGAAACACTGAGCTTGAAGGGGCTATTTATGAAAAAGGCTTTTGCGTCAAGACCACTATGTATTTTAGACTATATGCAGAAGCAATTTTAAAAAATCAAAATGCAAGAATATATTATGTTAATATCAGAGAATTTAAATCTAATTGTAAAATGCACTAGTAAGGCCAATTTTGTTTTAATAAATTGCTGCTCTGGAATCAGTGAGAGAAGAGCATCCAGGCACTTCCGGGTTTTTAAGGGAAGCTGCTACACTGACAGGCTGAAGGACCAGAATCTTTCGTCTGGATCAGAGCAGATTGTGAGGGACCTGGGACAAGCCTGTCAAACCCTGAAAGACACTGAGGAGCCAATCCAGCGGCATCTTCAGAACGAGCAGTGAAAACGAACCGAAGGACACAAGTGGATACTAAAACTGAGAGCAGCAGACACTTCTTTACCAAGGAAAGGCTTATGGGAGTGAGTAAGAAGCTACCCAGCCATGTTGTTGAAGCCGGTTCACTGGATGAGATACTTGGATTAATTAACTACTAGCATAGGGGCTAATAGCTGTTCTTATCTTCTAACTGGATTATTAACTTCTGACTTTGCTCTCTCCTACCTTTCTTTCTTTCTCCTATCTATCTTGTTTGAGTATCTGTATTCTGATCAATATGCCTAAAATTAAGAGATGTAAAGGACCCATTATCAAAGCAACACCCAAGATATTTACAAGGTTTTATCAGTTCAGTTCAAGCTTTATTACGGTACAGCCCAATTTAACAACACAGCAAGGACAGACAAACTTTACAAAGAAGACAGTTATTTATGCTGTTTCAGAGTGAGATTGCAGTGGGGATGAAAGATTTTCTGAATCTGTTGCCTCTACACCTGGGGACACAGATGGAAGTAGTGTAAATGTAGATTTTGCAATCTTGCACAGTGTATTCATTCATGTATAATTATTTGTATATTAATTATATTTATCACCATAATATTTTTGCACTGTTCCCCGAATTACTTTTGCACTGTTTTTGTCCTGTTGTATACTTTTCTCTGTTAGTGATAAGTTTGCACAGTTTTTGATTACACTGTTATTGTTATTGTTTTACTGTCTATTGTCTTGTCTTCTGTTCTATTATATACTGCACCAGAGAGACTAATGAGAAACACTTTTCACTATATTATGCACCCGTGTAAGTATAATAACAAATAAAGTTGAATTGAATTGAATATAATTCATTGTATATTTTATTTGTGTGGCCATATTTGTATTGCCATTACTATATAGACCAGTAGAAACTGCTGAATCAGTTTGATCAGAAACTATAGAGATACGATAGTTTCAAGCTACTTTTCTGAGCTTGAACATAATTGTGTGCAGTTTAGAACTGCGAGTGTAAAGCAACATACATCTATAATGACTTCAGTTGTGAAAATAGCACTTCCTTGGTTTATTATATAGTGAAAAAGCCATTATTTCCATTGTTCGAATGGCTGCTGCTGCCGATGGGGTCAGGCAGAGGTCGTTCGCTTGCGTTTCTTCACACACATCACTGTACTGGCAACAATGCAGGCCGCTGCCACCACCCCTGTGACCGACAGAACAAGCACGGTTATGTTCACACTGCTGGGGGGGCCAGGCTCAGGCCCGGTGGGGGGGTCGGGCCCAGGCACAATCAGAGCTGACTGAGCAATATTAGACACCTCTGAGGTGAGGTTTTCGTGGTCTTCACTCCGTGCAGCAAAGTAGAGGATTGTTCCGTTCTGCAGCAGAATGGACTCGGGAGAGAACGAATACTCCTCCATGGAGCCAGCTTCTTTCGGCAAGGAGAGAGAGACGTTTACAAGTTGGGCGTCGCTGAAATTCTTTCGGAGCAACTCAAAATCTGGGCTCATCCGAATCTCATAGGATTTTGCTGAAAAACAGATCAGAAAATGACAGTTTAGTTTCACATGTACATTCTTGAAATAACTTAATTTGCCTTCTTCTAATGCCTTATTCAATACTTAGGAGTTCACAGTTTCCTTTATAACCTGGCAGTTGACTTCACATGTGTCGTGTTAAAAGTCTAAAGACTGTCCTCAGGAAATATTTAAGCAACTGATTAAATGTCGGTCACTGCTTTCACGTCTCACAGATGTTCAGGGCCAAGGAGTGACAGGTGTCACTGGGGAGGGGCGGGTGAGGAAGCACTGGGGTTCAGTCAGAAGGGAAACATCACGCCCCTTCATGTCACGGATACCAGAAGGACATGCTGTGGAATGGCCAGGAGAGCAATAAAGACATTACGTATAGTGGAGGTCAGTCGGGTAGAAACTTATGCCCTCAGGCCACGGAGGAGACGACCTGGTGCTAGACAAGTCTCAAGACATCCAATCCCTCAATGCTGAGCCAGGAGGAAAGAGTGACCCAGAAATATATAGCCCCAAACAAAGACACACCGGAAGGACAAGCAAAGCACAGGGAACTAGGAACAGGACAGAGAAGGAGCGCCCTCTAGCTGTAGAGGGCCTGACACTTCATTCTAAATCGTTTCGTTTTAGTCAGTCAGTCCCGGAGACAAAAGTCGGAGTCCGAGTCGGAGGTTTCCATACCCCTTCCCTGGTCGTAGTCCTCTCCAGGAGCAGTCCATGTCAGGAGCACCTCCTGCGCCTCGATCCTGGCGCTGAGGTCGGTGATTGTGCAGGGGGGGAACTTTGGAGGGGGGGCTCCTTGAACCGTGGCGACAGTGAAGGCCCCCCCCGAGGCCGTCCTGCTGAAGCTGCCCACCCGCGCCTGCAGGTCCTCCTCACTCCCGGGGGGCCTCTGGGGGTTCAGCTGCAGCTGGCCTGACGACAGAGGGGAGCTCTCATTCTCCCACGCAGGTGCCTCACTGCACAGCCAGCTGTGTTTTTTTCAATTTTTCTTAGCTATCAATCCATTTTCCAGTATCTGTTTATCCAGTACAGAGCCTCGGGGGAGTCAGAGCCCAACCTGACGAGCAGCGGACACAGGGCGGGACACACATGCACACACTCGCCAGGGTCGGTTTTCCCAGATGCCAGTTAACCCACCTGTGTGTCTCTGGGCTGTGGGAGGGAACTGGAGGAAACCCATGTGAATGTGGGGAGAACATACAAACTCCACACAGACAGCACTCCGGGAATTGAACCCAGGGCCCCAGTGCTGTGAGGCAGCAATGTTAACCACTGTGCCACTGCTCCCTCCCCCAGTTAAATCTTACACTGTGGTTAATGAAATTTTACTCTTAAAAATGCTGTATTGGCTTTAAAACATTCCCATGCAGGGTGATGCCTATTCTAATCTGTAATCCGTACCTATAATAAATAATAATAAACTTTATTTTACATAGCACCTTTAAAAGTGGCTTCTCAAAGCGCTTTACAATATGGAAAAAACTCACAAGGAGACAGAAGGATTGCATAATTACAGTAAAGGTCTGGAATACAGCAGGAAAGCAAAGCAATTAAAAGAAAGCCCTCCTAAAGCGGAAGCTTTTGAGTCATGAGTTGAAAGTGATCAGGGAAGTTATCCTTAGGGATACCTTCCCTGATATCCCTGATGGGGGCATAAAATACCTTCAACCAACACAGCTGAAATCAACAGCCATTCCCTGTGTCTGGTGTATAGTAAACTCTTCACCTCTTTGAATTTTACTCGACAGAATCCATATTTAAAAGAACACATTTGCTGCTGGTTTCACAGGTTATGAATATTCACCATCTTCCATGTATCCTGGTATGTACAGAGCGCGCCCATGTCTTCTCACAGAAAGCCTGGCTGTGTCCTCTCGACCCTGGACTCTCACTTTCAAGTTGAAAGTCCCACTCTTTCTTACATTGGTGAAATATTTGGTATAGATGCCATCATGTCTGAAAACATCAGCACCTGAAAGGCAAAACATTACTTACGGTGTAGGGGGAACTGGAGTTATTAAGGGTCAGGTCAGTCCTTGCTTTCCATTTCCACAATGAAAATACATGTTAATAAAAGCCCAAACTCTCCCTGCTATACAAGATGTTCCTTAAGACACCTGTCTAGGATGAATTAGATGTCAGATTAGTAATGAGTTCTCCTCCCTTCTTGTTCAGATCTTCAATACCTGCTCCATTGTCCAGAAGTTGCAGCTCCTCTTTGGACCCATCATTTGACTCAATAGTGGCGACGACATCCGTTAGTATCACAGGAAGATCCCCCTGCCTCACTTCTGCAAACACCAGCATGGGTCGGCTTCCATTGCTGACTTCCTGGTTCATGTGGGCTTTAACGGTCACGGGATCGACGCTGGCGCTAGCCGCGTGGCTCGTCACGGTCACGGCCAGAGCCTGCTGGCTGGACTGTGTGTTGTGAAGGCTGTAAGTCCAGTCTCCCACCTGAGGCAGCAGGGAAAGTAATATAACAGGTTCATGCTCAGGGTCAGCTAAAAACCTCTTTCAATACGGTTGTGGACATTAGCATTTCAAGTATATGTAAGCATATTCAGAATGATTGTGTAGGAAAAAACTCAGTGAAACAAAGTAAAGAAATATGAGAAATGAGAATGAAAAAATTAGAAAAAATGATAGAGATAACGATTCTCTTAATAAGAGCAAAATAGTACCTCTGCAGTTCCTGGTATCTTTAATGTAGCTGTTTTTAAATCTTTGTTTTGAGAAAAGTCTGTGTTGGTATAAATGAAACCAGTGGGACTTGTAACAATGATATCAGGCACACTTGTTCCCCAGATTATTAAAAAGCTTGTGTCATTTCCAACAGTTTTATCCACAGAAACTGTTCCATTAAACCATGAATTTCCACCAGTGTTCATTCCAGTACTCTCAAGCTATGTGGGAAAAGAGCGGATTGTTAATGTTCGTGTTAATATTCACATTTTACAAAAACACCAATTAAGTTTCAATTTATCAATAGCAGCCTTACCTGGATGGACTGCAGAGTGAGATTCCCATCTGAAGTTGTCAGAGCAGCAAATGCATCAACAAGCCCATTAGAATCCACCTTATCTGTGGCTAAAATGTATTTTCCACCTAAAATGATTAAAAACCTTGGTTGGAGGTCTTGATTTTGCATATATTTTAATGTATTCTGTGCAGAATTAATCACATGCTGAATATTTTCTGACATTTCTGGTCTGAAGTCCTTATCTCATTAGGCTTTAACATGACACCAGAAGGGACTGTTGGACCTCATTAACAGGGTGATAGGTAAAAGGTTAAGAAACAAGGTTAATTAGGGTAATTAAGCCAGGGAGCAAAGATGCCATATCTACAGGAGGTGTTAAGCCTGTCTCACACTGAGCTGAGATGCAGATAGTGTGTGTTCCAGATGCCTGGCTCATGCCATCTTCTGGAGAATCCAGATGTACAGAAACTCTTCGGTTCAGAAGCAGCCTTCAGGAGGGTTTAGTTGAAAGTTGAAGAGCAAGGTGATGGTGGACTGATTCGCTACAGAAATTGACCTCTTGTGTTGGTTGTGTGTTTCTTTGAATCCAGGTGTATAAGTAATAATAAGATACCAGTCACCTCCTGTTTTCAAACAATGAGGAGTGTGTCTCTCTCTGGAATATCCTAACTGAAGCAATTGTGGCCACAAAAACAGAAAAGCTGCATGTAGAGGTGGTGTCTCTCTAGAATATCCCAGTATTGATTTGGGACAAAAAGCACAATGAAACAATGACATTTTATTTTGCAGTTTGGAGAGAAGCAATGGTTGTCATCCACCTAGAAATGACTTAACAGCTCTACTCCAAAGCCTTAGTATAGCTTTTATTAAGAAGTAGTTTAGAATGAGCCTTCCCTGTGTGTTTTATGTCACCCTGTCCTTGTAGGACCCTGTGTCTTCTGGTGTTTGTTCCAGATCAGGTGTTCATTCTTACTGTGACTGAACATTTAATTCAACCAATTTCTTTTTTAACTCTTTTCTGTCCTTGGGACTTTAAGAAATAATCTGTTTTAATTTAAATAAATGTAACATATTTAACAGATATATATGTATACTGTATATATAAAAGAAGTTAATTCCACACTGAAAAGGAAAAAGAAGAAAAAATATTTTGGCTTCAGGTCTGTGTGTCCCTAGACCCACCTTAAACAGTTACAGTATTTGTTTTAACTTAGTTAAGACTTGTTCCTCTCACCTAGGTTTTTAAAAGACTACTAATGGTTTATGATGTACAGAAACATGGGACAATCACCACTCCTCCAGGTCACTTAAGTAATAAAGATACAGGAGAGGAGCTCAGAAATCCACCCCGTGGCATGGGGTTCATGCTCATTTCCAACTATGTGACAACTAAATGCATTTTAAAAACAAGTCAATTAAAGGGGCAGTAAGCACGCTTAAGGAAGAGTTTAGCTAGCAGGAAACCCAGAAAACACAGGATCTCCCAGGACCAGAATGATGAAACTGCTTCATGAATTGTTTGACAGAGAATTAGCGTCTCAGTAGCTCCTTTGCTTCTGTCATGCCTCTTGAATAATTGCTTTGTTTTTGGCTGACTTTACCTGTCATGTTTACCATTATTTCAACTCTTTTATCAGCACTCGGTCCCAGGGCAATTCCATGAACTATAGCTCCACTGTTGCCGACTTGAACAAGACAATCCACTGGCGATTCTCCGTCAGACAATAACACAATCTCATCACCAAATGTACTTCTGTCATCTTCTCTGAGTACCTGAGTAAACAGTGCAGAGGACAGATGTATAATATAAATAACATAAATAACTCCTGGTTGCATCGAGGGTGCTCATAACTGATGAGAACGCTTGCAGAATTGAAAAAAGACAGATCCAGGAAAACACACTTTTGAATTGGACTCTAAACAGTTCTATTCAGTTATTAACTGATTGTCAGGACCTTTTTAAGGTTTTAGTTTTTTCAGGTTTTATTTAGCTCTTAATATTATTAAAAGTAGAAAGAAAAACAAATAGGGATATCTATTTTGCAGCAGTGTTCTTGGCATTGTTGAAAATGCTGTAATTGTGGTCCTAAACGTGTGACAATCTTGGGCTTTTCCTTAGATGACTGGGCAAAAAACATTATAGCACACAGGAGCCCCAGCTTTTAAAATCAGCTTTTTATATCTCCTGTTCTTTCCTGAAGGTATAACGCTGAGAGTCAGACTGCTCAGAGCAACAGAAGAAAGGCAGACTGACTTGACACACGTAGTACCTCTCCCCAAGGACGTGAGCATTGCTATTACCCAATTTTATTATTTACCAGTATCATACCAGATGATGTGGATCTTCTATATATGGTATAATGCAATGTTGTTATTAATTTTGAGTAATTGCTGTTACAAATTCTGCTTACCTGAAAGCCGGAGTCAAGCCCTCTACAGATAGCCGTCCCTCCACCAGCTGTGGTGGGTAAGGCTTTAACCAGCTCCTCCCTTGAAGTCTCGTCATGAACCAGAGTTAACGATTTGACTATTGTCCCACTAGAAGTGAAAGTAACTATCCCAACCATGGACTGGTCTTCAATAATCTCCCGCAGGAAGAGAGTTGCTGCCTGGCGCAGTCGGGTCAGTCTGTCAAAGCCCTTTGAAACACAATGAGAGCATTAAATGGATGACACATTTCAACAACCACAAGTATTGTTACAGCATAACTGACTTTCTCTAAGCAAAGAATTTATGAAAAATAACATATTTTATTTCAAGAACATAAAAGACATTTATAAAGTAATGAAAAAGTAAATCACTGAAAACAAAATCAGGAAACCCGAGTTACTTCATTCAGGTAACCCTGATGACAGACCCAGGAGGGCGGGACACCAACCCTGTGCTTTGCAGTAACTGTTCATTTGTTATCATTAATGAACCATTAAACTCATTGCCTAGACAGGGAGAACCACTGGGCTGGGTTTTCCTCTCCTCTGTGCCAAGTGCTCACTTGCTGCTATATTGTTAACTGCAATACAGATCAGTAAAACACTCTGTGGCAAACTGTTGTGAAGGGCGCTATAGCAGAATAAAGAAAGTGATTGATAAGCGAGGGAAATTTATCAGTTATTTGTGGCCTATATCCTTGTATATTCTTCAGTGTTCTCAGGGCATTGATATATACTTCAGCTGGATAGATCTCCATTGAACAGTAACAGAAATAAATATTCAATAAACTAATCTATTTTATGTCTAACTTTGAGATTCTCCTGATGTCAAACAGCTTCACTGTTCGGCTGCTTTCACTGTCGGAGCCACTTACCGTTTCACTGTGCATGAGATCCACAGGACTCACAGGAGAGCTGGAGCTGACTGGAGAGGCATTTCTCACTAACACCACTAACGTCACTAACACCACTAACGTCACTAACACCACTACGCCAAACGTGTCCAGCAAGCCTGTGCCTGCCAAGGATACAGTGTGCAGCGCTGCCTAGAAAAGCTTAATCTACCTAATCACACAGCATCTGGAGACAGTGAAGCACGGGCATGTCTTGTGAAAGACACTACTTCATTTATCAACACTTATTTCTAACCACATAAGCTCTACCTGTCAAACAAGTAAGTGCAGAGTCAGAGGTGTCACAAATACACCCTGCACACTTACACCCATGCTGCCAGACACATCAAGGACGAGGCAGACGACTCTCCTGCCCTTCTGCAGCAGAGTGAACTGGGGTGGAGGCGGGTCCACCGTCATGGGCGTAGTGCGGTCGAAGTCCGGCGCAGAGCCGATCACACTCCACACACTCCTGTAGTTGCACATCCTGTTCTGCATGTTCGGAGCCTCCCGGTTATGGCTCTTGTCATCACAGAATTCCGTGATCTACGAAATGGAAGGAAGTGTTCTACTTTGTGGGAATCATTAAGGAACTTTCCTGTTTTTTGTTCTAATGTTTTTGTGCTTGTCTTCATTTGCCTTACATCACTTTTTTATGTAAAATATTACCATCTTTAAAACCTTCTGACCTCAGGCAGATACAGTACCTCTGTATTTTCCTGACTTAACTACATTCAAGTTAAAGATGAATTTGTATAAGAAATACTGTTTGAGCAGCAGGTCATCAGTATCTGGAATTTATTTTTGTCAGAAAACATGGAGCACATTCTGCCATGCAACACAAAGCAGTTTTGGAAGCAGAATTTTCACAGATCTGACTCAAAACTCAAGGTCAGCAACCTGTTTCCAGACACTGCACATCTGTATCCTACAAATGTAAATTATATTTCAATCATTAATAATAAACAAATAAGCATACAGGTATATTTGAAAGTTATGTTTTATCCAACTTGTTATATGATATAAATGACAATCTTAACATTTAGAATATACTGTAAGTTATACCGCAGGCAGGCTCTGGAGATACATTATGGACACAGGCGTGTTTTGGGTCTTGTCTGGGAAAAACTGGCAGTTGGCACTGGGCAGTCCAGTAATCTGGTCCTTGGAACACCTCTGTAGAGAACTGTCAGAACTGGATGGTACACCTAAGCTGCCAGTGAGATGTTTGGAACACCTGGAAAATTAGAAGAGAAGAAATCATTTAGACTTCAGGAATAATTGTCTACAAAGGTGATTTCGTGTCTCCGCGTCGGAGTACCTGGTTGCTTCCACCTGCTGGCTGCTGGAGATGTAAAAGGGTGTGTCCTCGTTGTATTCATCATAGACACCCCAGCGCAGGTGTGCCCACTCATGCACAAACACTCTGCCTAGAATGGTGGACATAGAGCAGGAATAAAGATATGTATTGATGATATGATATATTGATTATATGTGTTGAAAAGCATTTTGCTGATTCCTCATGATTTCCAGATTTAAAAGACTTTGACTATGACTATGACCATGACTATGCAATAATGCATAAACACACAAGAAATCTGAGGAAGGCATAATTTTCAGCTGGTACTTCTGGCCTGTTACACGTTAAGGAGTGTCTCATTTGCTCCACAGCAGGAAAGAAGTGGTACAAGAATCTTGTCTTGAAGTCTCATGCACCCATGGACTTGGCACAATACGGTCAAGCAGATTCTTAACAAACCCTCAGAGTGCACACAAAATACCAGGGCTTTCAGCAGAAGTACTGTAGCTCACTCCTCACCTCGGGGTCCGTAGGCATTCAAGAGAGAGTCGTTCAGCAAGAAGCTGGGTGTCAGATGGATGTATTTTCCTGGTTTTCCACACTCATCGTACTGCAGTGTGTAAGGATCGTCTCCATGCGACATGTCTTTAATAACTACGTTTGCCTTTAAAATGTAATAATCAACATAAAAAATGAACTGATGATCAGGGAAAGCTTCATATTGTAAAAAAATCTATCCTTATATTATTATCTAAATTCTTGCAGAAAACATTCAGATATTTTCTTTTCTAACAGAACAATTCATAAAAGTAGACATGCTTTTTATCAGATTGTTCAATTTTGAAACTGCCCATATGATAAATCTACATCAGAAGGGGACAGAGTAAATTATCTACAATGATTAGTTTGTTTCTGTAATTCTACTCAGTCGTGCAACAGAACAATCTTTAAGACTGATAAAGAAAAACTGTGCAGCTGTTTGGTATACAAAGTGAATTTCCCCCAAAAACATTTGGGGGAAATTCACCCCCAAATTTCCCCATTACAGTACTTCCATAAGTGTGACAGTTTCTTTACAGCACTGCAAGCTGAAATTATTGTAATGCGAGGACTGCATATTAAAGTTAAGAGAGTGATGGTACACAGGTTGATAACTTTAATTTGACATGTCTAACAGCTACAGAAGATTCGGAGTTTACATTTTCATATGATTCTGTTTTTCCTCTTGTATAGTTCGGATGTGGTGCCCAGTTAGGGGGGACGAGTAGTTTCACATCCTTGAAGTAGAACATTTTCCGAGTAGCAGTGAAGAGGTATGCTGAGGAGTTGGTGATCATATCCTGTTAACAACAAGCAGGAAAGGACAAAAGCTTTGTGACTCATTGAGATCCCACACTGTGAAATTCTACCTTTGCTTGACAGGTCAATGCAATTTAATTGACACACACTCTTTATACTCTTCAACGTTTTTCTGTCATAGTATATAACAATAATAGTGATGAAGGAATGAAGTGTGACACCAATTAATACATTTCATGTACAGTATTAGAATCAAATATTCAGCAATCATGAATTATCCTTTAAATGGTGTGAAAGAAAACAACACTAACTTGTATATTGAATTCTTTGGAGGACAAGAGGAAATACAAACTTATTACTGTTCAAAAATTGGGAGTTGGACTGAATTACAAAATTATGTTTGGAATATGGATTAAATTCTAAATAAGATTCAAATATTTTTACTAGGGGTTAAATTTGCTTTACTTTTTTCTGATACATTTATTGTTGAGGAGTAGAAAATATACAAGTTGATAGTTGAAAACATTTTGCTTGATTATCTTAAGAATTTCAGAGGTGTCGATAATCATAGTTGGTTTTAACAAACTGTATGGAATATGTACACAGTATTACATTTTATCTTGTCCTTTGTATTCAGATGAATTCTGACACATTTATGTCACATTCTTCATCTGTATTCAGTTCGGCATATTCAACACTGAGACTCCTTAGCTGGTTTCCCTTCCAATCCCAGTCCTTGAAATTAATTTCTACTGACCTGGGACAAGATCTTTCTGGTACAAGAAACCAGCCTTCAAGGACCTGGCTTGGCATCTTGTTGGTCCATGGTTGAAAGGTCTTATGTTTCATAAATATTATATGAATGAAACTGTAAGAAGTTCTTCTTTGCGAGCGTTCTGCTTTCAGTCTGAAATGCTCACACTGTTTTCTAACAGGAGCGCTAGCTCAGCATCACCTGTGCCACTCCAACATCAGCTGGTCGGGCCAGCTGTTGAAAATAAACCTTGTGGGTTTGAAGGCTATGTCCCTTCTCTGTCACTGACATTTAATCAATTAAAGAAAATTGTACTTTAGAAACCCCAGATTATAGAATTTATGTATTCTAGTCCTCCATAATATTTTGTGTCATAGCCTGAATACATTTGATCATCTTTTCTTAAAACTATCATACAGTAGATCCACTACACAAATGTATTAGTCCAAACACCTATGTAGGGTGAAATATTTTCAAATAAGCTACTGAGGGATTACTACATAAGACATTAAAAAAATAGCTTGATTTACTTGCCCTAAAAATAATATCCGCATATCTTCATTAAAGTTAAAACTAATAAGAACTTAAATTCAAATTTGTGTGGTTCTCTTTTCGGTTTTCTGTTGGTGTCATCAGATATAAAGCCATTCCTTTGTTTAGTTGACTAAGGGAAGGAGCAGCGTGGGAACCGCTGACGTTACCTTGATGTTCTGGATGAGCTGGGGGTTTTCAGGCACAGCTGGGTTGATGGCAACCAGTATGTTAGTGAATCCATTCCCATCCAGCTCAATCTTGCAGGCTCCTCCTGAGAGAGAAGAGAGGAGTAGAAACAGCACTGCTCCTCCGTCCATGGCTCAGCCCTCCCAGCCAGTTGCAGCAGATGGAGAACAAGGTCTTATTTGTAACCTGCTTAATCGGACATCATAAAATCACATGATCACATAAATGTGACGTAATCACATAGCCCATAAATGTTAAAAGTTAATCTGAAAAATGTTTTTGCCTTGTCTCAGCTAAAGTGGACCAATCAGGAAGTTATTACACAGTTGACACAAGTTTTATTCCCTGGATTCTCACTGTTTAGCTTTAACATGAATATGAAGGGATTTCTGTTTTTTTTTCTTTAGGTCAGTGTATGCCATCTGTTATATTCTTATATTGTTATACTTTGTAGAAGAACATCATGAGATAGTCAGGCAATGGAATCAAACAATTTAATTTTTGTAATCACATTGTTGAGATGTATTTGAAAATACCTTTATTTTCGAATTTCCCTGAGCCATACAAGTACCTTATACTTAACTTAAAACACAAGAACATTATTCCTGTGGCTCTAATGGCAAGGAACAATGCTAGACCTTCAGCCCTACAAACTGTCCATTTCCAGATTTGTTACAATAGTGTAGAACAGAGTTATAGAGTAGCAAATAGAGATCTGTTGATACTTAGTGGTCATAGATCTGAGAGAATTCTGAAACAAGATCACTTTATGTAATACAAAGTCGCAGGAGAGCCAGGCAAGCCACTGGTGCAGGGTGGAGTCCGGCCTGGACCGAAGACTTGCCCATCTCAGGGCACACAGACAAACACAGACACACACACACTCACACCAGGGCCAGTGAACCTACCAGTATGTCTTTGAACCGTGGGAGGAAACCGGCGTTGAGCAATGCACCATCATGCTGTCCTTAAATGGAAACAGTTGGATAGAAAAGTCCTCATGAAAGCTTTGAAGTAAAGGTTTCAGATTCAGGTGAGTTTCTTGTTTGAGATTGCTGACCATGCTGTCCACTTCTGCCAAAGCAATGGCTGTTCGAACACATTAATACACTCGCTCTTTCAGAAGCAGCTCAGCGTCAGGAAAACATCATCAGTATAACCAAGACTGTGCACAACTTCTCTGGGGTCATAGACTATAAAGAGAACTAACAAAAACATTACTTTAAACTTTATATAATTTACTGTAACATACAATATACAGATTTCTACGACGTTGTCATGACAGATGACACTTTTGTGGTGTCTGACAGCATAATGGAGAACTGAATTGCAGGAAAGATATCAACAAGTGCTTTCCCCAGAGTGCTTTATCAGAAGTGTTTATCAGATTCGCTTCAAACCTGTGATTCATTAATCATGGAGATCCTTGAAGAGCCTTTCTTCCACAATTTATGTACTGAATGGCTGTTTTACGTGCTATGTGCTCAACAACACAAGACATTAGACTTCTTATCCCAGAGGTTATAATTGAATTTAATAAGTCACCAAGACATTTTTGTACTTATGGCACCTTTGAATTACTCATAAACGTCACATTAACTTAAACAGTTAAGACCTAAGTAACATGACAAGTTGGCTCTTTAAATAGATTTCACAAGGGACAACACCCAAGTACTGAATGCTTGGTTAATGGTCAACCTCCTGGCCTCAGGACGAGGAGACTGAATCCCAGTCAGACCGGGTGGATCAAGGGGCAGCTGCAAGGGGGAGATGAGGTGGAGGAGGGACGCTTGAGATGAATGTGAAGGGAGGTGTTTGAGTTCAGTATATGCATCTAATTTCATAATGGTGGCATACAGGTACAGCTGTACGAGATTGACTTCTTGTTGTTATCCCTTTCGAACTTCAGTTAAATAATTTCCATTTAATCCACCAAGATTTGTCTAAAACCAAATCTAGCAAAAACAACAGTCTGGGTGACTAGGGTGAATAATGTAATGAAAATTGCGGTGGTGTAAAAATGTATTTCATCACTGTATTGAGAGACTTGCTGGACTGATTAGAGCTGCTCTGTCACATTTACTGGTAATACCTGGCCATTTTTACACAGCACTTCCCCATAGTGCTGGGAACTTTACTGAACATCTTCCTGTGCCCGACATATGTTCAGGAACACTTTAAAAGTTTGTGTAGGGAATGTACACAAAGCTTTTTAGATTTTTGGCTCCATTGCCACACTTAAAATAGTCCAGCAGCTTTCTGACAATTTAAAAGAGCAACATTTTTCAATTTCTAACCTTAGCTTTTTCAATGCCAAGATCAAATTAAAAGCTTATTGAATTTATGAAAGCACTTTATAAGCCAAGGCTTTTACCTTGATTAGGGGAATCTTTTTCGGGAATTAATATAATTAACATGTAGCTTTTGTGAATCTCTCCTGATCTGTAATATTACCTTATACAAAAAATATTATTAAAATATTAAAAATCCTCAAAAATCAAAGTGGATCCCATTATCCCACAATCCTGTGTAATAAAGACAAACATCCTACGCTCAGTCCTGAAGCTTCTTGTAGCTCAGCACTATCCATATTTCAATGTGCATTTTTGATGACACGCATGTCACACTTAAAATGAACGCACTCAGAATGTGATCTGCCAAGTGAATTTCCACATTATGATAAAAACAATTCCTTTTTTAATTTCTAGTTCTATATTTGCAACGCTGCTATATTTTATTCAGTAGTTTAGTCAAATTCTAATTATGGCAAAACTAGCTCACCAACATGAAGGAAAAGCATACTTAATACTTTGGTGTTAACTGACCAAAGATCAGCACTGTCATGCCCCCTTCAACTATGAGGAATGAACCAGGGAGGCAGCTCCAACAGTGAAGCTGGGGGAGGGAGAGGTGTGAGCAAAGATGTACACAGAATGTGGGCAGTGGGTGTTTAGACATTAGAGTGGAAGTGCAGGATTATAACTGGACTTCCTGAACTTCTGTTAATTAATACCATTAGGCAATGTGAAAAACAAGAAGAAATAACATTTATTCAGCCAATGTTTTTCACCATGAGCCTAGGGGAATTTTTCAGATAAAACTCTCAAGGAAAACAAGATAAAACAAGGAAATGCTTGTGAAACATTTTATTGCATCTGAAAAATTCAACTTCAGAAACACGCAGAAAACATTGCCAAACATTGCTAAACCAGAGTGGAGAACAATTGTATATAACATTTTAACACTCTGGCAGAAACCCAAGTAAAAGATGGCAAACAAAGTGAGCTGAGAGGCTTTGGTGAACTCAAAAGCACATGGCACTCCATAACTCAGGCCAGAGGAGATGGGAGCAATTGGTACCATAGCTTTTTATCCAAACAAAAATCTCTGCACATTGTTGTACTGTAAACGTGTAAAACAATAAATATACTCCCAAAGTTCTAAAGTGCAAAGCAATTATTTCACATTTTCAAACATTTCTATCAGTTTTCATTATCTGTCTAGTGACATGTGGATATACAAGTGTGCTCATTATCCCACAGTCATGTTAAGGCAAAGTCCATACCACAGGGTCTGACCAGAGGTGAACTAGAGAGCTTGTGACGAAGGACAGTGATCATCACAGGGAAAAACCCTCTGCACTGCTGGCTCCTGGAGGAACTGGGGTAAAGTACATCACTCAAGGTACTTACAGCATTTATTACTGTAGAAGTCTGGTTTTATCAAGCCAGGCAATTCAGATCATCATAGTATCATACAAATGTCCAAGTGATGCACCACATTTTCTCTTTCAGATGGTGGAGTTTGGTGAGGGGTTGGTGGCATCTTGGTCAAACAGCAATATTAATAAGAATCCATTACTGTAATCATTTAATGCCTAGATCTGAATAACATGTGAACTCCTGAGAATTTATACTTTAGCTTTCCAGTAGCTAAAATGCCTGACATGTGAAACCGATAACACATATGGGCTGAGATCCTATCATCAATGTGCAGTTCGTATGTAATAAATGTGCAGTTGTGGCCTCTGCCTGTGCCCACAATGCCTATGCTCACTGTCCATGGAACACTGGTTTATTTTTCTTAACAGGCTTAGTGCACTTAGAGAGAGAAAAAACATCTATTTAACACACAAACCAACAGGGTAAACAAGTGCAAAAACAGTGCAAGGCATGCAATTCTAAAAATACTATCCATAAAATAAACCAGTCATATTCTCCTCACTTGAAAAAGATTGTACTTTTCTAAATCAACAAAAAACTAAAGCGATCCTTAACACATCCTGACCAGCACCAGCATATTGTCCAAATAATAACAGAGAACAGGTCTTTCCACCCTCATCTCAACAGATGAGAAACCAGGATTTTCTACTTCAACTGTAATGAATAACAAATATAACAACCATATAACAATCGTGCTCAATTCTATGAGTGAACACATATATCACCTTCCCTAAATTATATTGGAAAAGAGCGGATCTTCTCACAGATGCTCTACAGAAAGGCTGGTCTTTCCACCCTCATCTCTGCAGTAACAAACTCTGCTGCTCCTTCCAGCTGGGGGCAGAAGATAGGATACACAGGCCATTTCAGACTGCAGTAAAATGGGTACAGGCACTCGAGCGCGTGTGCATCATAGAAGGCCAGGATCCCACTGTCGCAGTCCAGGAACAGGCCAATCCTCTCTGGGGCCCTGCTGGCGCCGAAGGAGAAGGCCAGCCAGTCGTGCTGGGCGCAGAACTGCCGCCGGCTCCCGCTGTAAGACAGAGCCCAGGATTTGTCGTCGCTCCCCGGCCAGCAGCCTGGTGGGTCCCTCTCAATGCTCCTATAGGCGATGCCCAAGGCCCAGGAGGGCAGGTCCCTCACAGTGACCTCCCAGTAGTGCACGCCCCGGCTGAACGCGGCTGCGCCGAGCACGCAGTAGGAGCCCCTGAAGCGCTCCGCGTTGAGCCCCTCTGTGTGCTTTTCAAGAGTGGCGCAGACAGCATCACAGTCCTTGCTGATCTTCAAGTGCGGGTGCGCCGTCCTCGGGTCAAGCTTTATTTCTTCAGCTAGAAAACCAAGAGGAAATTTACAAACACACAACTAAACTAAACATTTTGATATCCTTGAATTAATAAAAACAACAACTGTCCAGCACCAGAATCGTCCTGCAGGGGATTCTGGGCACATTGTGTGAGGCAGCAGTCAGGGAGAAAGCCACAGTTTGAGGAATTGTGTGTTTGTGTAGTTAACCCACATGTTGCTGCTCAGGGTATCTACACAATATTGTGCCCTTGAAGCACTGACTCCGTATGGTTAATAATTTAACCATATATTTAACCGTATAGTTAATCACTCCATAAATGTTAATCATTTTTTTAAAAAAGGAAGTATGAAGGCAAATGGAGCTGTTTCACAGATGGTTGGGGGGATACCCAATTGTAATCTCACACTTCTGGTTTCTTGCACATAAATATCTCGCCTGCTGAGGCCCCCTCCCCTCAACGCTCCCTCCACCCCATCTTCATCCCTGCCGCTGGCTCCCTGGTTCATTCCTAGCAAGTGATGGGGTTTTTCAGTCTCGGCCTTACAACCAGGGCTGTCACATCCTCAGCCAGGCGGGCAGATGCCAAACACTAAAATACTAAGCATGCTTTCTTTTATACACTCGTTTTGTTAACTGTCTCTGTCCAAGCTGCTAAAACACAGGATGGAGGAGTTACCTGCAAATGCTCCCTGTAGAGCCATGAACAGAGGTGTCCGTCTTTTTGATGCTGCGGAGGGAATGCCAACAGACTCCATTGTCTCCTGGATCTTTGAGGAACAAAATTCCCTCTGATAGAGGTCATTCCTTCAAAAGACATAAACATATCATGTGTGCACCATTAGATAAATGTGCTATGGGACACCTTACATGTGAAACAGGAGAAAATGGAATTAAACCTCAAACTTCCACATAGTCCTTTCTATGCAGTTTAATCTTCAGAACGCACCAGTCTTTGCAGAAGACTGAAGATCCCGGATGGCTTCATCATTACTCTTTTATTTTAAATGCACCAGCTCAAAAATGGGTGAAATTATTTAAAAAACAA
The DNA here is from genome assembly GCF_055471065.1 of Atractosteus spatula. Lineage (NCBI taxonomy): Eukaryota > Metazoa > Chordata > Actinopteri > Semionotiformes > Lepisosteidae > Atractosteus > Atractosteus spatula. The sequence goes on along the minus strand of NC_142716.1, from coordinate 548,923 downwards.
ACAACTTACCAATCAGCATTTTTCAAAAGCTGTAAGACACAACAAAACATGGTTAGGTAAGGCAAAGTTTGAGTCAAGACTTGCTTGCTGATATATGAAATAGTAATTGTACAAGGACTCTGAAACTGTAATTAACAAGAACATGGAAATGTATTTTTATGTAATCTAATTCAGATAAATTTAGAGCATGTATATACCAATATACTGTATACTGTATGTCCCGGGGACTTCCTGCTGAAATGTGTCTGATGGTGTGTGCTGGTGCCTGATTAAGTGCTTTTTCATCGATACCGGACATTCTCCCCAGAGACAGCAGACTTACCTTCAGGAGTGTCACAGGGTCTTGGACAATCAAGGCTTTTTCTAAAGCAGCTCCAGCCTCCTGCAGTCGTCCCTGGAACACCTTCAGCTTCTCCGCTCGGTATTTTATCCTCCTGCTTTCCTGCACCATTTCCACAGAAAACCTCTTCCGCCAGGCCTCTTCCTCGATGTCGAGCAGCAGCTTGACCTTGCTCAGGAAGCCAGTGTATCCCTGCTGCTGTTTTTTAATATTCTCCTGCCCAGGGGAAGAAACAGACTGGGTAACAGACACTGTCCTCTCCGCTATGAGGTAAAATCCCATTCACGTGACAAACCATTTCCATCTTCATGCAGGAACATGAAGGAACACAATTTAAAAACAAAAGAACAGGTAACGTAATAAAACAGCAGCAACAATAACAGAACTGAATCTGAATGTAAAAACAAAGAAAATAATGAATACCTCTGTGAGAGATGCGACTTCTTCCAGTTTTAACAGACAGGCTCCAATTTCAGACAGGCTTTCTTCCACATTTTCTAGTTTGGCTAGACACCCCTCCTAGAAATAAAAAAAATGGAAAAATAAAAAGTTATTTTCCTCTTGTTGTTCAGCTCTTCTTTGTGTTCTTTGCAACCATGGTTTTGGCAAGATGGTTTTACGTCGGATGCCCTTCCTGACACAACCCTTTTCACAACCCTGAAAATGAATGCAGAAACATCTGAAATAATGGTAATGGAGAGAAGAGGAAATGGAGGAAAACTGAAACAGGTTGATGGCTTTAAATACCTTGGATCAAAACTGGTAAAGGGAGGAGAAACACTGGAGGCAGTAAAACAAAGAGTGAAAGCTGGATGGAACAAGTGGAGAGAAATAACTGGAATAATATGTGACAGGAAAATTCCTAGAAAGTTAAAGTGCAAAATGTACAAGACTGTGATTAGACCTGTACTACTATATGGAGCTGAATGCTTGGCAGTTGGAAAGAGGGAAGAGAACTTGATGAGAAGAACTGAAATGAGGATGTTGAGATGGATTCTGCAGATTTCAATGAAGGATAAGATCAGAAATGAAGAAATCCGTAGACGATGTAGGGTGGTGGATGTGGTTGAGAAGATGCGAGAGGCGAGGTTACGGTGGTATGGACATATCATGAGGAGGGACGTTGAGGAAGTAACAAAGAGGGTAATGGAATTTGAGGTGGAAGGTAACAGGGGAAGAGGCAGGCCTAGAAAGAGATGGATAGATTGTGTGAGAAAAGATATGGAGGTATGTGAAGTGAGTGAGGAAGATGTGCTCGACAGAGACAAGTGGAGAAGAGCAACCAAAGCAGCTGACCCCAGGACAGTCTGGGACTAAGGCTGTGAAGAAGAAGACGAAGAAGAAGAAGTTCAGCTCTTCTTTCTCTTTCTTTGGCGACTACTTCTTCACCGCTCGTGTTGATGAAACATGCTTGTTCCCTTCACATCATTGCGGGACTGTTAGTTATCACTTCCTAGCAGGCAGGGCAGCTCACCAGCTGGGCCGCGATGCAGTGAAGAGCAGTTCCTGTTGCTACTTGCAAACCCTGAGCTGCACTGAGCTCTTGCCTGCAGCAGCTTGTGACTGCTGGACTGATGCAGTGCACACAGGCCCTCAGCTACAGCACACAGCAGCCGCACTGCGTGGGCTACCTTTAATATGACATGCCAAACCTGTACGTCATCAACTGCACACAGGCTATATTGATATTTGTGGCCTGTTTGATTTGACCCTGATCCTATCTTCCTGGCCACACAGAGGAGGACGTCCAAATGCCCGACACACCAAGGCGCTGTGAAGTGTGCTGGAACTGGACATGCTGAGAGGATTGCGTGCAGGAAGAGTGGGTCTAGAGCAGGTTCCAACTCTGGACCTCAGGGATAAATCAGCAGCAGTTTTAGGGATGAAGGGATCTCGGGGTGGAGTGGTGGAGTGGTGGCTCTGTGGCTAAGGATCTGCGCCTGTGGCTGGTGGGTTGCCGATTCGTATCCTGCGGCCAGAAGAGGAATCCTACTCCGTTGGGCCCCTGAGCAAGGCCCTTAACTCCAACTGCTCCAGGGGCGCCGTATAAATGGCTGACCCTGCACTCTGACCCCAAGCTTCTCTCCCTGTCTGTGCGTCAAGTTGGGGTATGCGGAAAGACAGATTCCGAATACAAGAAACTGTATATGGCCAATAAAGTGATCTGATCCGATGGTGGGGAAGGGATAAATTGGTACAATGAAACATTTCTCCCTGGTGAAGAGCAGTCTACTGCTTTAATTTTACTTTTCAGTTTGTAGAAGAATTTATGTCTTCTTCCTCGTTTGGCACACCCCCCCCCTACAAAACTATGCAGATCAAAAAGGCACAGAAATGAAATTTTCTAAGGATTCTTTGATGATTTGTGACAATTTAATTAACATTGTTTTTGATTAACGAGTAATGCTTAATGAATAAATAACAATCTAGTGTTTTATTAATAAAGCTTAACGATATCTAATATTTAGCCTATTTAGCTTATATTTGTCAATTTATTTTTATTAAAATTTATTAAAACATTTTAATAAATGTAAATTTATTTGTAAATGTTTTTATTTTACTTGTAAATTTTTTAATTTGTAAAGAAATTCATAGTTTTAAAAATTAAACATATGGTAAACCTTAGTCCTACCAAATCTTTCACGCACGAGGTGATTTAGTGCGTGTGCACATCAAAGTCACACCAGTGCGTCATGATCGGCGAAGAGCAAAACCCACATAAACGCAAAAAGCATTTAACTGACATCTGTACACTTGCATTTTAAAAAAACAAACATGCATACAGCATGTATCGTAAAGTGATGTCTATTTTTATGCTCAGTATAAATAGACCCGTGAGTAGCTAACGGCCTTTCACACACATTCCTGTGCAGACACTGTGATAACGGCGTCCCAGTGCCTGAGCTGCCTGATAAGAGTCAAGTCTCCGGAGTACCAGCGCAACACAAACTCGCAGTGAACCGCAGGACCTGTCAGGGCCGCACTTCGATTAACGGGACCTCGGAAAGTTACTTGTTTTACAGAAATATTTACATGCAATCATGTTCAAGTTATTTAACCAAGAAACCTAACACCCTACCCCGGCTGCACTACTTTAATATAATAATCGGATCGCCGGGAAGTACAGGAGACGCGCATCTCTTCAGAGATGCATGAAGTTATCAACCCCCAGGAGTTGCGTCTGGAGTTTAAGCAGTGCGCGGCAGGTGTACGGTGTGGCTCACGCCAAAAGGCAAAAGCAGACGGGGCGAGTGGCGCGGCTGGTCGCTTACTTTCACAACGTGCGCCGCCTCCGAGAGCTTCACCACGTCGTGCCCGCCCAGGTGCCGAGACTCCCCGGGCAGCATGCAGTAGGCGCACAGCGGGGTCCCGTCCGTCGCGCAGAACAGCTCCAGGTCCTTGCCGTGCTCCCCGCACAGCCGGCCGGTGTCCCGGGTGGGCCTCACCAGCACATGCTGGCGGAAAAACTCGTTTTCCGAGTGGGGCATGACGTGCAGGGCGCAGTAGGACTCCCCGCAAGTGACGCAGCTCCTCTCGGCCGGCGACCGCTGCCGGCCCTTGCACACGCTGCAGGGGACGTCGCCAGGCCGGGCCCCGGAGCACTTCTGCACGATGTTGCGCAGCGCCACGTTTTTCCTCAGCTCGACCGTGGCCTCGCAGGGGGCGAGGCACAGAGGGCAGGGGTAGCACGCCCTCCTCCGCTTGGCGCCGTCCGGGGGCACGGCGGCGGAGCGCCTCAGCTGCTGCACGCAGGCCTCGCAGTAGTTGTGCCCGCAGGGCAGGGTCACCGGCTCCACGAAGACGTCGCGGCACACGGCGCAGAGGAGCTCTTCGTGCAGGCTGGCCGGCTCCATGTCTCTGCCCGGTCTGTTCCGCCGCTGAGCTGCAGCCGGAGTACTTGCACACATGCCCGCGCGGTGCACGGAGCAGCCAATCAGCGAGCTCCGTAAGAGCCCCCCAAAAACTGTTTCCTTGGCGACGCCGCCTTTTCGGGGTATACACCGCCCAGTCCCGCTGCCTGACGTTTATTTATAGCCAACGGACTTTTTAATGCATTTTTAACGCTTTCTTAAGAGCAGGGCATATATATATATAGGTTCGATATTGGTACCTTTATTATTTTGCTGATTTGTAAATGCATATTTGCTTCAGTGACGGACCAACTAAAAACAAAAGTTTAACGGAATGTTTTATGAGGATGTGTTCACGCCAATCCTTAAGCATTGGTGTTAACATGAGCGGAGGGGGGGGGGTAAACGGGGTGAAACTGCTATAGTGTTGTTAAAATTAAGTGCTGCTTTAAAATGTAATATTTCCAGCACAGGTGCGGAATGAATCCAGAGGCTTCACAGCTCACAGCGCCGAACTGCTCTGTGTTGCCTTGACAACGCAGCGCACAGCCTGTAACCTTGCCCAGTGTTTTTACGTTGGTGCGTTCAGCGCCGGAGCCAATCAGGAGTCAAAGCGCAAAAACGTTTTCTTTGAACCCACCAATGAAAAGCCAGCATTGCGCTTCCTTGGAAGGTAAAAGGTCATCAGCTGTTGCAGTTGCTCGAGTAGGATAAATCGTTCCCCAGGTAAAAATGAAAGGCAATGCTTTTTAAAATTCTTGTTTTTTTTAACAAGTAGAACATAACCTCGAAGATTAATCATAAAAAATGTTTGCATTTTTCGCGTTTTAGTATGTCCCATGAAATCCGTCTGATTAATGGTTTGAATTAGCTACATTTCATTTACTTTGTTTTTAGTTCAGCTGAACCTTTGGGATAGAAACGCTTTTAGCTTAGTTTTTGCTTTACAATGGCACCATGTACAGTGGGTTTGACTCTTGCACAAGCAGTCAGGATGTCTGTGAAAATAACGTGATAATAGTAAAGAGCGAGGGGATTTATTTTTCCAACGCATTTTTTAATTAAAATGTCGCGTTTCCTGTTGCTCTTCCCTCTCTCAGCATGAAGGCGAGGTCATCCTCTCCGGTTCACGTGCACTTAGACGAGGCCATCCCAGTGCACGTGCACGTGCAAAGAAGCCAGTCTCTGCCCTCAGCCCCGGAGGTACCAGCAGAGCAGCATCTGAAGTTACAGCGCCTGGTCGAACAGCTGGGCTCTGGAACTATTGCACTAGGGAGTAACGCAATGGGTCTCGCTGCAGGAGCCTAAGGCTGGTCCACACGCCTGCTGGGTCTTATTCCAGCCCGAGCCTCCTTACATAATCAAAGCCTGAATTGAGCTCTGGAGTTGCTTGATTGGAATATTTGCAACTTGTCTCCCTACTCAGACGTTTGGGATTTTAACTAAGTTGTGAAATACTATACTTAAAATGAAACCCTGAAGATGTTTAAGAGCTGAAAACAGTCAAACAATTCCAAATAATCTTACATCAGTAAAGCGTTTATATGTGGGTCTGAGAGCTTGACTGGAACATAAAAACAGGTGTGCTGCACCCACCTGGATGATGGACGTTGTGAAAAATGCCCCACGGTTTAAATGAACGCTGTTGTAAACTGCTTTGGATGACATTGTCTGCCAAATAAATTTCTACTTGTAAAAAAAATCTCAGTCAGCTGTGCTGGGCTTCATTCCAGCCACAATCACAAATGTAAACCTCCTGACTGTGTTCAGCTCTTAACTGGAATTTTAAAGTTAACATATACATAATTAAATAAATTAGTCATTTATTAGTTCAGTTTAGTAGTTGACAGCTCAAGCAGAGTGCCTGCAGACATGGAAGTTGCAAGGAAAAAGATTAGGAAGATCAGATTTTTTACACCACTATACTGCACATTATTTTGACATTAACATCTGTAGGTTGGTGGATCTGGCCTTCTGCTAGGCAGAACAATAGAACGCATCCAGCTTCTAGTCACTTTCTGAGTTTCCATTTCATTCATGAAACCAAGTGGAAACCAGCTCATGTGTTGTTCTGTTTCAGAAATCGCATATTGTCAAATATGCATCAATGTCTAACCTGGAGAAGGACCTCAGGAAGCAGAAAGAAAAGAAGAGGACTGGAAAGACAGTTTGCAGGAGCCACAGCAGTGAGGTGTGAGCCTTAGAAACAGCAGAACTTGGTTTCTATGTTCTTTCATGTTCTTCATTGAGAAAATCCATTGTCTTTTTTAATATCAACATTATAATAATAATTCCTTCCACCACCAGTGTGTAATTGCACCAGTCTGTTCCCTACACACCAGCTCTCAATGAGGAGGAGAGCAGAGAGAAGCCAGTTCGGGGATGGGGGTTATTAGGAGGCCATGATTGGTAAAGGCCAGAGGGCAATTTGGCCAGGACACTGGGGAAACACCCCTACTCTTGCCCTGGGATTTTAAATGACTATGGAGAGTCAGGATCTTGGTTTATGTCTCATCTGAAGAATGGATAATTCCTTAAACATGTTCTGAAAGCTTGACATTATTTCTGGCAGATTTCATTTTCTGTCTGTTCTTTCCTATTCCTTATAGTTAAAGAAATCTACACAGAAGCCACAAATCACACCCAAGCAGGCAGAGAAGATCTGTTCAGTGATCCACTCCAGTGACGCGGACTTTCAGAAAGATTCGGATGTGCCTGCTAAGCAGACTGATCGTCTCTTTGATGAAGCACACAAAAGCAGAAAGGATGTAAGGACATTTTTCTTCTTAATTAAAAGCAGTTAGTATTTAGCAAGTGTCTTATTAATTTTAATAAACCTTCCCAGTCCTTGTAACCTAACCTGTTAGTGTAGTATATTAAGCACAAAGAATGGTATCTAGAGTCTGTCTACTTTTTGTTGTTAATTAGAGATATTCACATGTAAACAAGGTGCTAATGAGCCTGTAATGAAAGGAAACACCTGTGACACCTGTTGGTCTCAGGAGAAATGCACTCATTTACAGATGACTCCAGCAGCCATGTTAATATATTCGCACAGAAAGTCAAAACCTGCAATTCCCCTGCCTAGGTCACAGAAAGGAGGAGGCATTGTGTGTTTGAAGACGCTTCAAAGGAGCTGCCTTGGAGCTGTAGCAGCAGCACAGGGGTTCGAGCAGCAGGCCTGATGGAGTGTTCGGACGAGCTCGAGAACGCGGTGAAAAACAGCAGCGGCAGCCGTCAGCAAACCAGCTCCCTCTCAAGGCTCTCGGAGCTGGACGTGAGCAGGTGGGCCGGCACTGGGCAACTGACATGAGCCAGCATCACCGACAGTCTGCAGGTCATGTCTCAAGAATGAAGCGCTAGGAGATATTTGGTTACTGTACTTGTGGGGTTAATCTTCTATTGTCCTGTCTGCTTCTTGGTAATTTCAGGACTATGGATAATCATGTCTTTGCAAAAAAATGCTTTACTAATATATGGAAATGGTCTGTTTGATCAACTGTGTTCATTGTAGATGTTGCAAATTAAATGGTATTGCGGTGAAAGACAGATCAAGGTAGGGCTTTTGGAATGGTGTGATTTTGCTGGTTTGAAATATGCACTTTCTGTGACGAAAGAAGTGAGGCAGGTCAGCTTTAAGTCCTCAGCCTGCTAATGGCCAGTCCCTGCTGGAGAAGGCTGCATGAACCTTGTCACATCTCACAGAATGGAGAAACTCCAGTTGGGATACCCAGATACCAGAAGCCTCTCTGTACTAAGCAGCTGATGACTTCAGTGTGTGGGTGTGTGAGTGGACAGATTAATCACATGATCTGAGGCTCCAGTTAGTCCCGGAGACCTGTTCATCAGTAGCGTTACTGGCTAGCATACGAGTGGCAGTGCTGAGGCACAACAGTGGTTTTGCTTCACAGATTGAGAATAAAACCTTGATTAATACTCTCATGTTCATGCTCAGAGATAATGACGGTGCTGTTGTGGACCAGAGGCGTTTGTTAAGAACTCTCACTGAAGCAGAGTCTGCTGCCAGTTCTGCAGCAGCCCAGCTCCTGTCTTTAAAGGACACTTTGCCTGATTTCTCAAGTGTAAGTTAACACGTCAGCCCTCACAGGGCTCATAGGGTTTTTTTTATGTAACACATAAGTGCGGCCGCAGTGTTATTATTGGAAACATATTGAGTCTGCTGCTGTCGCCCCTTCCTTCCCAAGGTGTCGAGGTTTTCTTCTCCTGACGAGCTGAGGATGTCGAGACAGAAAAGTCTGCTGATGGAGAAGCTGGAGAATTTTAAAGGCGTAAATAAATTGCTCCGACAGCAGCTACAGGAAATGCAGGATCAGGAGGTATGTTTTTTTCAAAAATCACTGTCTTAAAGTCAGATTATTATCTTGTCAATATTCACCTTTGATTCCTCTGCTGCTGCTTTTATTTATCTCTGAGGCGATCCAACTCCAGGCTGACCGGCGTGTTGAGGTTTTACTGACCAAGCTGACGGAGGCTGAGGCTGAAAACCTGGTGAGCTCTTGGGCTCGCGGCAGTAATCGCGGTCTCCAGCTGACAGCTCGGCGCCCACAGTGTCTAGCTTTAAGGAAGTGAAACTTTTTTATACATTAGCGTTATGCACTATGCAAAGGGGTAAAGTAGAGTTGCAGACTTTGCTAATAGCAATACAATAGTTGCCCAGTTGATCGGTTCTGTTGGAAAATATACCGTGATAAACGCTGCGCAGTGGAGGGGCTTGAACGGGGGAAACTGGAAACGATGGTGCTGACGCAGATTTTTTTAAAATAGAATTTAAGACGCCATCTAAGAGAAAATGAGCGAAGGATTGAAGAGCTGCTGGATTTGCGCAAGAAAGAAATGGTGAGTGAATTCAACGGCTATCAATGTGCCAGGTGTATGAGTGTTTTTCATGAGGAAGGCCAGAGCCTGTAGAGCACAAGTGTGTGTGTGTGTGTGTGTGTGTGGGGGGGGGGGGGAGCAATCAGTTCACTGGCGACATCAGCAGCCAAATGCTTCAAGTTATAAGTCCTGCTATTTAAATGTACGTATATAATCCACAATTGGTGATGTGTGATCATACATTTGAGTTTGAACTAAGAAACCTATTAATTATAGCTGCAACAAAATCACAAAGTTAATGTGAAAATGAAAAAAACATTTTTGGAGCAGGTACACTAAGCAAATTCATAAAGGTGATTAGCAATTATCTGCATCGGAAGGTCTACTGCAAAAGTCGCAGGCTTGTAGCATGTGTGGCCAACATTAGAAACAATATGAACTGGACATCCGCAACACATCCTTTGCAGATGTTGTCCTATGGAATCGTCTGGGCTCTGAGCTCTAGATGTCGGGTTCAGCAGGCTAAATCAACTCCTGGTGGTGCCAACCTTGTGGTGCCCAATCAGCTCTCTTAATAGTTTAACAGTCATTGTCACTGTATACATTTGGTCAGTCACAAATGATCGAGAAATCAAAATGATGCCAAAATCTTAATATCTAAAATCTGCATTATTTTTTTTCAACACATACACACATAAATAGAATGATAGAAGACTTTATTAGTGTCAGTACTAATAAAGGTGGGGCCAGGAGCAAAGTGCTATGGGACACCTGCTGGGACCAACTTTGTCAAGGAGAAACAATGACCAATTTAGCTGAATTGTTTTCTGACAGTATTTATATTAACCAGTACTAATAATACCGATATTCTGTCTGCAGTTTGTTCAGCAAATTGGTATTAAGTCGTACAATTGCAAATAAAAGTAGGTCAAGAGTTTGTAAAAAAACAAGAGTCAGCAGTGATCAGTAAATTGTTAGTAATCCTATTGAGCTTTTGTATTGTGTATCAATCTGACTGCAGCCTGAAACTGACCCAAACAGCTGCAGATAGATGAGCTTGTAACTGAACAGGAGTAGCCTGTTCTCATCTCTTTGACTAAAATGGTATATTAGATAGCAGCTGATAATTACTGAGCCTCCATTTTTAACAGAGGGATCACTGCCGGTTTAAGGGCAGACAGAGCAATTCCAGATGTCAGTAATCCACTGCTGATTGTTCATGTGTGATAACGGCACAGAGAATTGAAAAATTGAAACAAGGCCAGACTGAGGGAGCGGGATGAGGAACAGGAGGTTTCGTGTTAGAAGTTATTTCAGAATGCTGCTGAGGATAGATGGCATGGAGCTCTGAAAGCATTAAACCTGAAAGTAATGTGCTATGTGTAAGTGGAGTCACTTCAAGGTCCAGTCTGAGGGCAGAGCTGTTGATAATACTGCACTGTTCGCCAGGAGAATACAGAGACCGTGGTGCAGCTGTCGAAGTCCGTGGAAGCCACTCGGGCACACCTGCAGGGACAGCTCCGCCACAAAGAGGCCGAAAACAACAGGATGGTGGTGCAGTTACGGGTAAGAAGAGTCCCAGACGCATGTCCCCTTACTCTGCACTGTTTACATTCATCCATGCATTCAGGATCATGGGGAGCTGGAGCCTATCCCAGCAAGCAAGACAGGATGCACCCTGGACAGGAAGCCAGTCTATCTGAAACCACACACAGACACAAACACACTCACACCTGGGCCGGGTTTCACAGAAGACAAGTAACCCACCGTCATGTCTCTGCACTGTGGGAGGAAACCAGAGCATGCACAGGAAGCGCATGCGAATGTACAAACTCCACACAGATGGTACCCATGGTGCAGAACCGAACCCGGGGCCCCAGCTCTGCAAGACAGTAGAGCTAACCACTGCGCCACCTTGCCTCTCTGCACAGATTACACACAGCTAAATCAGCTGTGCTTCTGGATCATATTCCACCACTGTTTCAGAAAAACTGCTATTGAGATGAGACCTTTCACTCTTATCGCACTTGTATCCTCAGTGATGAGTATTGAAACAGTTCAGGGTTGTGTAGGTTCGCAGACTTTCTACTGTGGTGTGGATTCGCTCTTTGATGGGCTTTGCTTCATGTGTGGCAGTAAATGTTTATCCGTCCCTTTTAGACCGACAAACCTTTTGAAATTGAAATTCAATTCATGTTAACAATTATTATGTAGTTTTTTAATCTGGTAGAACTAGTAACATATGTGGGTATTTTGTTTTCTGTGTATCCTTTTTAAACGTGAGCTAAATTAATCACACCATGCAATTTTACAGAGAGGCATTTTGCGCATCCATTGTAAAATGCGTATTTAACTTTTTCTCTCTAGAGTTTGGAGAGAACAGTAACTGAACACAAATTGGAGATTGAGAACCTGAAGCGCCAGATGTCGGCTGCGCTGGACAAAGCTGCACAGGAGAAGCAGTCTCTGAAGAAAGCCACCAGAGCTCAGAAGCACAGAGCCCAGCGGTTTGAGGCTGCCATTGAAAAGTGTTACAGTCAGCTCAAAGACAAGGTAGGACTTCGGGCTGCTAGTCTACAGGAATGATCAAGGAGTGGTGAATTTTTGTGAATTAATGCCTTACTCTTGCCTAGCCTAGATAATACAAGTCCAGTTTCTCAGTAAGTTCAGTAAGACCTGAAGGACAGGCAGGTATATTGCACATGAGCAGAGTTGGGATTTGAAAACTGGGGGAGGGGGGCAGTTCAGACAGTGGTGTAGAAGAGCTGATCCAGAGTCCATCGAAAGATGCATAGAAAACCAAGACCATTAGATGTATATTTTACTCGGGTTTTGAGTAGAAGAGTGTTTCGTTCCCCATGTTCAGTGATGGACACTCCGAGTTCCCTGCCGGAGAATCCCGGACTGTTATGTGGTTGTTCCTGTGCTCTGTTTTCAAACATTGGTTCTCTCCTGTAACCATCCTTGCTTGCAGTAGCCATAAGCTTCACTCTCCACTGTGGATTCACGAATGGCTGTCTAAACTCTTTCCCGTGAACTATGTGTTGTGTGTATTAAGGATGTGAAGTTGACCGAAGCGCTTTCAGCAGCTGACACGTGGAAAAGGCATCACGAGCTGGCCAGAGAGGAGAAGGCACCGCTGGAGGCCAAGATTGCGGTGCTTCAGCTGTAAGTGGAGTCAAACTGCAGTCCCGAGACGAGAGAGGGAAGAAATCCAAACTGTCTAGGCCAGCGGCTCCCAGTCCTGGTGACCCACGTGCCCGCGGGTTTTCCGTCCAGCCCACCTTCAGCAGACAGCTGAAAAGAAGTTGCGTCAAGTGAATATTTGCATTTTGATTCTAAGTTTGGGATTTTTATTTCAGTTTCAAAATACAACAGGTAAAGCTCCAATGTGTTTAAGAGCTGGGAACGAACACATCCACATTAATCTAATTATTATCAAGTCGGTGAAGTGTTTGATTGTGTAACTGAGAGCTTACCAGCAGGACCAGGACAGGGAACCACTGCTCTAGGCAGAAACAAGTCATGTTCAGGATGATGAAGTGGTCTAATTAAACCAAGGATGCCTGCTGAAATGACCAGAGGTTTGGATTCAGGAAAGCAGTGTGACGATGCAGATGGTGTGGGAGTGGCCAAGAACTGGTTCCTTCAGGTTTCAGCTGTGTGGTTACTGTCAGAAAGAGATTATATTATGAAGAGACATGGCTCCTAGACCATGTTACAGCACTTTTCGTTTCATTCTGCTTTGAGAAAGTCAAAATGACTCATTATACATCTTTAATAGACTTCTATTTCAACCTTTCATTTGAACTCAGTATACTCTTCTTTTATTGCTTGCTTTTGAAATACCAATATTTTATATTTTTAACTTTAACGCAAATTATTCAGTTTGTGAAGTTTTTTTGAAAGTCCAATATTCGAAATAGGTGCCATCAGGGATAAAGTTTGCGCTTCAGGAGGAAATGAAAGGTTTTGCAAGTGCTGCCCCCTGGAGCTGCTCCACTGTTTCTGTCGCTCTGGGGAGGCGACACTCTGGACCTCGTGTCCCAGCCAGAGCACAGCTGGCTGCAGGCGTCCTGCTGGACAGCTCCCGAGAGCTGAGCCCATTCATCATCTCATTTCCTAAAGTTATGCAGAGTCACCGACACGATACTAGTTTAACAGGCTGATTTGATTGTGTTCACATGATTATATTTCAAATTATTTGAAAAAGGGAAAAAAATGCTTTAGTAGCAAACTTTCAATTGCTTAGTATTATCAGAACACTGATGGAATAAAATGTGCCATAACCTGTACAACAGATGTCTTACAGTGTCTTTGCAATGAATTTACAGTATTTATCTGCTTTAATTTAGAGTATTTCTTCTGTAATTACTGGACCTCTGTGGGTGGCATAGTGTGGTTGACATGTCCTTGGTCTCATGGCTGATGGGTTGTGGGTCTAAGTCCCTGCTGCAGACCCCAGTATTGTATATCAATTGAGGTACTATACCTCAGTTTCTACAGCCTTCTCAGCTGCACTAGGGGGGGACCAGTTTTGCTGAGGGGATCATCCCTGTGATTAATCAGTGTCCCACCCAGAGGAGGAGTCACAAGCTCTCTAGACTGCTTAACAACACAGACACCAGGATGAGCTCTAGACTGATGAGCGGATGTGTCTCGGATATGGAAGTAACTGATAATTAAATACTTTACACTTTGAAGGCACTACTAAATTACATGTCAAAATACAACCTAGATGTTGCATGTTTTGACCTGCGTTTTGGCAATTCTAAGAATCGTGTGCACTAACAGATTTTTTTGTTAAGGAAATAAAAATTAAGTTATAGCCCGATTAATTTATGAAGCATGGTTCTTTGCTCTTTAAGGCAGATCACGGACCTGACTGAACAGCTGAAGATGGGAAAAGACAAGGCTAGAAGTTCAAATGAAGATCTCCTGCAAAAAGTGGAGAAACTTCACTCTGATAATGCTGACCTGAACCTTGAAAATGCCAGGTTGAAGGTACATTGTCCTGCCACATTGTGAAACAGCACACCGCTGTGTACTGTAGAGGACAGCAAACAAACACTGCTGGGGAGAGTTTCTTTCCAACTAGAATCCATTGCAGTTGGACCTGTCTGCTTACTTGTTTTTAAATTAATAAGAAGATTGGGAAATTGTTTTTAAGAGCTAATTTACTGCTTATAAATACTACATAAGTAATAACAAAAAGTTGGGGGTCATTCATTTTTAAAATGGAAAATTTTAACTATAATGGACTGCTTTTTAAATGTAACTTTCTCCAACACTGGCTAGAAATATTAAACTATTTAAATTTTATCCGGATCTTGGGGCTTTTATATACAGTATATAATAAAATCCTGAACGTCAGAGCTTGCCTGATGAATTCTGATACAAATCCAGCACCTTGTCCCAAGTCTGTGCACACAGGCTGCAGAGGCCTTTGTAGTGACTGTGGTTGTGTTTAGTTTCTTCTGCTGTTTCACTCCTGTAACAGTTGCAACCCCATTCTCTGTATACACTTTAATTGCCTGTGATTCTTATTCGCTTTTAGGTATTTTTATTACTCCAGTAAATCCATTGAACTTCTTTCTTTTCTTATTATAAACACATATGTCTGTAAACTGTGTAAGGATAACTTTTACGACCTATTATTTCCATTGCAGGCCTTCATAGCTGATCTAGAGGAGAAACTAAGTGTTTCGCAGGCTGAGGTCCAAGAACAAGTCTCAGTGTCCCATCAACAGAAGGATCTCCTGGAGCAGTATAAGACTCAGGTAACAAGGAAAAAATTACTAGTGCCAATATCCTGCTGGGAAAGTGGCCTTGCATAATGGTCTTATCTGTTCAAGGCCAATCCAAGCGTGCTGATTCCCAGTTGATGGAGACAGTTGGGGTGGGTTCCTGTAACGTTGCTTTGCCTAACCCTTCATCTGTTCACTGTGTTTCATGACTGCTAGATCTGATCCTCGGTCTCTACTGCTAGGGCCCAGATTCACACATCTTGAAAGCTGACGTACAGATTAACAGATTTTGATATTGCATCATCCTGTAGTTGCGAAATGAAAATGTTAGCTTCTTTTGTTAAAAAACCCACCCAGTCTTGACAACCACTGAAAAAAGTCCTTATGAAACTTCACTAAGAACATTTTAAATGCGTTTTTTTTTTCTGTAAGGTGGAAGGGAACATTTTATGTTTTTTATTTAGTCATTTCATGTTTTTGTGTTGTACCAGGTAAAACATCTGTCCATTTAAAAGCTGTGTCAGGACATTCCAGTTGTGAAGAGATTGATTGTTATTCATCTGATATCATTGAAAGTTTAATCCTGTGTTGATGCATATATGCCACTTTCCTGCTTATGTTTGTCTGTATTAGTAAGACCAACCTAATAACACTTATTCCATTTGCTAAAAACTTTTTTCATCAACTCAAATTCATCAGCAGCTGAGGTTTTATTTTTGGAACCACCAAACCGAATCTTCTTCCTTTTTGTGGGAGTTACGTAAATGGAAAATATTTATTCTTATTCACACTAAGAAACAAATGACCAAGACTGTTTACTCTTATTTGAAAGAGTCTCTTCCTCTTTATGCCTTAGCTATGTATTAAGCAGTAATACAACATTACATTTCTTCTTTAGGTAAAGGAGCTGCAGAAGGAGGCCGATGAGCTAAAAACTAGATGTGAGAAAGTTTTAATAGAAAATAAGAGGGTCAAAGAAGGCAAAGACACAGAAGTTGAAAAGGTAATTGGTGTTTTTTTTAATTGTTTTACAGATCTAAGCTTTTATTCTTTAAAAAGGACATTCTGAGAGCATTACTAATGCACACTGATGTAATACTTTGACACGCTGGATTAGAGAAGAGAAAGTGCGCAGAGCAGTAGAGTTGAAGTTGTGCTGTCTTTATCTCCCTCTGAGATAGCACCAGGTATCCCCCTTGACGTGATCTGATAAAGTTTTGTTATTGCTAGCCGGGGAATTTATCAACTTTTTCCACACTAATTAAAAATAATGTCTATTTTATAACTACATGGAACGAAGTTCTGGGATATTGTAATAAAGAGGATTTGATTTTGGCTTCATCAGTCTTGCTGCAGCACCATGGGAATTTAAAACAGGTGTACGTCTGAGAAGAAATGTCTTTTTCCAGCAGACGCTTTCAGATGTTTTAAACTATAGTGACACATGTAATGACTACGGCGTGGAAAAAGCATATCGGGAGGGAACCAGGTTCACTCTGTGCTGTCTCTGCAGTGCAGATGTGGGCATGAAGAATTAACAGCCCCTCTTTAAGACTGATAATACCACATATTTAAACAATCTCTAGTGTGTGCTTAGAGCAGTGGTACAATTGGTCATGGGTTTCAGGCTGGGATTTCTAAAAGTGGTTCATTTCCTCACTTAGTTACGCAGTCTAGGGGAAATGACAAGATTTAAAAAGTGAACAATAGGGCCTGAATGCGCCCTCGTTGTGGGGTTGTGTGCTGGTGTTTTGTTAAGCAGCTACAAAGTCATAGTTCATTATTGATGCCTGAGGCCCCTTCCATTACTAGGAAGGCTTCATAAGAATAGGAGAACTGGGAAATAATATAGAAAAGTTTACCTGTGTACAGATCTGTTTCTCTCGGGTTGCGATCTGAGAGCGTTGTTTGAGAGGTGTGCATTAACAGATGTTTGCCCACACTTGGAACAGGCCAAAAAGCAGCTGGAGTCTCGAGTGAAGGAGCTGGAAGTTTATCCTGATTTACTGAAGGCAGCTGAGCAAAGGCTGCAGGACTGCCAGGACAAGCTCCTGCGCTGCGAGAGAAGAAGCTCAGACAAGTCCGATTCTGTTAGCCAGCTGCAGGTTAAGGTGCATATGGACAAGTACCCATTAATGGCCTTTTCACTCGAAGGGAATGGCCATTAACAGCTTCCACCCACTAGGTGGCAGTCATGCCTAGTGTACAGCATTTCCTCTGCCACGCCATTAATGCTTGTGAATGCTGTGAATCTGTCAATCTGCCTTGAGCTGAGCTGGTCTGGTGCAAAGCTCTGTGCTGATGTTTGGCAGTAATCATCTTGCATGTTTTAATGTAATTCCTAAATTCACCTCTAAAAGCCTCATTTGCATGAATCTTGTGTGAGGGAATGCTTTTGGCATCTTTGTTTGTAAGCACAGACAAGCCCAGCTGAACCGTAGGTGTTTGAAAAATCCAGTGATCTGATTTGCATACATAGCTGTGTGGTGGTATCAGTCTGAGGTGGTGTTATGAATAATGATCTTGTCTTCAAGCTAATAAGAAAAAAAATGTGGGAGTTTGAATTTATAGCTTTTATTATTTGAATGTAATCATTATAGATCAAGGCGTGGTGCAAAACAGAAAAAACTTGAGCTGCACCCTTGTTTCTGTTACTTATATATAGCTTGAGGTAAATGGATATTGAACTTAATTTACGCTACATATACAAAATCATGCTTTCATAGAAATGGTAATGTTATTATAGTTACTATTATGATACATTGAATTGATTAGGTTTATTGTGAAAGAGGAACATATGTGAAGAGATTTCAGGATTGTGTCTTATCAGAACCATGTTCATTTACTGTATGTTGCGCCCCATTCTGTTTTTTGAACATGCTTTAGCAGAAGAGCTGCTTGCCTCCATCTGGACAATAACATCTGTGTGTCTGCAGGTGGACCAGCAAGCTGAGGAGCTCAGATCATCCCTGGAGGTGAAGGGCTCCCTGCAGGAAGACAACCTGCAGCTACAGCTCAGACTGGTGGCTCTTCAGAGGTAACTTTGATGAAACAAAAGAAACGTTCGGGAACCTTTTGGGCTGTAAAGCACTCCTAAGCTTTGTTGTATCCCGTGTTCCCAAAGTAAAATAGAAGAACTGGAGTTGGGAAACCAAGAGCTTGTCCACAGACTGGCCAGCCAAGAGGAGGCTCTTCAGTACAGTGGGAAGCAGCTGGAGGAGAGGTCAGCGGAGAGCCTCTCTCTCTCTCGCCAGCTGGAGGCGGCTTTAGCAGATGTCAAACAGCAGGTAGGGCTGTCTGTTTAATAACACAAAGTGACTTTGTCTACAGATACCCTGTTCCTCATCATCAAACACAGTTGCTAATGAAGCAAACGAATAGCATAACTGGATGAACAGTCCATGGAGAGCGATGAACTTGTTAGCAAGATCACATGAAAAGAAAAGGATGACTGTCAATTTAAGTCTATCCAATACAGTATTGCCCAGGCGAGACTGGGATTCCTGTCCCTGCACCACAGAGCAGTGCCAGGGCCTTGCCTGATGGCAGGGTGACTGAGTAAATATCTGAGCTCGGCACAGACTGAAACTGACTGTATTGTATAAGTAGTGATGAATTAAGCTCAGTCCATGTGTCTCCCTTTTGCTCAGTGTCTGGGACGGCTGCTGCTTTTCTTGAATTATGGTCTTGACAGATTAAATGTAAGGATGCGTGGCAAATTGGAACATCACAGGTTATAAAATAAAGTACTGTATATTGCAGAAGAGTGTAATTCAGGAAGCTGTCAAGCTGGTTATTTAAAGGAATATCTTGATAGCTTTTTTTCTGGCTGTGATGTGAGAGATTCCTCACTGATGTGAAAAACCACGCCTCGGGATGTTTCTGTTTACTGTGCCACAGGATCATTCCCATATTGTCAGATTGTCCTTTCGTAGCAAACGGATTATAAAGAGTAGAAAGGGCAGGCTTGGGAGAACTGAGCTGCGTTTTTTCCAGTTGCTGTATTTCAGCTGAGCACCCACAGGTGTTCCTGATGCTGATTTAGTGAGCCAAGTGGAAAATCTGAAGCAAACCTTCGGGCTGTGTCTCCCCTGCCCTCTGTGACCCTCCTGTCAGGGCAGCGCCTCCGAGTATGTGAGGATGTGAATCTGCAGAGCAGTAGTGAATAAAAGACACTGCATTTAGTAAAGAGCTGTACTGGAAGCAAAAGTATTTAGGGAGGGAGGTGTTGGTAGTATTTACAGCTGACCGGATCTCAGGGAAACGAGCACGAGGCAAACAGAATCGGCTTCACAGATATGTAGCGGTCATTTCCTGCATGCTGACTGTCGACAATGTGCACTGCAGTGTCCTGCCAGTTTTAAGTTTCTATGAGTACCTTTGAACATGGAGGGCAGTCCAGTTTGTTTTTCCTCTCATCCTGAAGGGCCCAGCTCCATTTGCACCTCTGTGAACCTGTGAGTTTTACCGACGCCTCCTCTCGCTGGGGGGCGCCACTTGTGTGGTGTTGCCGTGCCTGGAGCCCACAGGCCCCCCGCTGGCCTCGGCCTCAGCCCGCTGCACAGACCTCGGCTGAGACTGCCGATGTCCTTCCTGCTGGGAACGGGGTTACGGACGATCCAGAAATCCGGCAGACTGGCACGTCGTGGGATGCTGCCCTGTGACCCACACGCCACTCCGGCACCCCCTTCCCCCTTGAACACAGCCAGTCACGTCGGCCCTGCTGGAGCTTTTGCGCCCCGCGCTGGGGTGCAGTTCGCACCTGCAGTATACACCAAGGAGCTTAACGCACTGCGGACCGACATCCGTCCAGGAGGTCAGCTCTGTGAGTGCGAGAATCGGTACGTTCTTAATTTCTGGTTTCCCTTTCTTTGTATTCCCTGAGGTTTCTGAAGTGAAGGACAAGGCCCTTGCTAGAGAAAGTGTCCTACAGAGCAAAATCCTGGAGCTAGAAACAGAGAAAAGCAGAAAAGACAAGGAGTTAAAACAGCTGAGGCAAAGCAAACTGTCGGTGAGTATTTCTGGCATTCTTATTTCCCAGCTTCCCTGGCTGAGCCAGTGCCGGTGATGTAGTGATATGAAACATGTGGCTATGTTGTTGTTTAGCACCTCTTAATGTTCGTAGTTTTTTTTCATTGTTAATTTAATTTCCTTTTCAGATGTTAAGCCCGCATTCCTTTATCTGCATCTGTCAAATACCTTTTGATCTCTAGCTTTTTCGTCTCCCTGTGTTTTTCCGATCTTTGCCGCTGATACAGAGGCCCTCAGCGCCGGTAAGAAATGATAATAATGAATCATGTCGTGGCAAGTACACTTGACTAAAGCTGTCCGTACGTTAACCGATGGAAGCAGGTACCTGGTGTCTTTATTTAGCTTTTGTTTATGTGGTGCTTTCATTCTTTTTGTCTGGCATTGCTTTGAATTGCAAGGCCTTGTACCAGAAGTGACATTTTCATTCTTTGGGTAGTTGCATGATGGCATTGATTTATTGGACCTGCACACTTAGAAGTCAAGAGGTCAAGTCCTCGGTTTGTTCTCCAAGCTCTTTAGAGGCTGTTCCAGCTATTGGCTGCAGGCAGTCAGGGCTGGATGCCTGATTTGCGTCAGGTGTTCCCATATATCCACTTGAGTGGCTGGCTGGTATGCTGCCTATCTGCAGTGCAGCTCTTCAGAGCTCCCTGAGTTGTGCTTTAACTGAGCCTGTCGCAGCAAATGACCTGAATGGACAGAGAAGAGCACAGAGCTCTGAGGCAGCTCACCCTAATTCCAGGCATCCACGAGCATTGCAGGTTTGGGGCCTTTTCCAAGTTTTCAAAATACCTGGAGGAATTTTTTTCTCGTGGATTTTTGCACAGTAAGCATTCTCGTCTCGAATTCGGTCACGGACAGAGTGGGTGTTTTAAGTGCAGTGTAAAATGACAAGGATTTAGAATGATTTGGTGTTGGTTGGATTAAAAAACCTGGATTGTTAGTGCACCACAGGACTGGGGTTTGGTGAAGCTGCTGTGGGTCCTTTTTCCTTTCCTACTGGAATAGTTATCTGAAGCTGTTTTTCTGATGCCCTGTTCTGAAAAGCATAGCAGCTCAGCTACCACAGGATTAAAATATAGTTGCTCGTGACCATGGCCGAGACTTTCCTGAACTATTTGTCAAGCTGAAGCTAGTTGTTTGAGCCTTAGGGATTGAACATGTGGTTCTGCTCATAATTCTGACTTTAGATTCTGAAAAAAAAATCTGTTTCTGTCATTCCAAACATCTTCTGTTCTGTTTGCTGAGTGTTTTTCATTTGCTGGTTAAGTCTTGTGCTTCTGTGATTTAAGGTGATATTAATAACATTAAAGTCTTACAATTAATCCCACATGTGTGCTTTAAAACCTTCATGTACATTTTTCAAGCGTCTGGGGGCCGGATAGCAGGTCTTCATCGGCAGGCTCCGTTTCTAATTGTATCCAGAAATCCCCATTGCGACATCCTCACGTCTTTCTCAGGAATCAGTGGAACGCCAGAGGATACCAATGCAAAGATGTTTCAACAACATTCAAGAAACGACAAGTAATTTGTCGTTACAGTAAAATGAAAGCAGCAATTGATAAGGGGACCTAATTTCTCATGAAAGGAGAAAGTCGGTAAACATGCCGTATTTACAGATAATCCATAAATGTGGAGTTGTAAGTACAGCAATGCAATAGATGTTAGAGATACGACAAAATTCAGGACAGGGCAGATCTGGCAAATTAGATTTAATGTGGATAAATACATGGTATTACTTGTTGGAAGCAAGAATGTACAATTCAACTATCAGACGAGTACTATTAAATTAAAGGGAGTAATAGGCCTGTGAGAGAGAGAAGTAGGAGGTTATGATCATTCATTACTTCAGGTAGACTGTATGGGAAAGGCCAACTATATGCTTTTGTCTTCAGGTCTTCATCTGGGAAAATGCAGCCTCACTAAGGAACTATATGTGAAACCAAATCAAGTCTTCACTTTACAAGCAGGAGAAGTATCATTTTGCATACTAATTATATCCACATAAACCCAATTGCTTTGTAAATCAAACACCTGCTGGAATTGGGAAGCCAGGAGTGGATTTGAGGAAAACAAGACAGCTTATTCCAAACCCGTCTAATTTCTCAATGACTGTTGAATTCCACTACAAGTGGAATTATAGAGACATTCAAGACAGACAATGGGAGACACTACTTTACACAGAGGGTTGCGGGAGTCTGGAGCCACGTTCCAGGACATGTGGTTCAAGCTCACCCAGTGGGATCCTGTCAAATTAGCAAGATGGGCCAAATTGCTTTCTGTCTTTTGAATTTTTCTGATCTACTAATAAACATTTTCTTCTCTTTCTGTAGAGCCACATCATTGAATTCATTCATGAACGTCTCGCAAAGACAGAGTTGGAAATGTAAATGAAGAGAAATGGGAAGCTAAGCCTTTCTCTCTCTCTTTCTTTTTCAGGCGGAAAAGCAGTACGAGATCCGATTAAAAGACTTGCAGCTAAGTTTGGACCAATCGGAAAGCCACAAACAGAGCATCCAGAACTATGTGGATTTTTTGAAAAATTCATATGCCGCTATGTTTGGGGAGGGAATTTCATCAAATTTTGGAGCATCATCTTTTTTAAAATAGTTTATTTTCCACATTTTGTATGCTGAATTGTGAATAATTCAACTTATTAATATATAATATTTATGGGACATTTCAGTTTACAGTACTAGATTTTTTTACATAAAGTTTTACATTTTTGTGATCAGTGTTGCACAGTATAAAATTACAATCAACTATAGTTACAATTTTGTTTCAAAAGGAGTTTTGAATTATAGTAGCTTCAATCTTTCAGGTGTTTGAAGACTGTCATGAACACTGAAATTCATTGCCCAGTTCATTCACATAAGTTGATTTTTATATTAATGATTGAAGCTTACAGGACTGTTCAACAAAGTTTTCAAAACACTTCTACCAGCTTCAAAATGTGCTTCCAGGCTGCTATTAAATGTGCCGGGCTTAGGACAGTATAATTTTCTCAACTCGTTAAAATACAGCTCTAATATCTTTTAGGCATGAGCAGATTATGAAAATGTTTAGTAAAACTAAAGAAAGTAAGTTGCTCTACAGGCCTTTGGAAATCTGCTACGGGAATCGCGCTGAAATGACTTGATCAGTCATTCCAGAACCTTTGAAAACTGTCATATCTTGATATTTAAGTTTTGAGGATATGAAATGCTCAATAAATGCTGATAATCACATCTACTTTATTAAGACCTTGACTGGTGTCTTGCACATGTTGGAAGTATGAGCAGTACGTGCGGTAGATAGGTAAACACATTTTCCCATTGAAGAGCTACAGACCATTGAATGTTGTGTTTGAACGAGAAGGCTTGCAGTGGTTCATTTTCTATGGAATTTTCCATTCCAGTAAACAGTGTGCAGGTATCCAAAAGGATGAATGTCTTGGTCCTGTGGCGTTTAAGGCACAGTGACCTCAGACCTCCTGTCTTGCCCATCATGACCTGTTTCCATATATAGCCTCTTGGGCTTTTTAAAGAAATGCACGGCTCGGGGACCACACACACGGTCTCCGCTCCATGAGAAATGGGGAGCATCTTAAATGTGTAATTCCTTTCCCATTAAACTAAATCAGTTTAAAACAATAAATACTAAAAACTAAAAAAATAAAAAGTTTTATTACTGTTAAACTGGAGCATCCTGATTGGGCTTCCATCACCAAAACCCCCTGACCCTCTTTCATACTCAGTGCAGAGCAGGCAGTCCTGAAAGATCAGGCATCGGCGTTTCTGTCTTTGTGAGCGTGAAAGGAGTCGCAGTGAGAGCTGTTATTATCTGGCGTTCAGAAAGAGGGGCGAAATGCCCCGGGTTCGGTTTCCCACACAAGCAAAGAAGAACCTTTGCCTTTGTTGTGAAGGTACATGCTGGGAATCTTTGCTGCAGGGCTGTACCTGTTCAAGTCATACTGGTATGAAAGAGGCTTGGAATCAGAGTGTAGGAGTGATAAGAGTCTGCCTTAAAACACAAAGTTCAAGTCCAATGCAATGGCGAAGAGCTCTGAAATAGCTTTTTATACTTATTGTTCCAGATGGGAAATTTACTTTACAGGCAGGTAACCAAACACAATACATAATACCCGTAACACATCATGAACCCATTAGCAAATAAGAGTCTTACATGCATTACACGTATAAGATAAGAAAAACAAGTTAACATCTTTAAATAATTCTCACAACTTAGGAAGAGGATGCAAACGATACATACTGTACATGAAGAAAAAAGTAAACTATAGTTTACATAGTCCAAATTTAACAGTTTAATAGCTGTGGGAATAAATGATAACTTGGGTCAGCTCTGAAAGGACAGAAATGGTTCCAAAAATCCAAGTGGCCTGGCAGACCTTGTACTCACTGAAAAGTTATCTGATCTGGCTGTGCAGGTGGGCTTCTATCTCAGGGAACTGAGAAGGATGTTCTGTTTTGTCTTCAGTTCCATCATGGGAAGCCTAATCTTTTCTTTGGTGTAGGGTCTAGGGTCTAAGAGAGGCTCTTGGGGCAGTCATGGCTGTGTCAGTGTCCCTGTATTCACAGTACTGCCCTACCAAGAAGGGTTTCTGTAGTCATGCGTTTTAAAACATTTTCAGTTTTCCTTTTTATATTTGATTTATATGTTTTGGTGTATTTGAGGCTGAATTATTTTGCTGTATTTCTTCCTATATATACTGTATAACATACTGTATATATTTCTGAGGGTAAATAGATAAAATAGTGAGTTATCCACCAAGTATTTCACTCTTGAGTGTGCTTGAGCTGTTTTTCAGCATAGTTTAATAATTATACTAATGGATGCTGTGATGACATTAGATGGGATCTGTGACATTCTGATGCTAGAGCACTACCTTCATCAAGCCCAACGAATGACGAGTCTGACAGTTCAAGATTCGGCCTGTCTGGTGGGTCATTCTGCAGTGCCCTTAATCAGTTTATTAAGGTGTCTTTAGCTTTAGTTTACCCCCCAATGAGTATTAGCCTCTGTGACAAAACCATTTAATTACCTGTCAGTCTTAAAAGCAGGCCAAGGACCAACAAGCCGTATTTTTTATCTGGCATATATCAATGTTCAGTAAACACTGCTCCTGGTACCTGTTGGTTTTTAAACACAGGAAGGGCCAGTTTAAACAGCAGATGGGAATGCCAGGTTGGTATTTTCCTGCACATAGCATAAAAATCAACTTGGATGGTGCAAGTCCTTCTGACTTCCTGCAAGTCCGACTTCGTGGCCGTCTGTGAAACAGATTTATTGCTGAGCAGCAGGCTGCCCAGACAGGCTGTGTTGACTGGTGTCTGCTGTGTTCTGCACATTTCACAGAAGTATGTACTGTATGAGTCAACATCCTAAGAGTTACATTTCACATGTGCGATTGGTAGGTAGGCAAAGCTGTGGTTCAAGTTGCTCCCTCCTGAAAGTGCGATACCAGACGCCCCAGGTAGGGGTGACGCAGATGCCAAGCTCACACGATCTCCACTGACTCAGAATGAGAGGAAAGTAGCAGATAAAAGAGGCTGCCCTGGTGATTGCTGTATTGGCCGAGTACAGTACAGTACAGTTGGCCCCTTGCCTGCACACTACTGGCGAGAGATTTCTAATTGGACGTTCAAGGTTTGTCTGTGAACATGAGAGAACAAAATGGTTTCAGACTGCAGAGCGGTAAGAGGTCTTGTGCTATTCATCACATTCCCTGTTTAGAGGGGACTGGAACAAAAAGCAGCTGGTCTCGTCACCACAGCCTCCTGTGTCTGGACCAGCTTCCTGGCTGGCAGTAGTCACGCACGTGGGTGATGTTTTATTATGCTTGGCATAATTTAACCCTCAATTCATATGGGATTACACATTAACATCACATCCATTTAGCTTTCAGTGATCATTTAGTTAAAATAAACATTGGCTTCTGTATGGGAATTAAAACTGTAGAAATTGCACCTTGTCTTCCTTTAAGCAGTGTATTTCCATTTATGAATTTTTAGATGGTAACCTGCCTCCTGGAAGCAAGCCTGGAGCCAAGCGTTCTCTCACACACGCATATGGGAATTGAAGGTAAACTGTGAGTCTTTAATTAGAATTTGTTGTTGAATAAGCCCTAATTTATTGTATGTTAGTATTAATTGAGTATGGAACTGCAAATAAGGTGTCGCCCTCGTGTTTTCAGCACATGCGCAGGAGCGAGCGAATGCCCAGTTGCCCTCCTGACTGTTGCAGCGGTGCGAACCTGCGATCTTGCCAACGGCCACATGTTCCCTCGAGGTGCATTGCAGACACGTTCCTGGGACCACTCTCACATGACCTCACCGCACCGACGCTCGAAGGATCCTAGTCCACTATCCATGACAGGGCTGTCAAGGCCTTATGCACTCAGGTAAGTTGAAAATCCACACTTGAGGCAAATGAATCTCAACACCATAAAAATTATTTGAATTTTTGGAGTGAATAATACTTTGTTAGCTGACTTCTCATTCTCAGTCCATTAAGGAAAGCTTCTTATTGTGATACACCATATGCGCAAGAAACCAGTAGCAAAGTTTGGGCTACAGCTCAGAGATTATGAAAGCTTGAATTCATTTCACACCTCAATATAATGACTAATACACCTGTCTAAATGAACAAGACAGACACAGTCTGGAGATCAAAGGGTAATCATGTTTCTCACAGAAGAACCAGGGATTTAGCTCCTTAAAAGTAGCATGCTCTTCAGTTCCTTCTTTCTGGTAGCTCTTAATCACCCTGTACCTTCAGTCATCAGTCTCAAGCTGAAATAAACTCTCATTAACCTTTAAATCTAATTTTCTGTCTCATTAGGGATTGTTACTGAAGTGAACCGGTCAGAGATTCCTTCCAACTAAGCTAATAAACTATAAGAATGTTTCCAGCTGGGAGCAACCCAATGGGTTTAACACTGACAGTGTAATGATGTTGAATGCAGGTTTCTAAACCTGGACACAATAAAGGCCAGCCTGCATGATGTTCCTTGAAACCAGCTACATGTGTATGAGGCAGCTTTACATTGGGCCTGGTGTTGATTTTATTATGATACTGTTTCAATAAATAATAAACAATAAATCAATGTGCATCAAGCAGAATGAAAATGACTCCTGTAAATTGTTTATTGTATCCTGGGTCATGCAGTTTTATTCAAAAAGTTGCCTTTTTGCTGTGGTCTCTTCATGTACATAATCCTGCTGCTGTAGATTATGTACAGTGTCGTTATGCCCTGTAAAATCTGGTCTGGCCAACTTGACATGAATGAAAGGTAGCAGCTTAATTTATAAAAATGATTGAAATCTCTAGAGTTTTCCGTGTATGGACATATATTAACACACAATATCATATCCTGCTCATTTCACCCTGCTGATGATTTTTATTGACCACTCTGTCCCTGAAGCAAGTGTCCGGATCCCCTTTCAGTCAAATCTGTTAGATTCCTGACAGCTGTGACCCCAGTTAGAGAGACAGAGAGAGAGAGAGCTCTGGAGTTAGCAGATATGATTTAGAAGCATCCCTGTATCAGTCTGTGCTCAAGTCAGAAACACATTTCTTGCATTAATCATTCTTAAGGATTCTGAAACTCAAGGCAATGTTAAAGAACATAGCAAAAGTTTAAAGAATAAGAAATGTGACAAAAGAGAGGGTGTCATTTTTCCTAGTGAGTTTTGGTTGCACGTAGATTAACCTTGTCTCCAGCAACGTGTGTCCTTCTGAACCTCCTGCGCTGGCGGGATGAGAATTTCAGGACTTCGTGAAGCAATGCTGCCTCACTCAAACAGGAGCCAGAACTGAACTATAATTCTGTCACCAGCACTGAATGGGCTTCGTGTCCTGATTAGAGGGCTGGTAAACTGAGTTAGAGAGAGGTGCAGTCTGTGCTTTGATGCAGATATCTGTGCTATAAAAGCAGAAAAAAAGCACTGATGTTGCATGAAAGAATTGGTTCCTCTTCACCAGTGGAGCAGAGTAAATAAATTCAGTTTATACTGAAATATTTCAAATAATGTGGTTTCCAGGTTAATTTATTAGTATGGTCAATTGTTTGACATCTTTTTGAAACCCAAGCAATGATTGTTCACCTTACAAACATTACAACCTGCACAAAAACAGAAACCTTATGGTAGAAAATAAGGGAAAAAAAGGAGAAATCAGGTAAAGTTACTGTATACACTGTTTTGCACCCCTGGAATGTCAGCAGAAAGTCAGAACTGCATTGCTTAACTCCTGAGAATGAGAAAGATGACCTCTTCAGAAGGATAATACCTGACCTTGCACATCTGTCTCTTCATCCAGGAGCACAGCAGCTGGTGCAGTAGATTCCAGATACAGTACATTCCAGGTTCACATCAGGGAATTAAAATACATAAAAAGTGAATCTGGCTCAATAACATGTTACGGTTAGTTCTCAATTGTCTTAGCATTTTGCTGAAAACTGCATCAGTTTTAAATGAAGACATAAGCAGTGACTTCAGTGCGGCTTGCAAGTTCCTTAATTGCAGTATTTATTTAATATCCCTTTCTCTGTCACCAGGGTGGAAAGAAAACAAATATAGCAACAAGCAAAGGAGGGACTAAAAGTATTTATGCTCAATATAATTGACGAAAATCACCACCACAGTTTCAACTACTTTGGAAGAAAGTACAGTGCAATTAGGGAGCAGTCTGCATAAAATATCAACCATCTTGCGTACTATAGAGACTCACATAGACCAGTAGTCCAAATATCAGATCTCTGTCCATCCAGTATAAACATGTATTAAAAAAACTAAACTTAAATGTTAAAAAGCCCATGCCTACAGGAATATTTCTTTTACAGTAATGGTACTGCCATGTTCAATTATTGCAGACTGCAGTCTGAAAAAGGTCTTTAAATAGCAGCAGAGTTTGGTGACAACATGATAGTTTACCTTTGAATTTAATCAATAAGAGTAATCTAACACCTTCCATACTGGGAATTTTCCATTCACGGCACCAGAAGGGCTGCAGTAGCAGCAAGTGTTCTGTGTAGCAACACATTCCCAGAGGCCAAGTATGCAGCAGTAGAAATTGGTCTAATATTTCAGGCCCTTTTTTAGATCGTATATACTTGATTGTTTGTGTCACAGTGTTGCAAACTTGCCAAACAAATGGAGGCCTGTATCCTGCACAGCTAGCAAATTACGCTGTGGCTGCTGTCAAGAGCTACAGTGAATTGTAACAAGGGTAACAAAAATGGAAAAGAATGTTTTGTTTGCACATTAGAAGAGGAGAAGCACAAAACTTTGCTCGGGTTTATTACTCACTGCTATGGTACTGTATTATGCTGTATGTTGATGAGGCTCCATGTTGTGCAAGGCACCTTAATTCTACACTTCCAGTCATTTTCCTGGGCCATTTTTCCAATTCCAGTTTCAGATTACATACATATTACTCGTACTTGATACCATCAAAGTGGTTATAAAGTTTGGCCAGACATACTATCTGTCATGGTACTGACAGATTTTAGAGTCTGGCCAGACTTCCTAACCACATTGTTGAAGCTCCCAATCTGGGATCATTTAAGGAACAACGTGTTGGCATTCTCATATCATGAAACATGAAGCCAAATGCACATGATGAGCTATGTCTCCATCTTCCGTTTGCATCCTTTTTTGCATGGTTATTTATGTTTCCCGATAGCTCAAACACAGAACTGAAGAGCCACAGTCCAGAAACTCTGTACTGGTCCCACAAAGCCGGTGAGATCACTGTGCAGGAGGAGAGGATGTTGAACTTCGCAAAACCGTCTGGACTGTCTTTCACTCAGAACCCAAATTGCTAAATAAGCTTTACAAAGAAAATGATGTGAGCAGATCTGAGATCATGCTGCCTTTATCTGAGGTCCACCTAAGTTTTGTAAATGTCAACACAAATAGATTTTTTCCCCAAGTAATAATAGACCATGACAGGAGGATCTAACTGCTACTCTGAGAATGTATATGTAGTTATTTCAGTGAAAGAAAGGAGTTATGGACACACAGTCACAGATCTAAATTTGATCACACTGCTGGTGTCAAGCAGGTGCATGTCAGATTTGTTTTCTGTTTAAATGTTCCTGAAACATTTGTCAACGAGCAGAACTTGGCTTTCATGGCCTTGATATTCCTTTAACTCTACAAGGGATGTGTGCTCTGGTTCACACATTGACACAAGTACGTAGTGTTAGTGGCAACAAAAACTACAACAAGGCAACTTCAAATCTAGCATATTGTACTTTCTTCTCAGTACCGAGAATATAAAGAGATCTTTTTTTCAATTCAGAGGGTAGATAAAATCTTGAACATAGCAATATGTCGAAATTGACCTTTTCATTGCTGCTGTACATCACAGTACCATTGCACATGACGAATTTCTAGAACCTAAGAATAATGACATTATTATCCTAAATAATGTCTCAATAAAACAATTTCTGTGCCAGAATATTTTTACACACCTCTGATCCACAAATGCCGATATTAACCCATATTTCCCACTTTCATCTGTTTTCTTAAATTCATTCGAAGAAGTCTGTGTATTTGTGATGTTGTGATTGTTTTCATGGGCCAACTGTTAAACCGCTGAGCATAGCTGGACTCTCATCACAAGCTCCCCCATTGCTGCCGTGATGAAAGGAATTCCTTTTGCAAGGAACGGGCTGGAGCTCCATGGCCTGAGTGAGCCCATTCTGTTCAAACTCAGCCCAGACTGGAATAAGGAAAGGTTCCCCTTTATTTGCTAAGGTTTCTGAAACGCTAAAGTTGATTTAGGATGGAAAGCAGAAGAGAGGAATTTGTGACTATTTTGGGAGTTCTTTCTTCTGTTAAAAAAAGTTTCCAAATTATCCTGATGGGCTGAAAGACCTCCTCTCGTTTGTACCTTCCTTACGTCTTTATGCTCTTCTGAAGCAGAACCTTCCTTGTGAGAACAGGCGGAATCTAATGTATGTGAAAATGGACAACAGGAGGTGTTTCTTTGCCCAAAAGGTTGTAAGAGTCCAGAACAACCTGCTCAGCCAGGTTGTTAGACCTGACACCCTCACTTCTTTCAAGAAAGAGCTGCATGAGATTCTCAGAACAATTAGCTTCTAATTACCAAGCAGACTAGAGTGGACGAACACCCTCCTCTCATTTTTAACATGTCTTATGTTCTTCTGCCTTGAACCAGTGGCAATATGGCTCCTGTTGTTTTGTCCCATTGTTATATCAGGGAAAAGGACAGTTAAACTAGGGTCTCCAGTTTCCTGGGCCATGTTGTAAGGTTCTGTTGAGCTCCGTGACTGGTTCAGAATTGTTGGATTGCTGAGTTTTAGTATGACCATCATAAATAGCTAACTAGCATAAAATCCCTGTGCCTCAGTGACAGTGTTACTAAATTTTACTAATGAAGATACACTTGGGAGATCAGACAAATGGTTAGCATTTTCAAAGCCTGCAGTAATTTAAATGTTTTGCAGATCCTGAGTTAAAGGCTAATAGCATACAAAGCTCTACAGACACTTTGGATTTATATTTGGCTCAAGCTTTTTGTAAAGAGACATAAAATTATACCAGATTTCCGGGAAGTCACATGCTTGATCTCTCACACTGCCAAAATGTGTCTTGCATTATCCTTTAATCTATGTGAGTAGTTTTGTAGAACTCTTAATTAAGAGAAGAGGTGTGATTTGCATAGAGCCTTTTACTGGGGTAAGTGACCGGGCTGAGCAGAATGACGATGCTTTAAAGACACGATTGACAGACCCCCCCCCACTGCAAAGAGGGAGGATCCAGCGATGAGGTGGAGAGGCAGTGAGAATGAAACGAATCAGAACGAAGAGTGATATAAGATAAGATCACTCTATTGGCCAGATACAATTTCTTGTATTAGGATTTTTTTTTCACAGACCCCAGCTTGCTCTCCATGAGACACACTGACAGGGGGAGAAGCTTGGGGTCAGAGCACAGGGTCAGCCATTTATACAGCGCCCCTGGAGCAGTTAGGGTTAAGGGCCTTGCTCAGGGGCCCAACAGAGTAGGATTCCTCTGCCGGCGATGGGATACGAATCAGCAACCTTCCAGCCACAGGCGCAGATCCTTAGGCACAGAGCCACCGCATATACTGATACAACAGCAACTCTAAATGGGCAAGATTAGGGTTTAATCTATTCCCAAACTTTTTTTTACACTTCACTTTAGAGGTTGATTTGGAAGACACAATGGCGTTTGCGAATGGCTCTTTATTAAACAGGTGAGTAGAACAGTCATCCCCAAATGGTGGTGTTACAGCTATGGCACAACAAAACCTCAGGATTATCTGTTGGAAATCTTTGGGTTTTGGTAGTGGGATTATAATCCTTCTTGGTTATTTTCACCTGGTGCTTTTCCTCTGGTGATTTCTCAGTGGCATATTCTGTTAATTACAGTCTTCCTGTAAATGTACGATAGCTTACATTATCATGTGTTTGCTATTAAGAAAAAACTGAGAAACAGAGAGGCCAGAATATTGATCTCACAGAGCTACTTAAACCACCTTCCAGAAAATAATGAAGACAAATGTCCAAACAGAATGACAGAATGAAATTCTTGGTTCTGTCTTTGAAAGATGTTCTTACTGGTACTGTGAAATTAAAGTTCTGGAGAGCATTACTATTCCTCCTTGTTAATTGAATGGCATTTTCCATTTGCACAAACTGTAACATATTACACATTGCAGTACAAAGTCAGGATAAATAGAGGCTATTGTTCCATATTGCTTCAAGATGCCAGACTCATACTCTGCTTTCTAAATTACAAAATGTATGTTCTAAGCAAAAGGCTTTGTCTTGTAAACACAAAGGCTTGCAAGCCATTAATCTCAACAGGAGTATTTCTATAACTCTGTTAGAAATGTAAATGTTTCTGCTCAAAGTGCCTGTTTACAATTTTTAAAGCAGTTGTTTCCAATCTTCACTAGTAAATCTTTTTACAGCCCCCCCCCCCCCATTTTTTTTTCTTAAGCAATACATATGGAATCTGTTTATCATTGCAGTATGAAGTTCAAACAGTTTTAGTACATAAACTCTCCTTCACAAGTTAGGGATTAAAAATGTTTACAAAACAGCAACACACCTTAACAATTGAGCCCAGTTGTTTTTAGACAAAAGTTATGATTTCTATGTTACAGCCATCTTTAGAGATAAAACACAAAAGGGTAAAACAATAAAAACAGCTGTGCTCCTTCTGTGCTGCGTTTAGGAATGCTCAGGACACTTGCAGAGTGTTGTGACAGGTGTGCACTCTGACAGGACTACAGTACAGCAGGATCACAGACACATTCTTTGAGTGAAAATCTGTCTTTGGAAACTCCGCCAGAACAGCAAAACTAGGCTGCCCCTGCAGTCCAGTAAAATTCAGTGTAGTTCATATTTTCAGCAGCATTTCACCATGATACACCATCGAAGGGCAAAAATGTATTAATCATTTTTGGACCGTATGATGGAGAAACATGTTGGAAAGCTATTTCTTCCGATACTAACATGCTCGGACTTGTGGCCAAGTCAGACTTGTTGAAATTCTTCCTCTGCACTTTCAGGGCCGAAGGTGGGGCATCCAGGCGGCGTGACCTCACTGCAAAGCTTCACTGCCGTCCAATGAAAGAGGAGCCCTTGGTGGTCAGGCCCCCGGACCTCGGCTGCTGACTCTTCCCTGTGCCAGGGAATACCGGGCTGTCTTTGAGCAAGCAAGTCACTTTGGTGTCTTCAAACAGTCCTCTTACTGAGCGTTTTATTTTATAATGTTTATTTGTTAACATGGAAGTGTTGAGCTGTTGAGCACACACAATTCTGCGTGGAATCCTGTGCTTTGAAGAATCTTGTTTCCGGGTAACATCACTCACCGTACAGCGCCATCCCACTGATATTCCAAGGTAAAAAGTTAAAACTGTCTAAAGAAAATTGCCCTCTGCTGTTGTCTCCCAAGTATTAGCTATACTTAATTCCAATTGCTATGGTTAATCCATCTATATCAATAAGGACTGGCTCTCCCGGGAAGCTATCTGTCAAAGGCTAGAGTGCTGTAATACAGTAGCTTGATGTTTCAGAGCCCAAATTATTTCTGGGGCATCTGAGCCTTTCGAACTTCTGAAAGACTGTGGTGTGAGATGTTCCAGATTTATTTACAAGGTAAATCATTGAAAAAACACATTAAGCATAGTCATGTCGGTACAACTACTTAAATTAATATAATATATAATTGATATAATTAATACCTTTCTTACACCCGAAGAAGGCTCCACAGCTGAAACGTTATGTTTTCTTTCTTCTCTTTTCATCATGGAATAAACCTATTACTTGTTCCTTTGCAGCCTATGCATGCTGATGCAGCTACCCACCTGAACTAATATGTAATTCTATCTCTTTCATTCTGTAGTTATGATCTGAATCGAGACAGTGTAAACAAACAGAAGTATTACAGCAAGATGACAAAAAAGCTCTTGTTTAGGTATGTAAATATACTGAATTAATTTACTGGGCTGGGAATAAAGATGGTAGTTAGCATGGTGAGAAACAGAGCTCAGTAAAGACCCAGCAGAGTACACAAAGTAAGACCTGCCGATGGTATAAAACTTTCCATTACGCCATCACTTTAGACTAAACCATGAGATTAACTACAGAGGGACACATTTTTATGACAGAAACATAATAGTTTCTGAAGCACAAATTGGAGCTGAATGAAGGGTTTGGAGGGATTAAAGAATTTACCTTTCATCTCAGAAAGGCTGGGTTTATGTCTGTCTGCGGACACAAGCTGAATAATTTCAGAGCTGCCTAAGAGACTCTGCTTATATCAGTAATGTAAAACTGGCCTCTTCAAGCACATCTCATGCCACATTATTTTTACTATTTTACTGCTGCTACATACACTACTGAGCACCAAGCTTGTAATCAGGTTTTCCTGTTACCATTTGAAGCACTCTGTATCCTTTGATCATAAGATAAACTATGGAATAGAAAGGCTGACTCAGCCCATGTGAACTATCTGATATCCCCTAAATCAGAGGGCTTGTGTCTCACTATAGCCCATGGAGAGAAGTCAACATATATTCTAAAGGAAATGTTAGACTCTTTTGCAGTAATGCTAAATGAAAAAGGAAGAAGTAGTGTACTACTGTATGTATGAAAGAATCCGGTGAGTTTCAT
The DNA here is from genome assembly GCF_055471065.1 of Atractosteus spatula. NCBI lineage: Eukaryota > Metazoa > Chordata > Actinopteri > Semionotiformes > Lepisosteidae > Atractosteus > Atractosteus spatula. The sequence goes on along the minus strand of NC_142716.1, from coordinate 513,943 downwards.
TTCATTAAGACAAAAAGTAATACAAGCATTGTGTCAGTGTCAGAACAGGACTTCATGTCGTGTGTTACCACAGTCATTCTGATCTAGAGAGATGCGCCTTTTCCCAGTCTGCTCTTTTCTTTTCGTGTTCAATGACACATGTTCCCCCTCTCCCCGGCAAGCTGCCCTCACTTTCCAGTTGCAGAATCAATACCAAAAGCTCTCTGTGGTCCACATCCTCTCCAATCTTTAAGGTCTCTGTCAAGAAGCTCTGTATAGAAGTTTAGAAAATGGACTGATTGCATTAGCCTTCACACCAGGGAAGCATGTAGAAGCTTATTACCACTGCGTGGTGCATTCTGGGCCTTTGTCTTGTGCTGACAGCTTCTCTCGCAGTGCTGGTATTACACTTAGTCCTCTCAGTGGTGCAGCAGTGAGGTGTGCAGAGCTGTAGCCTCTGAGCTGCATACAGTAGATGTTGATTTAGTAAAGGAAAGTGTACATCTAAACTTTGCAAGATTTATTAATTAAAATGTGATAAAATACTGTATATAAAAAGAAGTACAAAATATATCAATAGCTTAACTGAAAAAATAACCATATATATACTGTATATATGAATATTCCTTGTCCAAATGTCTTCATACCCTTTGAATGTGTTAAAAATAAATGCTTTAGATTGAATCCTCTAATGATTTTTTAGTTTAGTTTTTCCTGATGGTTTCACAAAGCCTCAGAACATTTATTCTGGATGTCACCTTGATTGCCACAGAAGCAGAATAGTCCAAATGGAATCTGGTGTCTCCAGCAATGCTGTCATGGGGGCGACTGCTGATGTGCATGACCAGAGAGCTACCGAAGATCTTGGGTAAAAGCAGCTCTAGTGGTGGCCATACAGACCCAGACATCCCAGTCTCAAATGTGACATTCAGAGCTAATGGTTGGCTGGTTGCTACCCCATCAGGAAGAGGACATAAGAATGTTTCACCCAAATGTGAGCTCAGAAAAGTGGTTTGGAAACTCGTATCAATTTAATTCAAAATACTTTATTCATCCCCAGTGGGGCAATTTAATATTCAAGGACAACAGTTGGGAATCTTCAAAAAACTCCGGCATCATCAGGATACATCATCTACAAGCCCCCCATGTGAATCTGGTGTCTGTGGCAGAGTAGGACTGATTGTATCTTAAGCCAGATATTATCACAGGCCGAACCCCCTCCCAGATGATCCAGTATTTTCTGTTTTACACGCTGGTCACATGTCCTCACAGAGAGCTTTACTGTCCCGAAACGGGAACGATCATGGTACACGCGAGGACAAACAAACAGCTACAGCAGCAAAAAAGGAATTGCTTAATTCACAAATATCAAGCTTCTGCTCTTTATGTTCATTTATCTACACTCTAAGAGTGGTTGTCAGTGCATTTCTGACCGGTTATTAAATGACTTAAATCAATTTCAGTTTTAGATCACCTGCTGTATGAAAACTAACTTGATGTTCATGTTAAAAAAAGCTCATGCCATTTAGCTGGGCACATCTGTTTTAACTGCAGGTGCTCATAAGTTCACCTATAATTAGGAAACCTCTTCCACATCATCAGCTGCCGTAACTTTCTGTGAGTACCTGGTATAATGCAAACCAGTTGTTTTGATGAAGGTAAAGAACTGCTATCACAATGGTTCTCTCCATGTTTTCCTTTTTTACTGGCACATGTTCAAAGCAAACACAAGACTGCACAGTTACGTAAATCCCAGCTGAAAGCCATTTCATATAATTACCAGAATGTATGACATAGGAAAACTGCACTGTAAGTCAAACAGTTTGTCTACTTGATTATTAGTTTTAAATAAATGGCCTTATCTAGATGTTTTTATAATCAAAAACAAAGATTATAGTTGGTGCTGCTGAAATATATATTATATACTAGTCTGCTTATGTTTGTTTAAATTTGCCTTGAACCATAGCTTATAAATAAGCACATAGAGGGGGACAAGAGGGGGACGCTTTTGGGAACCACATTTCCCAGGATGCCGAGCGGAATGAGCTGCCATCTCTGTCACCTGAGGTGTTGGGAGAGATGACTGGTCATGTTACAACTTAAAGATGACAGGAAGATGAGGCTTTGAGGTCGGTCTGTTCTGCTGCACTTTTCTTCAAGCTTGCATTTTTTTGGCATCTCCCCTCTTCCATTCCAGTTTAGACATTTCTGGAATATATAAGAAGTTACAGATTATCTATTAATACCCAAAAGGCCTGTGCAGGATTACAGCACCTTACTGTAGGTCAGCTTTCTAGTGAAGGAAAACACCATATACTTACAGAGAGTAGCAGAATGATTGTGTGTGTTTTCAAGTACAATGCAGAAAGCCTTCTGCACAACACACTTGTGAACACCTTTAGGTCCTGAATGGCCATTTCAACAAGGGTTACAGAAAAAAAGAACATTATTTCTTTTATAAAATATATGCTCAAGTTTATTAAAATGAAGACATGATTAATTTGCTTCAATAACATCTGGAGAAGAGAAACCAGTTTTTTTTTAAACAAATTAAATCCATTTTCTTTATTACTGAGATTACTTTCACCTCGAATGTTATGCTTTGGCTGGTGTTCATGCAGAAATTCTTAGGTTTTATTAGCATTGAAGTTTAATGGATTTCAGGTGAGGTCAAATCTGATCTCAAGTTATCTAAATCCTTTCATTATTAAGAGTCCTTATTAAAGAACAATGTTGTTGTTCCTACAGGAAGTATACAGGGAAGATATAGTGTTGCGGGCTGACACTGTCCCACTGTTCAGCACTGAGGCTGTGAGGCTATAGCAAAGACAGAGCTGAGCCATGAGAAAGATCAATGAATATACGACTGTCCAGCCTGCAATTTTCCTTTGGCACTTTCCTTCTGCAACCTCCTGTCTTCGTGAAAAGTGGCAGTGTATTCCTCTGGGAGACAAGAGCCTCATACACAAGGCAGCATGCCACACTTACTACTGAGTGGAGCCTGGCAACTCAATCAAATGCAACACTTAAAACATTTTAAATAAAAAAATAAACGTAAGTTGCTGGGTTTAATTTTTATTTAAATGCACAACAGTCCTATTTTAAAATAAAACACCATAGAAAATATGCTATGACGTCTTCTACACAGCAAGATTAATTCTTTTATAGAATAGTTTCCTCGTCTTACAGAAGCAGAAGAGAACAGGAATACAGCTCCAGGGAATCCTACAATTAAGTGTTTGCATTCCAAGAACAGATGTATGACAAATGATTCCAGAATTGGTTTTGATATGAAAAGCTTTCTTGCTTTTTTGTAAGACTTGAAACTCTTAGACTTGATGCTCTGGTATTTTCTGGTCAATAACCACTCTGAATCTCACATTCTCCTTCTGCTTGCAATAAGTCCTGATTTCATTGGTGAATATTGCACAGTTAAATGTCAAATGCCACTTGTCACCATGTCTCAACAGGAATGCTGCTATGTGGAAATGTGAAAGGCGCATTAGCACTAAAACCACTGTTGTGTATTCATCTCTCTGAAAACCACCCCCAGTTTTGTGAGATTAATATCTTATACATAGTAGCCTTCTTATTTTCGGATTGTTGGGTCAGCCCACCAAAATCTCACCATAGGAAAAAAAGATTCTTGTGGTCCAAGAGGGAGATTTGCTATGGAAACTGGTTGAGACAACAGAGAAGTGTACAGACTGTAAACAGGCAGCTGTTAGAAGATGACAAGCTTCACAGACGATGTTAATTTAGCAAGGTTACCAGAGTTGTACTTGAAGTAATCATCTGCAGATGGATGTATTCAAGAAACAAACAGACTAAATAATATATAGAGAGAGTATATAATCCTAAATGCTTTTGCCCAAATCTCCAGTGAGCAAGCGCCTGTTCTGTGCTGACTATAGACTATTTTCTCCTTTCATGTCCACTGCTTCAGTAAAAACGTAATCATTAACATGAGCTGTGGCGGTTTGATGCCTTCAGAGACAATCGACTGTGACAGAGTCAAACCCAGTTCTGGCCACGAGGAAGATCCTGCAGTCAGAAATGTTTACGGTTTTTCTCCTGGGCGTTTTATTAGGACCATTACCGTATCACACTGTGATTGTAAAGTACACTAACTGCTTTACCATGCAAGGAGATTTCTGCAAGAGACATTTGACTCCCACTCTTTCTTAGACTCCTAGAAATGCATTTATTGAAGAAAAAAATGGCTCTCGATTCAACCTCTGTTATCATCCCTGGTGACTCTTTCTTTCCCTTTGGAGATCTCTATCTCCTCTGTCCATTATTCCCAAGATAAACCTTTTTTTACCTGAAGACTCCGTGGTTACTTTTCAGAGCAGCAGGGTCTGTCATGGTAGTGCAATGACCAAGGCTTGCCCTTGCGATCAAAGTGGGGTCACACTAAGACGCTGCACTGCTTTTCTACAAACTGAATGGATTCCAAGGCATTATTTTGTGCAGCTAGCGGTGGTTCAGAGATAATAGTAAGAAGTATTAGCTCCCTTTAACTTGAATATCAATTTGACGTTTCCAAATATTTGTAGATGGACACATGTCTTTGTACGGTATGCACAGGACTGTAGTAAATGTCTCTTTTAATTAAATCCCAAGGAGAAGTTGAATGCTAACCATACAGAAAGGATATGAAAACAAAATCTTGACTCTGTTACACTGTTACTGTGGGTGAACTTTGGCCTTTCTACTTCCTGCAGTGAGAGCTGGGAAACTCATCAGGTGGATACCTTCCTATAACCACAGCCACTGGAGGCCTTACAGGAGGGAAGTGATATGGAAAATTCATTTAGAATTTCAAAGAAGTAAAGCAGGCACTTTGTTTCCTTCTTCATGAAAAAAATGTAGTACAGTACAATTTTAAACCACAATTTGAAGATGGTGAGGAAATCAGAAATATAATTTGGTTGAGTAATTTGTGTTTTTACAGGAAAAAGAAGAATTCCAGGCTCTGGGTTTTAGAATTTATTGTTTTTCAGATGTTCTGAACATTTTGTGTAATAATTCTTTGGAAAATGAATGAATTAAATCAATTCATTATAAGGCAACAGAATTGACAAACTTGTAACTGAAACGCACACAATTTATGAACCTTTAATAATCAGTCTTGCCACACACTGTTACAAAATTTGTACTATTGGCTATACAGTGTATATTTCACTGATATATTGAGCCCGATTTTTAATTGGAGGAGCTATCTTAGTAGTGTAGTGTTGTACATACTGTAGCTTTCCAAATATAAATAATCCTAAAATACATAGTGTAGATTCTGAAGCAGAATGGCAAATGGCACAATGATTGACACACAAATGAGTAACAGACCATACCAGCAAACGGAGCTCTATGTGGAACGAGTCCTGGTGAACCCTGTAGCGGCTTAGGGAGGACAGTCCTTTAGTCTTCCACAGGGTGGGAGCAGGTGAAGAGACCGTGCCAGCGCAGGACATGGCCGAGTGGCACAGGGGTGTGTTGGCACATGGGACTATCCTGCGTTTATGCTTAAAGCCAGATCCATCTTCATCCTTTGCAGTCCCCAGAGCATGATGCATTCAGGGATCTGGATACAGGAGCTCTACGCAGCATACAGTACATATCCCTGATGACAACAATTATTGTTTTGCGCAAAACAATAACTTGTGACTTTTAAAGTATTCTAAAATCATGTCCAAAATCATTTTCCTTGGTTCTAAATAAACAGGAGAACCTCCAGTATAAGGCTGTTCTGTTGCACTGGAGGCTGCTCTCTACAGGGTATCCCTCTGCAGCCCTCCCATTGGTTACTGTAGCAAAGTGACACAGTAAGAAGGCCTCCCAAGATATCACAGCAGCAACAGTTAACACTGAGCACCCATCTTCTTTATGGGCTCAGTGTGCACGAGTCCTCAGCTCTAAGTCAGACAGGCTGTCTGGCTTCTCACACCGAGGAGTAAAACACATTAATTCTTAGAAAACCAGCTTGTGTTATTTTGCAGGAAATAGGAAAAATGACGTCCGTTTTCTGTTTTCATTTTTAGGGTCTCTGCAGTATTGTGAAAAAACTGCTCATTGACTTGACAATTTCTCGTTTATTAACAGGTGCTTTTTTGTATTGAATAAATCAATAAACATCATGACAGTACAGACTGACATCACACCCCATATACAATAATACTGTTAATAATGAAAGATAACTGGAGTGTTGTGAAGGCAAAACATTTTTGCTAAATTGCTTGGCAGTAGAACCTAACAGATCAGCTTCTAAAACTTTCTTCAGTCCTTGCTAACACTAAAAAGCAAATGTTATGACCAGAGAGACAGGGAATATCCCATAGAAGTGTATGCTTTTTGTGTTTAATTTGGTCTTTAATTCTAAAGAGTGAGGAACTCCTTTTGCATGTAATTAGAGGTTGGGCTCCTTCTAAAGCGCTACCTATTTATTACTGACTCGAGTGGTATTTGTTCTCACTCTTATTTACACAGCAGCTCTTTAAAGCCCAAATATCCATGTTGACACAACAGGCTCTGCTTGTGATTAACTTCTAGCGTGGCTACTTCACAAAGCAGATTGAAGGGGTGTCCCTCATGTAGGTATCTGATTACTGGAGTTTGGGAGTTAATAATATGTCATGTTGAAGACTGGTGTTCATGGAGAAGAGGTTAGTTTGTGTGTGTGTGGTAGGAGGGGTGATTGGGGGACTGGGAAATTAATCTCTGTAGTAACCTGTATAACATTCATTTAATAATTTTTGTTTGAATGAATTTTCACTCCAAAGTCAGACAGAGCTCGAAGATGTAATTGTTTTCCAGGCCAGACTACAGGCCTCTCTGTTTCTCTCGTCTCTGCTCCTGCTTTCTGGTCCGATCTCTTCCCCCAGGACCCCACTCATTTCCTTTCCCCTGCTGCCTGCTCTGCTCGCTGCCAAACACGGGGGGATTCAGAAAGGACTCAAACATGGTTTGTTTTCTGGACTGAAAATGATTTTGCTTTGTTTGCGATTTGCAACTGTTGACAACATCCTTGAAGTTTTTTTCCCCACAAATTTGATTTGTTTTTCTTATTTTTAAACCCGTTTTACAAAATAAGGAGGCTAGTCTTGTGCATTGATCAGGTTGATCATGTTGACGTCTTAGTATCTGTACTCAAATAACAAGAAAAAACAGGCAGAGGTTTGCAAAATAACAAGAGAACCAAATAAATTACTGATTTTTTATTTAATTTTCCATCTATGAAGTCTGTCTGCTTTTTCAATGAACTGTTTCTCACTTTGAAATGTAAGTACAATTTAATCTGTTTTTAAAGAAACCAAACTTAGAAATTTAAGATAAGTAATTAAACCAGTAGGTTTTGTAAAATATGCAGTTTCTGAGGATAACTATTTTCCTATTACAGCTGCCAAGTTCAAATTCAGCTTTCTTACCAAATTCCCTGACCTATTTGATGCACAGAATAAAAATCCTGTTGATCCTTTTGGAAGTTATAATTCAGAAGAAAAAAAGAAAGGAAACAAAAATGTAGAACCATGATGCTGATGCATCAGTGATCCATATCACGTGAATATGTCTATTGTTTATTTTGACAGGCAAAACACAGTCACCGAAAGACTCTGCATATACAGTAAATAAAAAGGAAATCAGGCTGTTACAGATTCAAATAGAGAAGGGGAAATTATTAGTTCAAACCAAATGACACAGATGTTCAGACAGTTTTAAAGGTAGTTTTTTCCTAAAGGGGGCTTTAATAGCTGCACTGGGGAAGCGTGAGATCGGCTTGATTTTGTGGGAGCCGTCCGACTGTGCTCTGTGTGGCCCCAGTGGCACTCTGGCTCAGAACAGTGCGGCTTATGGAGAGGGGTGGCGTTTAATGAAGCAGTTGCAGACTGGCACTGGATCAGAACAGGATTCCCCATTGAGCTTAATCCCTTTGAATTCGCTCAGCAAAACGCCAGACCCAGTTGGGATAAGTCCAGATCAAAATGAACTCTGAATACTTTATTCTATTTATCCAGCCTGGGTTGATTTTGGCTTGAATCTGATCCATTGAGGCAAAGAATTTCCACAAACCAACATTTACAAGCTGTTACTATGAGCCATGCTGCTGAAAGACAATATCCAATTCACTCACATGGTTTTTCTATCGGGCTGTAATGGAAAATAGCCTCTCTGGTGTTCACATTACCCTGAAGTGTGGAGAAGAGAATACGTCGGCTTTTAGACCTTGAAAACTAGCCACCCTCCTGTGTTTCTCTCTCGTTTCAAGCGCAGGTGAAGGGTCCTCTGTTGGGCACCACAGGTGAACTTGGCAGCTTCCTGTGTGGCCCGTGCCACACTCTATGCCAGTCCTGTTCTAGCAGGGAACCAGAATTACACAACTACTAAACCTCATAATGATGAGCTTTCAATGCAGCACTTATTTTAAAAAGACAGTTGTTTAGATGATTTCAGGCTTTGTCAGAGCAGCTCGGGTAAAATGCAGGATGTCCTTTTCCACTTCTGTTCTTCCTTCATCTGGGTTTCCACCTACTGGTGATTTAGCAGCTGTGGATCTAAAAGTATTAATTTGGCAGAGGCGTTTTTTCCAGAATGAATTATATTCGGATCTCTTTCTGCAGCCAGGTATTTTACTAGACCAGTCAGGGTGAATTACCTCCATCCATCGATTTGCCAACAGAAGTTGTTCCTCAAAAACAAGTTTTGTAAGGTGAACATTCAAAAACCGATAATGAAATTCCTATCACTTTATAGTAAAAACCTTCCGGTTGGTTCCCAAGATCTAGAAAATGATCCAGTATTACATCTTTTTACAGTAAGAGCCCTGAAACATCAAAGAGCACTGTTAGATGTTTAGGATAATTACCCTAAATTATCCCAGTATAGTAGATGAAAAGATGACCAGACAAGATAAATAAAATCTGTAAAGGTTGTAAGAACGCAACTTAAGAACTGTATTATAGGAGACTGTAGTAGGTCACATCGTGATGGTGAATTCTGTTCCGTTATGAATGTAGTGAGTTTTGTCATAGTGAAAATCTTTTCATAACTGTGAAAAACAGGTATGAAACCATATGCTTCATTACAGAAAGCATTCAGAAATTGTGTGTGCAAAAATTGAGGGAAGGGAGCCTTGCTCAAGGATGCAACAGTAGTGTCCAACTCAGAATATGACCCCAGAGTTTCCCATTTTGAGCCCAGAGCCATGACACTCTTCCACAGTGCTGCTCCTATGCAGGTGTGTAATTGATTTGGTATAACGTTATGTAAAGGAGAACAAGCTTTATTTTTCTTTTGGTCGAGCCAGTATTTTCCTGTAACGAACTGTCTTACACCAGATGAAAGGGGAATGGGACACTAGGCAGCAGTTAGCTACGACGGTTTTTCTCTACAAATGCTGTTGTTTAATACATAATGTACTCATTACAGAACATCTGGAGTTACGAAACCACATTACTTTTGCAGGGCCAAGGCCTGGGAAAACGTTCCTCTGTTTATGGAAGGCTGATAACAGAGTCAAAGCCCACTGTGAATTTATCTCGGGGCCTACCCTCTCCAAGACGTTTATTTCCTTCTTACGTTTTGCTCCATCTCCTTGAATGCCAGATGTGCAGTGCTTTTCCAGGAATTTCCATCGGTGCCTAAATGCAATGTCTAAAATCTGTACAAGAGCCTCCTAATAAAAGTTTATGTATTGGTCTGTACAGGCCCAGAATAGAATTCTGTTTTATAAGCAGCTGCAGGGGCTGAGCAGCAGAAAGATTTCACTCTTCTGGCCTGTCTGTGCTCCTTGTTTTCAAGGAAGATGAGACCTGCCCTTGGATAAGGTATTAATAAGACGGGATATAGTGTGTGTGGAATCCCTGGATACCAGGAGTGTCTGGGAGACAACAGGCTACTGTTTTGGGAGCAAACACTTCTCCTAGAACTGTTCAGTGGTCAGGCTGTGGCTGTGCAACATGTCTCAGTGTTAAAGACTGTTGCTGATCTAGAAACTAGGGGTTTATGCACAGCTGCATGATAACTTACTGTACCAGACCATTTCTCTTTATAAGCCTATCTGAGTGTGTTGTGCAGTCTTCATGAAGACATTTTTTAATATTTTGTCCCTTGATTATATGTGAGAACAAAGAAAATGAATGCTGTGTAAGCTGCATTGATCTCTGCTTCTAATTTAAACACTGTACAACCAGCTCCGAATGGAACCTTCCCTCATGTTCTATTATAATGATTTTATTTAATTTTAAAATCCATAATAATTGACTATATTGTGTATATATGGCAACATTTTCTAATGCACCTCCTGTCTAGGTTTACTTTTTCTGGGCCAGTCATCATGGGAACAGGGGAAACCTGTTTGCCTCCAATTACAAATTCTTGTGAAACAATATTTGTGTGTTTTTCTGAAAAATTCCATTTTCCAATTTAATTGATGTGTCTGTGAAACTGCTGTTCTCAAATATAATCAGAATATAACCCTGTGGGCAATGTGAGGTCCCTGGTGTATAATACAGTGTAACTGGGCAAAGGACACTTTAAGGTGAAGAGGGAAAGTCACACAACTGAATCAAACTCTCAGGTATGACATGAGAAGACTTGCAGTCTTGGGTTTTCCAGTGAACAGTTAAATGAATACTGGCCTTCATTGCAATGACTAAGACTTTAGAGAACAGAAAGAGTCTACATACTTCTACAAATGCACCAAGCTCCATCTTCAATTCCAAACCCAGCTCTCTGAACTCTCTCTGACCAAATGTATATTTTCAATTTGGAAGGATTAATGATACCACTTCAAAAGTGAATTTTGAACTCAACAGTGTTTTTGTCTCTAAACACTGTGCCAGTGTTTTTCCAAGAGCTGATTGTTTCTTTGTTTGATCATCAAGTTGTATCCTGCTACGGAGTTTAACAATGAGTATTCCAGCAAAGGATCCCTTTTTCCTAGCAAAGGCTAGACAGTGGAGGAACCACATGGCTCTCGATATTCAAACACTTGTTCTCAAACATAATCAGAATAAACCAGTATCACCATGGTCATTGGTAAAGGAACCACATGACAAGCCAAGCTGTAGGCTGCTTCTTCGGAATCAGAAGTCAGTGTTTGCCCCTGAGCTTCAGACTACCTTCTGCGCAGCTGATAACAATAATGAAGTTTATTTTTCATGCTTTTTAAATGACCTCACACATTTTCAACAAAGCACCACAGCTTCCTCTCGATACACAGATCTTGATCGCTAATGGAAGTCTTGCGCTTCTGACTGATCTGCTCATTCCCACACCCCAGAATAATCAGCCTCACTTCACAGGCGGCAGAGGTGTCAGAACAGAAGACCACCAAGTAAAGGATGGAGCTATGGGAGATTGTAACATTAATCTGCAATCAATTGTGGAAAATAGCACTGGGACAAAGGCTGTTTTGATTATCTCTGCACTAAGGCAAACTTACCTAAGAGAAAGTGCAATTCATACTGGGAGAGAGATGGTAGCAGGGTGTGAGAGGAGCTTTCAGAAGTTTAGGAAAGGCTGATTTCAAACAGCACAGTCAGTTTATCAGGAACTGTATTGAACGGACCACTAGTTCATTCCGGCATGATCTGTAGATGGGACCAAGTCACAGGTTAAGCTTTAAGAGACATGGAAGCTTATTTTTAAAATAAACAACACAGAGATATTTTACATTTGTGATAAATTTCTGGACACCAGTCAAATTCCTATTAAACTGGGGTAAGAGGAATGCTAACATTGCATTGGGAAAGGAAGTAGATATTTTCATTCATCAAAATACTTAGCCAAAACATTGACAAACTTGAATCCTTCCAAAGATAATCTACAGCAATTCCTGATAGTTTCTCTGGTTTCTTCCATGATATCTCTTTCCTGAAAAGATCAATCTGGGAGGTGTGATCATCAATATGCTCATAACAGAGAGCCCACATGAAAAATCCAAAATGAGATTAAAATCTTCAGTACAGCTGTCGGCCTTGCCAAGTTCAGCTATTTCTCCTGGTGAGAACTTTGCTATTTTAAAGAATGGGCATCACATGTTGTGGAAGAAGAAAGTTAAAGATATTTTCCTGCTCACTTAGGCAAAACTTTGTGTCAACGAGAAACTTTTTAGGATCACAAGGAATCAGGAGATGGAATCTGAGATTAATAAAACTTTCTTACACTCATATGCACTTTGCTGGACACTCCACTCAAAGCGCTTTACAGGTAATGGGGATTCCCTCCACCCCCAGCAGCGTGCAGCCCCACCTGGATGATACGACAGCAGCTATAATGTGCCGGTGTACTCACCACACACCAGCTCTCAGTGGGGAGGAGAACAGAGTAATGAAGCCAGTTCAGAGATGGGGGTTATTAGGAGGCCATGACCATGACTGGTGAAGACCAGAGGGACATTTGGGCAGGACGCCAGGGTAACACCCCCACTCTTTACGAGAAACACCCTGGGATTTTTAATGACCAGAGAGAGTCAGGACCTCAGTTTTACATCTCCTTGGAAGGATGGTGCCTTTTTTACAGCAGAGTGTTCCCATCACTATACTGGGGCATTAGGACCCACACAGACTGCAGGGTGGGCGCCCCCTGCTGCCCCCACTAAGACCTCTTCCAGCAGCAACCTTAGTTTTTCCCAGGAGGTCTCCAGTCCAGGTACTGGCCAGGCTCACACCTGCTTATTGGTGTGAAACTTACTACCATTAGTGAAAAGACAACCAGTATCCCTACTCTCTAAGCCTTATCCACACATCCATAACAGCACAGGAACTTCACCATCAATGCACATACGCCACCCTTAGCCCCCCAAACACTCCCAGTTCTGCATCAGTTTATGCATCAGCCTCCACTGAAAATCCACTCATGCTCCTGCTACTGATCCAGAACTGTGGGAACAGACACCCGCTAAACAGACACAAATGTGTAAGACACTGTTAGTGCTAAACGCTGAAAACCTTATTTCTGCTCTGTGCAACACTGCAGTTTTAAGGGGCCACAGTAAGGCTCTCCAGGGAAAGTTCTTCCATCTGAAACAGCAGGAAGGCACTTGTTTGTGTCTAGTGGCCTGTTTTGGTTGGAGACCCCATGATGAATGAATCCAGCTCAGCATGCCCATCTTGGCTGGAGAGTCGGACACTCACACTGCTTTCGTTTGTCCACAGACCAGAGGAATAGAAAACCGCTATTGACCACTATTGATAACGTGCCCAGTCAAGCCCCGTGGACACAGTCCAAGCTGAGTGGCACCTTCCCAGTTCCAAGCTCTGCCATGTCTGGTCAGTGGATTTCTGCTCTAGAAAGAGGACCCAGTCAGACGGGGACACCAGTGGACATGCTCGGATTACAAATCAAGGTCTTTCACACGCAGGCTGTACTGAGACTCAACTGTGGGCTACAGCACAACAGCTGGGCTCAGCCTGATATAATTCAATATGCACCTGATACAGTTCAATATGTTAGTGGACCATAGAGATGACTTTAAGACTGTCAGAAAAAAAGCCTTTTGGAGAATCTGGACAGTCAAAGTTTCATTCTGTTTTTTTTGTGGGATTGCAGCAGGAAGTGATGTTTCATATTGGTCAAATATTTTTATAGTTTTCCCCATTTTTTTAAAAATAAATAAAATGTGTAGGGTCATGAGTTGTTGTTTCACCTGTCTATAAAATGCAAATAAAATGATGTGTGATTCCTGCTCTTCATTATTGGTTTTCAAAGATTTTTGCAAAAAAGTAAATAATTTCCATTTTTCAATGGTATTTAAAGTATTAGTTGTAAAGACAGTCTCCATATAAACGCTAAAGTACGTGAGTCTGTACATATTAATGCACGTTTAAACTTTTGAAGTAAGAATAATATAAGTATGATATTCTTATTTCATTCTATATCTTTGTGTGATTAATATACTGTACTGTAATTTAAGGTTGTAATCCTTACAGGTCTTCTATTTAATTTAATGTGGGACTCGTAGCATTCGATTCCAAGCGTTAAATTAGTCAAATAGCTAAATTACAACACCAAGTAAACGCAGAAAGCAGAAAGATTGAGTTGTGACGGCGAGCCGATTAAAGATAAAATGAATGGGAGCATTGATGATGATGGCAAGCTCTGAAGTATATCCGATCCGTGATGTCAGAAGTCAGTAATTGGTGAAATTCAACACCAACTGGTACTGGAGATGAATACGGCTCCCCTCGCAACATTGCAAGTTAAGGCATCTGTACAATCCACAGCCTGGAGCTACGGCACAGAGCGCAAACTGGAGCTGACTGCTCACAGGGGACCTCGCTTTGAGCCTAATACGGGAATCCTCATTGCCGCTCTGTAAATAGACCTCCAAGCACTGCAACCTGCGCGACACGGCGGTCCGTGTGCGAGCGAGTTATACGGGCATGTTTCTCGGAAAAAACGACATTCCGTGTTTCCCAGCAAAAGCGTGAAGAACCGGGCTGTAAAGAGACGCCGCTCAGAGACAGCGGAGATCTCGGCGATCCTGCAGCCCCTTGCAATGTGGCGGTTCTGAGGTCGCAGCCCTAGACGAAGCTAGGCGTCCTCTGCTGTGTGAGCTAGGGGCCAGCCCATGAACCGGAATCTTCTGGCGTGAAATTCTGTTTTCACTTAGAACTCTGCTGCTTGGACAAATGCATACAAATGCATTTAGGAGCCCAACGGACAAGGAGTGGAAACATTTCTCCCACCGCAAAAACGTAAGTACAACCACTGTGTGCTGAAACAAACTTAATTCACTACAGAAAGATCGAGCGAGCTGCGGGGAAATACGGTCACTAAGTGTTCAAACGTGTTCCTCCTCATTTTCCCCTTTTATGCAGAGCCCTAATTCCAGACATACTCTACAAGCGCATTGCTGAGACAGTTTATGTTAAAGCGATCATGCGGTGTGTTGGGGTTAGTAAGTTGGCACCTTTCCATAGTCACATAAAACAGACTGCATGTTTGGCATATAAAGGTTTTCCTGCTCTGAGCAGTGGAAACGCCGTGACAGGAATAGAAACAATCCATCTGCGCTTTGTGACTCCTTCGGTCATCGTGCCGTGTCCTCGGATACTTGCAGACAGATATAGACAGACCTTGCAGTAAACACAGGGCAGGACAGTCACTAGAGTGACCCCGGTGCGCTCCCGGCTTCACCTGCCGGCCGGTACGACAGCAGCGCACGACCTGGAGCCGGAAATCCAGTGGGCTCGGGCAATGACAAATCACTCACTGACCAGTTTCATAAAACTCCATAAAATGCTTTTTGTTTGTTGCTGGATTTTTTCCCTATCGTTTCTGGAAACAAAAAGGGAAAAGGTGGCTGTCAAAAGGATGGAGCAGCAAAAGTCCCGGTTTCTCATTTAAAATTTTACATTTTATAAAATATAAACGGGAGAACCCCCGGGTCTGCTTTCCACGTCAGCATTCGGTGGTGTCAGATCGTTATCAACACCAAAAAAACACGTTTTTCTAAAACAAAATTATCAGAGCACTCACACAGGTAACTCGCTGGCTTGCTAAATATTGGGGAGTTCCTGACATCTTCCGAATTTGTATGAACTTGTTATCTGAAGAATAAGTCGAGGCATCTGCTACGAACAGTTGGCTTTCTGTAAGACAGTATGTAAAAGATCCGAAGATAGCAAAGACTATAATACCAGTTTTTATTTTCTCAAAGGGATAATCAGTCATGTGTGGAGGAGTATTTCTAACAGTGCCCTTCAAGAGAATGTGACATTATAGTACAAGTATGCGTAAAAACACAGTATCACCTATGATCCACTAATAATACCTCTCTTAATGACAGCTATTGTTCCACGTCCACAAGGTTTTCCTAACAAGAGTCTGCATTGATAGGTCGCCAGTCAGCTGCAGTTACAGCTTTTGGTTTAAATTTTATGTTGTAGCCCGGGGCTGTGTGATATTTAGGGAATTTAAAACGATGATGCCACCTCCTGTTCCAGTTTCCTTAATTACAATCCAGGGGTGTAGCAGTCGGTTTGGTTGTTTCCATTAACTGAAGTTGTTTTGAAAACATCGTAAAATGCGTTAGTTGTTATGCATTGCATAGAAGCCAATCGGATAAAATGTATTCTTATTCTAATAAATACAACGTGAATCCGCACAACACATCTTTCTTGTCAAATAAACTGAAATCTCTTATGAAGCCCCCCCCCAAAATGCTTTCAACAAAATGAATAACTTTTAAGTAGTTTTGTTTGATGCTGTTTCAGCACGGCAAAACCCTTTGCACACCATGAGGGTCAGTGTTGACTTTTTTCGCAGCCACTTAATTTTGTAATTCGTCAAACTCCCATGAGTAATGTTTGTGAGCGCGGAGCAGTAAGTGCACATTTGAGAAGAACCGTCCAACTGCGCGCTGAATTCCTCGCGGTGTGGGACGTAATTGAGACCAGATGATCACTTCAGAATCGCATGAAACGCGAAACAACTGAAGAGGTGTTATGAAAAAAAACGTCCATTAATTCTACAGTTCAGCTTAGAATTCAAATGCATTTAGTCTGGCAGGTCTGTAGGACCTGAAGTGAAGAATGGTACTGCGTTTAAAGCAGACTGCACTCTATTTTAGTCCTCATTGCTTTTGTATTTCCCTGTAACATGCAAGCCATTTTAAATTTTAAATAAATAGGAGGGAAGTCTGTTGAATATCTGCGAGGAAATTTAACTTATAACAACGGAAATTAAATAAAAACCCACCATCCCACAGATACTGTAGGCGCTGGATAGCGTATACAGTGGCAGGCGGCTTCTGCTCTGCTGTTACAGTACAGTACATGCGTTACAGTAACAGTACAACTCACGAAAACTCAAATACTAGGCAAGCCTGCGAAACCTACAGTGTACGGGGAAATACTGTACTGCGGAAATGGTGTCATTTAACATTGAAACAGATGGAAGGCAGTGTTTCTGCATAGTAAAATGTGTGCTCCTTTATGCCGACGCTGTCTCTGAACGACAATGTAATGAGAGAAATTATCTCTGTTGTTAAGCTTTACTGATCTTTGAGTTGTTTGTAGAGTTTGAAGAAGTAAAAATGTTTACAACTTAAAGGAGGTCATTTGTCCAATCGCTTTTAGTTGA
This sequence comes from Atractosteus spatula, assembly GCF_055471065.1. Taxonomy (NCBI): domain Eukaryota; kingdom Metazoa; phylum Chordata; class Actinopteri; order Semionotiformes; family Lepisosteidae; genus Atractosteus; species Atractosteus spatula. Next base: position 496,879 of record NC_142716.1, on the reverse strand, counting down.
TAATATCTAATTGAACTAATTGATCTGAGGATCTAATTTAGTCATTATGCGAAAAAAAAACTAGATCGAACAGCATGGTTTTGTAGCTGTTTCCTCCCTTCCACACCTCTTTGTGTAAAAAGGCTTCATACTGCACTCACAGACTATATCAACGTAAATATGTAGCAATTAAAAAGTTTTGAAAGTTTTTTTTCACAAGACCAATTTTATTTTTTGTTACAAAATCATCTTGTACAGAGAGACACATAAGTAGCTTCACTATTATCAAGTGAATGGCTGAATCCAGGTGTATGCTAATTAAGTTTCCCTGCAGCCTGCCAATGTGTTTTTGCACCCTGGAGGGGTGTTCTGCAGTATGAAGTATAATGCCGTCTAATAAAAGTAGCTTTTAGAGTGTTATGACATTGTCCGTAAGTAGCAAGCATATCATTAAAGTGAACTTCACAGATGTGTAAAGATACTTGTGAATTTTTGCTGCTCTGATGTTTCCCAGCTCATCAGGACTCAAACACTGCTGTCTGTGTTACTATGGAAACTGTGCCTGTACATTATTTTGTCCAACTTCAGATCCGTGGAAGCTTTTAACCCTGGAGTGATAAGATCTTCTTCACGTGTGAATTATCGTTCATGCTATAGCTAGTGTTTGACTCAAATCCCACGAAGCTTCTGGGTATCTTATCTCTATTGGTAGACTGGACAGTTTATTGTGAAAGTTCACAAGTTTGATAAGAGCTAAAGGGAACAAGAGTTTGTGACTTGGGAAATTCTCCCAGCTCCATAATGGAGATAAGAGAAGAGTTCCAATGTGCAGCAAAGAGCCATTTCAGGATTTTATTATTGTAGGATCTTGAAAGCTCTCTGCTGGACAACCAGGCTTATGCACAAGACCCTGAAGTTTTATTTGTGTGTCCTCAGGATCTTAACTCACTGAGGAAAGGAAGACTTGAAGTACAGTGTAGACCTTAGGAAACTCATTACTCCAAAGCAAATATTTACATCATTAAGGAAGAATGTTAATTAGATCATCAATGGGGTTACACATTAAATAAAGGAGCTGTTTTAATTGCACATACTGTAGCTTGCTCTAAAGAAATATGGAATTACTTTATTTTTGGATATTTATGTACAGTATTTATGACTGTGTTTGTTAGCGTCACACCTACATGTCTTCCTATGAACAGGAAGCCAATCAGTCTCAGCGTGAGTTTCCTCCCAGTGCTTTCTCTGGTGTCTGTCGTGTGGTCAAAGCAAATCTTTACTTAAGGCAAAAATGACCTCTTGACTCTGTGACAAATCAGAACAGTTTTGCTAAGGACGGAAGTGCAATTAGCCAGCTTGAGTGTGTGCTGGAGTGATTCACATCGACAGGGAGCTCTGCAGTGATCAGTAAAGGTGCACAAGGATGTCTGATGTGCCTCCTAATCTGTTTTCATGGTAGAGTAGTTTTATTCAGTACCTCTTAATGAGTCCATCTTCTGAGAGTGGGCGTAAAACCCGTAACAGCTGTGGATGGGAAGAGTTTTAGGGTTATTATGATGTGATTGGCCTTGGCTTTCAGCCAGCGAAGAAGCTCTCCGCTGTGTTGGGAGCAAGGTAGAGGCGGACACTGGGAGAAGTCTATGGGGGGAATTATAATTGGTTTAGTCAATGTATGTGCAACACTATTGTAGGTCTCAGGCTGGAATTGTAGCAGACAAGATCAATGAATTGTTGTGGATTTTCCTGCCACACATTTAGGTCTGTGTTACTTTACAATAAAGGCACTAATGACAAAGATGTCTAAAAATTGTAAAATAACATTTGGCAGAATAGGAAAGACACAGATGCACTCTACAGAGAGACTGGCTCGTGTAGTTTTTAGTGTGTTTAGGACTGAAACACTCTGAAGCAACTGTCTGAAACAGTTCACTCTGTGTAGTTGGTTTAGGTTGATACTCCAGTCATCTGAACTGCTGTGAATGAAAAGACAGTTTCGATTTAAATGTCCCGTTTCCTCAAAGAGCCGCTGTCCGCAAAGTGTTGCTATCGTTTAGTGGGTGTTAAGAACATAAGAACAGTTACAAACGATTGGAGGTCACATGGTACAGCTAGTTTGGTAGTTGGTAGAAGATTGATCCAGGAATCTCATCCAGCTGTTTCTCGAGAGAAACCAGGGTATTGGCTTCAACAACATGACTGGCCATTTTATTCCAGACTGACAACCCAGAGTGTTATTTTCATATGTATTGTTCTCAATCGTGGAAGCTGAAGGAATAATTAATTGTGTGATGAAAGTTTTAAGAACATATGACAGGTAACAGGCAAGAGGACATCTCTCCCAGGAAAGGGGTCCTTTGGAAGGACACTGTGCATTGCAACACCCAGCTTGTACGCGTCTCTCTCTGGCCAGCTCATTGTCTCTCCAGGCCTCTGTAAAGGCCCCAGTGCAGTCTGTCTGCTTGAGGGGTGCACTGTAGTGCAAACCTCTCCCATCTGTGCAGTTCTGAGGCTGGCTTGACCATAGCTGCGGTGCACAGTTCAGTTCTGCCCCCTCCTGCCTTAAGCCAGGCAATGGTGCTTGTTTCACCAGGCCTCCTGTCTTTAAGGTGTTAGCCAGCCATTTGTAGGGTCACCTAGCCCAGTACAGGATCTCAGTGAGCCCTAGCCCGAGCCCCAGCCAGCAGGCAGGAACAAGAAGATATTTTCTGAGGTCCAAAACCATGGTAATAATCTATTTTTTGTGTGGAAAATGTTTCAATCATGATTTTCAGTAAAAAAACACTTCAAAGATCTGTAAGATTATTCATCTTTAGTTGGGCCTTTAGGCAGCAGCTCGCACTTGTTTTCAAGCTGCAGTGACAGTTCAGCTCTTCAGGATTCTCAGGGGCTAAATATTAATTCAAACAGTGTAGCAAATGACAGATAAAGACAAGTCCGTACAGGCAGGGGCCAAGAAGTCTTACATTTTCTTTGTCTATGGTGATGTCAATGTTAAAAATAAATATTGCAGCTCGTATATTCAGCTCCGTATGAATCCCATTAGTGTGGTGAGAAATATACCCTTGGCTTCTGCCCGCGTCTCAGGTTTGTACATCATACCTGCATGCTCAGCCCTACTTCACTGGCAGCCTGCCCTGCTCGTCTAATAAGAGCCCGCCCAGCAGGCTGCTTCTCACTGGAGACCTGGAGGAAGTGTCTCGTGGCGATGTGAAGTTTGGCTGACGCCCTGTCTGCCCGGCGAGTGGGTGCACACAGCCAGCCTGTCCTGCCCTGGTCCAGCTCCGCTAGGGGTGAGTGAGGACAGACGTAACACAGCTGCAGTCAAGCAGCACTACTGTAAGCATGCTTCATGCTGGCTGTTGTGCAACACTAATGGGAAGGTAATTGCTTTATGCTGATTAAAGATACTGTAGTAGAAATAAAATAACTGCGTTTGGCAGGAGTCCTGTTAATCCGTGGGAATGAGTGCAGTGTTTTTTCAGTGAAATTGCCTTGTGTATATTACACTTAAGGAGACAGCTGTTTCCCTTTCACTGACTGACATAATGGCAATTCATATTGATCTGAAAAAAGAACATAAATGATTTACAATATCAATACGGCATTACAGTGAGGTATTTCTGTGGCTAAACATCGTTTCTCTTTCATAAGGACATCCGTCCCGTCTAGCTTGTTGGATTGGTAGTAACTTATTATCTTATGACATCATCCAGCCACCTCAATAACATGGCTGGGCAGCCTGTTCCACACTCCCACTTCTGTGTATTTCTGAGTTTAACACAAGGTCTCCTGTAGTCAGTTTGAAAGGCAGTCATCTCCTCTTACTTTACCCATCCCTCTATGGGCTAAGGTAGTTTTGGGAATCTCCTTGGGTCAGTTTCCCTGTTAAATAACAGAGTTTAAAAACCAACCAATGAGGATTTTGAGAAGCTTTTCCAAATGCAGTGCATAATTAAAATAGGCCCATTGTAGTCTTCTCTGGGCTCATGTTGACCTCATAGCTAGATATCATTTTATTTTATTGAACAAATTGTTCTGCCCGGCTCACCTGCTGGGACACAGTTTTTCAGGTGGTGGAGTTTGGAGAGGCTGTCTGTGGCCAGGTGACACTGTCAGTGTGTAGTTTCCCTTGCTGGGGGTGTGCAGCGCTGTGTTAATCTGGGAAAACCATTTACGTTGGGCTCTGCTTTGGAGATCTCACGTTCCTTTGAGGCCACACAAAGATGAGGTTTTTTGAAAGGACTGAATGACATCTCAGCTCTTAACATTTTTTGTTGTCCTTTGCATGATCCTTGTGTGGCAAAGATATAGGCATTCTCTAACAGAAGCAATAAGAATGAATGAAGCAAGAAATGCTCACTGTTTGTTTTAAAAGGAACTTTACATATTGCTCTCAGTTACTCTGACTTTACGTGCTGCTGCAGGACTGTGGTTGTTTCAGACTTGTAGTGTAAACACTGTCATGAATCTGCCAGTGGTCCCAAATTCAATTAAGCCATCTACTGGGAGCACACAAAGTGACTTCTGCTTTCCTATTGTCTTTAAATAAGATTTAAATTTTTATTCTACCTCTGACTTTTTTCCAGTGTTCCAAACATAATTTTTTAACACTGTTTGTTGTTCTACATTGTGTATTGCTTACAGTATATCAGAAACGACAGTATTGCATTATTCTTCAGCTTCATGGTGTAACTCTTTTCACCAGTTGCTAACCAAATAAGAGACCACAGTAAACCTCAAGGAAAATCATTTAAAAATGATTTGGAATTATCTGGACAATTAGGCCAATTTCCACTTTATAGGACATTGTATAGTAAACTTTATTTAAGTATTTTCCATGTTAAGGACAGCTTTTTTGCTGTTTTCAGCTGTTTTCTTTGGCTTGTACTCATTCAGGAGATGTCAAAGTGCTAGAGGAGTGAAACTAGGCAGACTGTAATACACACCACTGGAGGTCATTATTTAAAAAGCTACAGGTGTAATAATTAAGCAGTAAATCAGATTGCCATCGATACAATGTTTGCTTCACGGTACTTCTGGGACTGCCTTTAATTTTTCCTTAAATAATTTTAAAGCTTGTAACCAAGACTGACCTTCTGTTTGCAGTGTCTCTGCTGTTTCTAATGTGTAATGTTTCAGTAGATTAAGTCACTGAAAATCTCATTGTTAACTCAGAAGCTTCCAATCTTAAAATTTTTGGTGGGACTTGGAGGAAGCTGTTGGTAACAGGCTGAGCAAATGGTGTTTCTGTTGCTGCTGCTGTCTAAAGAAAGAAGAATAGAGCCTGTTAAAAAGTTCTGTCTTTGATTGGCAGGAAGGAACCAAGGAAGAAAAGGCTAAACTATAAAGTTTAGAAAATCTTAATCAGGAATCACAAATACATAATTTCCAAAGATGCTCTCATTCTGTTCCATCTTCTATTACTGTGCTCTGGAATTCCAGCTAGAATGATGCTAATTTGTGGTTTTGACTGAGGTACTGTACTTTAATGTGCAAAGCTAAGATTATTCGAAACTTGTATTTCAAAATGACATCAGGGGTCAAATGCAGTAAATGTCAAGGTATTTCCACTTCACTGAATTGGCAGCAGACAGTCTAAAATGTGCACAGTTTGCAAACAGTATATTTGGAAGCACTTAACCAGTAATTCTGAAAGAATTGCTTCCAGAACGAGGTTGTCCAGTTGTCCTTCATGCTCAGTAGCTCCAGGGGTGGTTATATTCAGAGAGCATGCAGCGGGGTTTGTACTCCATAGTTATAATGCATTGCCAAGTATGTTTTACTGCTGTTTGAAGACTAGGCCTTTCTTTAAAGTAAATGTTTAGGCTACAGGAAAAACCCACTAATGCTTGGGTGGTGCTTTCCTTCGAAATGATGGAAGGTTTCTGAATGTCCCGGTTTATAGCTCTGTGCAATAACCTCTTGTGAGATCCAGTATGTGTGTGTCTCTTATTTTGCGAATAGAAAAACCAGTGGAAGGAGAGACTGGAATAACACATCCTGGAACCTGCAAAGCCTCTTGGCTGGAATTTATCTATAGAGTAGTAGAACAGAGTGATAAAAGTGTATTCTAGTAAAAGCAGGTTTCAGATCTTGTGCAGTTTCAGAATGTGAACCAGTAATTAGTAAAACGGTGCTCTCTTATGCTCTTAAATTCAACCCAGATCCACGGGTTTGTCTTATTTGAAAACGATTTGACAAATCTTAATTTTCCTCTTTTTAACTTTTTCAAAAAAAGTTTTGCCTCCCTTGCTCTTGGACTATAAATTTTTCTCTGTATCTGTGTCTAATAAATTTGTCAAGTAATATGCAGCAGACATTGTTCTCGTTTTTGAATATGTTTAAACAGCCAGTCAGAAAGGCTGCAAGAACTTAAATATTTCACTTTTTGAGAAACAAGGCTGAGGGCCCGTGAGGCCGGCTAGCAGCAGCAGTCAAGCGCTGTTGTCCCCTGCTGTTGGGCAGCCCAGTTCACCTGATCTGGAACACTGTGGGTTCCAGAAGGATAATGTGCTGAAGAACCTGGTCTATAGTAGTGCCAGTCAATGCTGAGACTTGCACATTGTTCCACATAGGAAGGTCAGGCTGGGGATATGAATGGCTGAGCTGGGCACTGCACTTTTGACATTGGTAAAGGAAGTACTGTAGCTTTTTCCAAGTGGTGGTGGGAAAACCCAATGAGGTAAACCTCAGTCTCCTGCAGAGACGGGAGACATTTTTCTAGGGCCTGCTATACTCTTTAAATCTTAGTTTATCCTCTTATTCTGTATTTTCTGAAAAATAAAGACAGCTGCTCTGTTGAAGGTTTGAGCTATCATGGATGATAAGGGATCTCCTGTGAGTTTTTTTTCTCCTGCTGGGCTTGAAGTGATTGAGAGCCATCATAGCAGCACTAACAAGAATCATTTTGACAACAACAACAACAACAGTGAGGTTTGGATCCCTGTGCTTTTGATGCTGGTTTCCTTTCATTTAGGTTCTTGTAATTGCATCTCTGTGAGTCATTTTTTGGACCCTGAAATAGGAAATAATTTAAAACCACCAAGATCATAAAAATTTTTTTATTGCTTTGAAATTCCTGTGTGCTCCCATGTTACTGCTAGTTATATTTACAAGGTAGGAGGAAAGGTTTCTGAAACAGGACTTCTGCCATGTGTATTGTTAAATAATCTCCGCTGCCTGAATTTATCTCAGATCACTTATTTCAGGAATTAGGAACAAGTTCCCACGCCGAGGTGACTAAGCGACTTTGCGAAGGTTAATTTCCAGACCCAGTCCGGCCGGAAGGCTGGATAAGGGGGTGATAGAGGGTTAGCCAAGGGGGAGGGAGCGGAGGAGAGTGGGGTGGGGCGCAGCATGAATATCTGTTGTTTGAAAATGTGAGCTTCAAATATGAATCTCGCTAGGAACTGCACTGCACTGCAGCAGTTAGTTTAGCGTGTGCTGTTGGACCGTGCTCTTGGGTGTGTTCAAGAGCCTAACGCTGTATGTTGAGATAATCTGAGGACCGTGTGGAAAACTGAATAGGCAAGGAGACCAAATAAAAATGAAAAATAAACATTTCCTTGTAACTGCATCTTAATATGATTTTTATAATGCGCACACTGCTACCCTGTGGTGAGTGGTGTAATTGCACATTGTCTGCCTGCTTCATAATGTGATGTGAAAAAAATAAATTTAAGTTTTGACTTTTTTTCTAGCTTATATCGGTAGTGTTTTCTTTTTGGCTGTCTTTAAAAGTGTGTTGGAAAATGATTACAAATAAGCACCTTGTGCCCTTGTCATTGCAGCAGAGTTTATTTAAGAGCAGTGTGCTTTTATTTCAGTAAATATAGTTGTACAGAATAATGGTCATGGTAATATATTTAAAGCTGTAATAATTAAACTAACACATTAGTGATTACTTTCTTTAACCATCATTCAACATTAAAAAATAAATGATGATATTGTAACGCATACGGCCACCAATGCAGGTTGTTCGAGCCGGCTTACCAGCGCAGTGACGTCACCGCCCTTCCCTGTGAATAGCAGGGACCGCAGCCGTCGGGCTGAGGGGAGATTTCCCTTCAGCTCAACTGGCTGGGTCCCTTTTGAGTGATGCCGGAGGCCCGGGTTCGAGTCCCCGACGGTGGGGGGCTGACCTGAGGCGGCAGCGGCAAGGGTGCATACCCACGTGAACCCGGGAGCACTACGAGATGTATAACATGCTGTATGAATATGTTTTCTTCATTGAAGTTGAAGGTTAATTTCAACTTTGAAAACCTGAAGGCTGTTCTCTGTTCTTCATTTTAGGAGGGCGTTCTTCTTGCTACTATCAATATGCACAGAAGTGTTGTTTGCACAAGAACAGGGGCAGGCACAAGGTAAGCACTTTCAGACACTTCGCCTCCTTGAGAATGATGCCAGCTCTCTGCAGATAAATTCTCTATTCAGGATTGCCTCGCAGCCTGTGCTTTAGGGTTGCCCGCCTTCAAGCTGGTTCACAACTCTGCCCAGAAAGGACCCGTAATGAGACTCTTGACCTTTTCAAATGCAAATGGATTTTCCATCTTGGAATGGCTGGAAGTCCCGGGACACTGTTTTTCACAGAAGGGAATTTGTTTTGTTGTTAAAAATGCTGATTGTTACGCAACTTGTGTAGGATTGGCGAGGAAAATAGTCATATTTTCCTAAACGTTAGACACCTGACAAAAGAATACTACACTGTACCAAAATACACAGGCTACATAGAACTCTAAGAATTTTTTTGCCTCCCTTACAATAATCACTGTGTATTCATCTTTTCAAGTTCATACAAAGAGCAGATAAGCAAATTATTTTCACTTCTAAATCACCAAATATCCAATATCTGCGTCTTACTGAATAAGAGTAATCTTGCATTGTTATGGCTAACATTATGTATTCTGCTGATAAATATGGCTGAATGTTCTGCACAATAATTATTTATTGCTGTAAAGCCAGCCCCTGATTATTACATCAAAATAATAAATTGACTAAAATAAACTTTGACTGATATGATTATCTCTAAATTGCTTGATTAAAACTGAAAACCTTATCATTATCATCAGAAAATAATATTTGAAACTATGAGAAATTTTTAGTCTTAGTTTTATTTGAACATTCAAGCTGCTCTTGTTCTGGGAACCACTGCACCAGTGGACATGACAGTCCGTCACACCCAGGACTGAGCCTCACAGGAGGCAGCAACGCTTTCTACACCAGCGCAGGCCATAGCCTGCTTGCGGAACGTGCCTGGAGTTTTTTAGTTGCATTTCGTCAAACCTCTTTGGCCACTGAACTCCAGACTTGGTAGGTGTCTCTCTAGCTTTCCCTTGATTCACTTGCAGTTAGTTTGCGCTGTTAAAATAAGGGGGCGCAGAAGAAATGAAGTCCTGTTTCAGTCAAGATGGTGGCCTGACTCAGGTATCCGACAGTTCTTTCAAAGTGTTTTTGTGAACAGCTTCACCAGTTACAGCCGACCCCTGTCGAAAATGGGGGTTGTGTTCCCCCAAAGTGGTGCATTCAGTGAATTTGCATAGGAGAGACTTGGCGCTTTATACAGTATATTAAATACGCAGCTGTGTAAAGTTACCTGTTAGTACCTGAACAAAAATAAATGAAAACATATAGTACATTTATAATCATTTATAACATTCATATATGGTAACCTCTGTTTGGCTACCTCTGCCCTCTTGTACAGGGACTCGAGCGAGACTTGGTGGCCTGGGAAGGTATTCTTACAGCACAGCACTTATGACTCAGTAATTACCCGGTGTACTACTGCGTTATGGATGCGAGCCACAGTTCCTATGCAGCAGGCCAGTTTGCTACAGAGGAAGACAGCTGCACAGAGAACTCTGTGCTTTTTATTTTTTTATCTTCTTGCATGTCGGCTCTTGTCTTTAAGATCCTAGATCTTGGGTAAGGACCGCCAGTGAAAAACCCTTTAAAAATACAGTTAACATTTCCCTTTTATAAGCAAATACATTGATTCATGTCCTTACCTTTCTTTGACCCAACAAGGATGATTCTGTTTATGTTTTGCCTGTTCAGTAAAAAAGGACAACATTCAGCATATTTCTGTGAGCTTTGTAATTTGCTGTGATACAACAGTTGTGCAGAAATAACAGCCACCTGTTTTCAGCGGACACGTACGAACACATTTGAATTAGCAGATACAGTTTTCTCCATGATGACACATTTCCATCGGTCTCCAGGTGTTACATCTTTCTGGCCATTTCCCTTCAATGTTTGTTCTCAGTGTGAGACCACAGCTCCTGCTAGGTGTATTTCTCACAGCTGATGGAAGTTTTTTTTGATTGAGATGCATTCAAACTCCGAGTATATTTTAAAGTATTTGCTCTTTGCAGTGGCTGCTTGGGGTGTATGATATCTCAGCAAGCCATGAAAATAAAACCTGTCCAGAGCCACTATCAGATTAGTGACTGCAGGACGTATGTGAACACACCAGGGGCAGGTATTGTCTGTTCCGATTTGAAAAACACTTCTGAAGTTTCCAGATATTCAGGATTGTATTTTTATGAACTGTATATACTTTTGTACATTTTATTATTTTTTAAGGATGTAGGAGTTGTTACCTGTGAGAGTCGGCTCTGTGACCCATCTACCTTGTTTCTTTTTTAAGAGTTAATGGATCCAAAGATCTCATCTGGAAGTTACTTGAAAGAAGCCAGGGTACCACCTGCAACAATTTGACTGGGCGGTTTATTCCATTCTCCCATAACTCTTTAAGAAGTGCTTTGCTTTATTGTTCAGTAATGAACATCCACTCTTTTCCATTTGTGTCCTCTGGTTTGTGTGTCAGTGCTGGTTTTGACAAAATTCAGTGGCTGAGGAAACTGAATACTTGAGTCAGGCCTCTTCTTAGTCTTCTCTGTTTAAGATAAAAAAATCAGTTTCACTCTGTCAGTGTACAACATTGCTTTTAATCTGGAAATGTATGTGGTTGCTTTTCTCTGATGGATTCCAGAGCAGCAGTAGCATTTTAGTAATGTGGTGACATAATTATGCACAGTTAGCTTGAAGAGGTCCTACTAGTGCATTGTATGATTTTGTGGTGATCATTTTTCATTTTTTGAGTGGGGGTGGCTGGAAACAGTGCACTGCAGTAGCATAGCCATGAAAAGCCATCCCATTTTCTCTCATGACCCTCTGGCTGGAGGACTGTCGTTCAGTTTTCATTCAGCAAAAAACCTGATGAGGTAAAGAGACAGTCTCTCGGAGCACAGCGATAATCTGAATGTTCCCGCAGAGCCTGTTGCTCTTAGAAGGCACATTGAAGAGTCAAGTGAAGTCCATGGACAAAATTAAAATGAATCAGCTGAGAGTCAGGATATTAAAATGTACTCTTAACAGGATCACACGTCTTCATTTGCAAAAGACAGGTCCCTGTTCCAAGATAGGTAGACTTTTTTTGTTGGTAGAAGGAGAAAAGACAACAATATTATTTGTTAGCAAATCTAAAATCATCCTGCTCTTTAAAATGAGACTCCCCCTTCATTGTGACATTTAGTTTCTTTGCAAATTAATCCAGGCAGCTAACACATTTATTAGAACAGTTTAGACAATATGCATTCCATACACAGTAAATTAAAATTAGTTATAAATATCAGAAATAACTTAAAGGGTCAGAAAAAATATGCAAGATAATCAAAGCCTAATATAAACAGGCACATATGAAACATCTGCAAAGCTTAACTGTATCAGAAACCCTCTGATAATCTAAATTGACCATTTTGTCTCCTCAGTGAGACATTCTCCTCCTCCCATTGCTGCTGTTGCTTGCACATAGACATTTAGTAAGTTAGTTAAGGAAGACGTGATTGCTTGTATATCCATGTTGGCTCTGATCTCACCTTTTATCCAAATCTAGTGTTTTTAAAACCGATAAATATGATAAATGTATTGATCAGGCATTTTGGGAGTTACTGTGGTGCCTTGAAGCACATTTTTTTTAAAAAACCCAGCCTTTTTATAATTCCAAAGCTCTGCTTTATTCACTATCTTTCCTCATATATTATAATTACTGCAGGTTTATTTAACCTAAAATAAAAGTTCACAGGTAAATATATTCACAACCAAATCACAGAAACTCAAGTAGTGTGTGATTTAGAACACAGTGACCAATTCAATCAGTTCCTTTGTTAAATTTCAAATATTAAAAAGGTTAAAAATTGACATTATAAAATGAGAATTTAAATTTCTGTTGTGAGTTGTAACATGCCTGTAAGATAATTGAAAGCTTGAAGATGCCTGAATATATGTTTCACTTTCTCCGAAAACGGCCTCCAGTGTTTGTAATTCTCTGGCAGTAATTCTCTCCCCAAATCTTTTGCGAGACTTTTCCATTTTTTTTCCTTTAGTGGGTCCCACTGCAAGCTGAGTCAATTCATCACAACTGTGGAGGAATGCACACTGTAGGCTACAAAAGCTTGTCTTCTCACATGAGACAGGTTAATTGCAATCTGGGCTGACATTACCTGAGGCAAAGAATGTCAAGGACACATTTTTTATCCTAGTCTAGAAAAAATAAAATCTTCAGCTAAAAACAAATAAAAAGTCAGCTAAAAACACACTGCAGAGAACTGACACCTAGTACCAGAGGTACAAGTGTTCTTTCACAAGGTGTCCTCCCACGATGCCCTTGCTATCACCTGTGAGTGATCTGCACGTCCCTGAACTTTATTTCAGAACCTCTAGCAGTCTGTTTCGAATGCAAAGGGTCTGAACATGCTATTACATTTTGCAACATCAGGCTTTAAATTCTGTTTTATTTTCCTAATCCATCTTTATGGATCTTGTTAGTGACACCAAGGCAGCTGGTACTCAATACTCCATTATGCTTTAAAACTAGAGAGCCCTCATTTATGTGCCATGCCCTTGCAAATAACAACTAGCTTTGCTCCAAGAAATATTACGGGTGTAGACTCGAAAGCAGTCAGCCTGTTCAACCTGTTCATTTATTTGCCTTGAGAAATAGCAACTATCCTGAAGTCCCAGAACCCATTTTTGCAGGTTGTCTCTTAAATCCAGTTACAAACACTAAGCAGAGTCTACTGACAAATGCGATCAATTTTCTGTTTTTTTTCATTGGTTTTCTTGAACATTTCTTAACTGTTGTTTGGTAACATCTGTTCTGCATATTATACAAGGAGGGGGAAAATATAGAACATGAGGAGCACAGTCTTTTAGGGGTAAATCAAATTGTCCTAAAGGTTCTCTACTGGCAGAAGGCTCTACAGAAATCTGGTGGGATTATCCACTGAGAATTGCCTCTATATCCCAAGGTGTAATGGAAATAGACTGCGGAAATCTTGTATCCTGTCTGCAAGTTCACTCTTAAATAATGTCAATTACTTATTCTATTCTTGCAAATGTTCTTAAACTCTTTCTTTTGGGGATATCCTGGTTGTGTTAGACGCTGCAAAACCCCAGGGGGTCTTGAAGTGAAATTTAATAGAGCTGTGTTCTTGCAGTATCTGCGTCAACGCGTGAAGGTCCTACACAATATCGTGGCTTTCATGTTTTAACTAAGATTAGAAGTGTCCACTGTGTAAATCATAATGTAATAGAGAAAGTTATGTTGATTGTATGCTTCAGTGGAGTGATGTCAAAGCAAACATTATTTCGATAGATCTGAAGAAGTGCTGTCACGCCAAATAGGTATCGCTTTGGTCTTCGTGTACCCAGGCCGTTCTAATGTCCACGGACCAGAGGTGTTTTGTGGATTGCCCTGCTAGAAAACTGCTTTGTTTAGTTGCACTCAGGGGACCTCAAGGATGACAAAAACAAACAGTTATAGCATCTGTTTTCCAGATCAGAGCCCACTAAGCCAAACTGGTGTTATTCCAGTGAAGTGAATGATACTATAGTATGATGATAAACATAATGCTGGCAATTGTATGGTTGCTTTAAAGTCAGAGCATGACAGTGGAAATTTTTGGTAACAGAGTGGTGGTGTTTAGTAGTGTGTTTTAATTGTCAACCAGATTTCCTGTATCTGGAGTCTGTGTGTTGAACGCAGCTGTTGTACTGTTTTTACATTTTCTCTTTTGCATGCAGAACTCCGATAGAGCTTCTGTTTGCGAAAGCAAGGTAAGATATTTTGAAGGTAGTCATTTAAAATGCAGGAACAATAAAAATATGTTTATGTAAAATGCAGAATCTCAAGTAAACTAGCTCAGCAAATCAGAATAAGTTAAGTTAATTTTTTTTCCCCAGTGTAAACATAGACCTGAAACTATATATTTTCTGGCACGCTTTCCAGGAATTAAGACAGATTCTGCAGCTGTTTTCTGACAAGAGCAGAGTAGCTTAGCTTTTTGTTGCTGCTTTGATGATGCCTTGAGTTCTCCAGTATGTGGCTAAGCCTCAAATCCTGATGGGGTTAATGTTCTGGGAACACTATTGTGGGTCCTCTTGGCAAGCAGTCAGTTTTAATGCTAAGGCTTCAGTGCCTCAATAATACAGTACATTCTCACTCAAGTCCTTACAGGCGTCTCTGAGCCTGTGATGGAGCATACAATTAAAATGCTTTTTCAGAAAGATAGGAACTAGGATTAATACTTTTTAATGTCTTGCTTTTCCACTAACTGACTGATGTTCAGACGATAAAATCTGATTTTTTATGGAGAACTACAGTACCTTGCTTCTCAAGCAGCTTTGTTTTTAATGTTTGAAATGTGTTGTGGAGATGTTGCTTATTTCAGTTCAGTTCAGTTTATTTGTCATATGGACAAGTGCAATGAAATACTTATTTGCATGTATGCTCTGATACAAAGAAATTTGGAAGCACCAAAACAAACACAGAACCGCAGCAGCAACAACAGGTTAAATAACAGACAACTTTAAAAAAAAGGTTTGGGGCTTTTAAGATGCTCAGTGCTTATAATCTGAAGCTACCCAATATTCAAATGTAGTAGAACTAATTAAACTTGATCAGCAGAGTTTAGATATCATGGATAAGACCTTTCAACTTATAATTATGTAGGTCAAGTGTATTTACTATATTTATGAATTTGAGAAATTTACCTGCAATAGTACGAATGCATCCTTCTTCTCTTCAAAAGAAACCATACTGAATGTCCATGAATCATGGGGGATTCCTGTCACCAGTTTGGTTGCCTTTCCTTTAGTTTAAATTATGTTCTGTGTTATTCTCTGTGACCTTTGACCTTACAGTATGTTTTTATTATTCCCACTAATTATTTTTCCTGCAAACAGCTTTAGAGGCAGAAGCTGACATACCCAGACTACTGTATTTTAAGCAGTTTGCTGCCTCCTGCTGTATTTAGTGAGTCCGCTGGAATGGCTATTCCTGAGTATTGATCTGTAGTACGATCTATAGAAAAGCACATCCTTCTTCTTTGATTAAAATTAAACATGCAACGGCTCAGCTACAGCAGCTTCTTGATTCCAACGTTTAATCCATCTGTTTTCTAACCACTTTATCCAATACAGGCTCATGGGGGAGCCAGAGTCTATCCTGGCAAGCAATGGGAGGAATGCCAGTCCATTGCTGGGCACACACAGACACAGACTCACACCAGGGCCAATTTTTTCCAGAAGCCAATTAACCTACCAGTGTGTCTTTAAACTGTGGGAGGAAACTGGAGCACCTGGAGGAGTGAACATGCACAAACTCATGTCATAATATGGCAGCTACTGTATACCGTGGTTTTCAGACATGTTCATTACTAGATAGCAAGACCTTTCACGTACCCGGTGTTTGCAGAAATGTTAGTATTTTGTTATGTGTGATCTGAGCTGGCCTTGAAGAGCACCGTCGCCATATCCCGGCAGGAACAGAAACACAGCTGCTCAACCACCCTGAGAGGTTTTCGGTGGTTTTTAATGTCCGTCACAGTGAATCCGAGCCACACACCATTCCCTCACGATCAGTCTCGGAGCACGACCTCCATTTCATGCACGTTCACCCCAAATGTGCAACATGACACTCCAGTTACTCCACAAAAATAACCACGAGTTCAAAGAGGTATCTTGGAGAAAATTAGGGGCTCAGCAGTTACCCAGCAGTGGGGTGATGAAGATTGTGCTTGATGTCATTAAAACCTTCAATGGTTCTCAATGTTATCAAGCTATATTCTTTTTAGGATTTTTTATTTTGTTTGTTATGCAATTTATTTAATTGGTAATGTGATCTTTGCTAAATATATTCAGTAATTTCAGTACTTTTGGACACTGTGAAAAAGCCAATTATTTGCACTTCCTGTCTTGAAAGAGCACATCCTGTAATGCCTGTTGGATTAAAGGCGGCTGCAGTCAGGATGACAGGAGCTGATGATTTTCCTTCTTCTCCTCCCGCAGGTGTAGATATTCTTCATCAGCTTGGCCTTACAGGCAGCAGAGAGAGACACTCCTCAGGGACAACTGCTCTCCTGTCATCCTCTCCTCCACCTTTTCCTCAGGGCATCCTTCTGTCAGAAGCGGGAGTTACTCTAACAAGAGGTGCTCGCATTGAGGCTCCAACAGCGAGGCTGTTCTCCGCCGAGTTCGGGAGCGAATTCACGATCATTGTGAGCCTGCGCTCAGAGAGAGTGAACAATGCTTTCCTTTTCAGTGTCAGGAACAAGAAAAACAGACTGCAGTTTGGCATTCAGCTTTTGCCGAAGAAGGTCGTCATTTACATTGCAGAGAAGACGTCAGTCTTTTTTAATTACAATGTGCACAACGGGCAGTGGCACTCCTTTGCCATTGGTGTCCGTGAGCAGTCAGTGTCCTTGCATGCGCAATGTGGAGGCCAGTATTTCATCAAGGAGACACACGCCGGGCCTCAGCAGCTGAGCTCTGAAGGCTTCCTCACCTTAGGAAGGATGAACATTAAAGCTGTTCAATTTGAAGGTGTAATATGTCAGTTGGACATTTATCCCTCTGCACAGGCATCTACAAATTATTGCAACTATGTGAAAAAACAGTGTCGCCTTGCAGACACATACCGATCACCAACCACAGACATAGGTACAGATTCTAATGGTCATATGACTTCAAACCTGCGTGTGACGGAATCCCAGGTAAACCCTACATTATCCGAGGATTCTAGAATGGAGGGAAAACCTGGAAGTGCCTCTGCTGTTTCAGGCAGCAGTGTTGTTTGGCACCAGGATTTACATCCCAGGTCTTCCGAAATCCCAAATCCAAGGGCTCTCCCTGAGGAATCTTTGCAGCTCCAGCGTCGAAACACTTTTGAAAGTGGTTTGGCCATGTTTGGTGTGGGGCAGAGGAAAGGAACATCTTCGGGTAGGTCTGGATCCCTGGGGAGTCCATTGGAGAACGACACTGAGAACGACAGCCGAAATAAAGGGCACACTGCTGCCAGTGACGCCCCTCCGGCGCTCTCGCCAGCCAGGCAGGGTAAGATCAAAGAGAGCCTGAGCGGCAGCAGCAGATCCAGGCAGTCGACAGATGATTTATTGGGAGGTCAGCTCAGAATTAACACCACTTTGTACAGGGCACCCCAAGAAACTGAAAATCTGGTGGACATGTGGGAGGAACCTGCCTACACTGACACAAACTACAACACCGACAAGGCCTATGACCTGGACATGGGAGATTATGACTACGGCTATGGAGAAATGGACTACTCTGTTGATTATGATGGGCTACAGGGACCGAAAGGAGAGCCTGGTCCCCCGGTGAGTCTTTATCACTGTTTTGGTTAATGGCAGATACAGTAGAAATGTTGTGTTTTTAGAGGTGCGTTACCTCAACATGTGAAAGATTATTTGAAAATGGTCTTCAAAAATATATTATAAGCTGATTTATAAGTGCCTGAAGACAAAGTTCTGAAAAGCTAAGTCACAAAGCATCATTTTGGCCACACAGTGTACTATATATTTACACTAGCAAAGAGCTGGTAGCTCTTCCAGATGTTTTTATTTTTTTTATGTGTGCCAACAGATGGTTAAATTTCATAAGAGATGACATTTCTAAATAAAACCATTCCATCTTTTTTCACATTAACACACTTTCATATATTTTCTGAACATATGTATGAAAAAGTAATCTGTGTAATTCTGTGCTGTGAACCTTTACTCTGAAGTATTTACATGATGCCTCTCAGACGTACAGACCAAATCAGAAATTGATGTTTCACTGTCTGTGATTCCCAGGTGTCTGTCCGAGTTTAAGATACACAGTAGATGGAACAAATCTTAAGCTAAAATGTGGCAAGTGAGTTATACTCCCTGGCTCCTAACATTAATTTAGCTGAAAGCTGGGTTTTTTTTAGTGCTGTTGTTGATGGTGCTGAAAATCATTCTGTGATGGAAATTAGAAATCATTTTATTTTTTATTTTTCCCTGTGTTGCCATTTGTCTCTCAAATGAGGAATGTCTCAAGGAGCTCTGTCTTCCACCTGGGTTACACTTCTCAGTTAAAGCCTTTTCTCTGCCTAATGCTAAAATATTAATTCCTCCTTTGTTTCTGTAAGACTTGACTGCTGTATTGCCTTTCTTACTGGGGCAGCTACAGTGTACATCTACATCCTAAACGTGTATAAAACCTGTGGTGGAGAAGATTTCTTTGAATGGAGATCTTGGGAGTCCCAGTACCAGGCTGTCTGTCGGTAGCATTTGTTTCCTGAATATTTTTAATATTTAAAGTGGTGTTTGACAGTGAACCATGTGTTTTAGTTTCTGAGACATAGCCACATGGGTCAGAGAAAACTCCTGTCCTAAATCACAGATACCCACAACACAGCCACTCTTCCATGCTTGTTACATATACTGGGAGAACGTCCCACAGCTTTCTCCCTGTCTTCTGAAAGACATTGTCAACCCAGGTGAGGTGGCATATTATTTATGACACTATATACTGTACTAGACTGAGCTACACTAGAGTGTTTTGAGCCGGAGTGATTTGTATCAGATGCAGATGAAACAGGTGGATAAGACCTGCGTATCGATTAGCTGCTAAGTGGCTGAATGGGCTGTTGTTGTTTGCATACTTGCTGGTGCTCTTATAAACACAGTGGGTTTTACCACAGCAGTTAACTTGTACATCGTGTGCACCTCTGGAGTCCTGATGTTTGCCCAGATTCCCTGGTGGTCTGGTGTTCTGTACCCCTGCCCAACTCGAACATCCACAGTGCCTTAATCCTAGTCTCTGGATAGACGAACGTCCTAAACATTTTTTCTTCACTGTAATGGAATAGTTACAAAACCTTTGTGTACACTTAATAAAAAAGAGTCAAGCTCTATAAGTCTCTCTGAAAACTTTTATTTAGAGTTTTTATGAGAATCTTATCTAAGTTTGGTGATTTGCATGTTCAATGATGATACCTTTATGCAACGCTGTATTCATTGCACAAGGAATCACCCAGCAAGTTATTGGGTCCCTGTTCTGAAATGGGCATTACTGTTAGTTTAGTGAAGAGAAGACTAGCCTTTCTTATTGGGATAAAACACAGTCGCGTACACTTGCATAGACACTACACTGGGCATTTAGGAACAGCACTACTTACTAATAGTTTTACATTAGGTGCAGGTAGAAAGGGAAACTTTATATAATTACAAGTAACAGAAGATATTATTCAATATTTATAGATAATCCCAACAATGCAATTGTGGAAACAGTCTCTGTTGGTATTTGGAACTTAAGTCCAAACTCCCCTCTGTGATGAACCCAGATGCTGCTTCACTGATGGTGTGACAAATGCTGAGTAATAGTGCTCCTAGTTTTTCTGAACCCATCCCAGTGTGGCACCTGAGGCACTTCTCCAAACAATACTGCTTCCAGGTAGTGTGGAGTGCAGAGCAGTGATACAGACCATCAGCTGGTACTTGTCTGTGTCATGTTTCCAGAGAATAAGAGCCACAGCTGAATTACTTTGCCCAAGAGAGAGTTCGAGACATTAGTGCAGTACAGTGCAGGAGCTGTGAGCTCAGAGTCTGGACCAGGTGCAGAGAGGTGGTCAGTGACTCAGAAGTTCACTGGGGTGGAGTTCACTCCTGGACAATGGTTATATACTGTAGTATTTTTTTTTACCTGGAAACATTTAAATGTGCAACTAAAACATGAAATAGAGCACTCTTGGAGAAAGGAGTTTCACATCATTTTTTACCGTATTTATTATTCTTGTCCAATTGCAAGCTTTTTTTGATTATATCTCTCTCTGCCAAGGAGCAGACTCCACACAATAAGCTGAAACCAAAACCATCCATCCAGATTCTCCCACTTTCCGTCTTTAAGACTCTCAAAGTCCTGTCTTTTTATTGTAGTGAAACAAAAATTGTTTTAACCTCTAATTTAATTAAACTTTTTCTGGGGGGATTATTACTTCTCTTATGCACACTATACTGTGTATGTGGTATTGCACAGGTTTCTGAGTATTTGAAAAGCGTTTATAAATAATGTGGTATTATAATCAAAGCACAGGTTTGTGTTGAAGGACACCAGTGCAGTACGGGTTGCACACTGCAGTACGATCAGCGTGTGATTAAATCTGTTCAGCACAAGGTGCTGCAGCTCAAGGCGAGTGGCTGAGAGGGTGCACAGTTCATGGGGCACCAGAGGCACCAGAGAGCTTGTCTCTTCAATGGGACACACTTTTTAATGCATTTCCAAACCACCACTGTGGATTTTATCCCATCACTATCGTTTTATTTTTATTGTAAAATTCTTAGCCTTTTCTTATTTTCATAAGGACAATTTTCATAAAGTCATGATTTAAAAACTTTATTGATTGAAAAAAACATGCAAGCAGATAAGGTTTAAGACACTGTCTTGTTCAAACTAGTATTCTCATCCAGCTTTAATCAGAGTTTAGGAGCGCACTGTGCTGTCTTCTCTAATGGTTTCCTGCTTCTTTATGAGAAAGTGTGGTGTTGAATGTTTGAATGCGAAATCTTGTTCTGGCTTCAAAGTTTTCACACACACAGAACGAGAAGGCCACTTGACTGGGAGATTTTTTGTGGATGGGAATTTACAAGATATGATCTCCAAACCCAAAACCTTATTTAAGAGACTCAAAACACCCCATGATTTTAACAATAATATCAGCTGTGATATATGGGCTTGTTCTCTAGCCTTTACTTTCTGTTGTGACATTTCAAGGTTGTTTGGACATTGCAGAGCAAACACAGTGATGCTGCTTCCTCCTGAAAGACAGTAATTTTGTTGTATCTGCTACTCTGTTCACTTCTTAGGTGATACAACAAATCTATTCCCCAAAAGTTTTTGAAACCTGTGATTTTATGTTGATCTGTTCTGGAATATTTTAAATAAACTTCCATGTAAGTGGCAAAATATTCTTAGCAAGTGCATAGACAGTTATAAACCTTAATGGTATTCTTAACGAAATTCCCTGAAAATGAATATTAAAATGGACTTTTTCATCATATCTTTTTCACAATGCTTAATCTGCATCACTAAGGTATTTTCCAAAAACAGTAATGTGTAAATTTGACTGGTAATCAGAGTTCAGCAAAAGACCTCTGAACTGTTTTCTTTCATATTAAACAGATGAACAATGGCTGTCTATCAACAATGGCTGTCTATCAAATGGCTGTTTGTATTGGCAACACTCAGGTCTTCTCATGCTGCCTTGGCTTCAATTCGTCTTTAATCTCTGGCAATTATTCAGTTTTCAAATCATTCTTGTGCTTAACTGCCTGCATTAACATTCAGTACAGTGGTTGTGTTTGGGTTTGTTATTTACACCAGGAGTCAGTCACACAGCCTCGTACCTGCAGGGCTTTGCAGTGCAGATAGTAGAGAGAGGAACACAAGGATTTACATAGTCATAGAATAGGGGAACAAATTAATAAAGATAATTAGGTAAACCGGCACATGAAAGCTTACATTTGACCTATTTGGCTTATTAATGCAATCTTTGAACTTCCAGTCAACTCTCGAGGTCATGTAGCTCTTGTCTTTTCTTGCTGAGACGGGGGCTCATGTGGAGGATCTGCCCTCTCTGCTGTAACGTGCTCTACTGGTGGACCCTCAGCCTGAGGGACTGCTCTTCACTTTATATTGGCATTTTAAGCAGAAAGTTTTATCAGTCTCAGTTTCAGGAGAAATCTGAAGGGGTACTGGCAGTCACTTTGAGTTTTTTGTGATCTGAGCAATATTTGCTGTTATTGGACCAACGACAGGAAAAACTGGACATGTTCTGGATACACTATGCAGACGAACTGTGAATGGTACTGTACACACAAGTACCAAGTGTCACTGCCCACGATGGGCTCTGAGGAGCTTTCACAGAGCTGGGCAGGCAGCGACAGGCAGGCAGTGTGGAATGCCTTATCAAAATAACTGGAAATTATAGGTGAAATGAAACATACCTATTGAAAAGGAAGTATGTTTAACAAAGTAAGACTAATCCATGTTTGTACAGAGCTTAGATTTTAAATCCAGGGCTCTTCAGATCTGTGTACCATCATGGTATTCATTCTCCTTGGTAAACACTAGTCAGTGTGACGTGATTAGCTAGTCTTTGCTTTAAATATATATATAATATCTGTTGCCAGCTGTACTTGGAATAATTGCAAGGTTAAAGAAGGCTTTCTTTTTTAATCTGCACTTAAACAGTAATGTGAACTAAGCACACACACTCCTCTTCCACCTCTGCCATGAGGTTCCTGTACAGTCTTTAGTTCCCCCTAATTCCCCATAGTTAACAGCTAAGAACTGTGAAAAATGAAATGCCGATGGCTGTAGCAGAACCATATGCGATATGATTGTGTCTGTGAGATCATGGTTATGACGAGGAGGAGATGTTGAACTACCTTGGTTCCAAACTTACACAGTTTAATGTTTCACATTTACAGTATGTCTCATCTCTTTTAGCATCAGTATCAGCTGTAGTGCAATTTCTCCCTTTCCTGTATAGATTTTCATTCGTTGGGGAAAAACAATTCAATTAATTTTGCGTGTTTCAGGGATTAGAGAAAGACACTTTTCCAGAGCAAAGATGATTAGGCAGTTGGAAAAGTCGAACGTCTCTGTGGAGAACGTTGGGTTGGCCAAGGTTCTCTGGGGGTCTGAGAGAAGACGCATGTCGCTCCTGAAGTTGTAAAGGAAGGAAATCTAGGGGGGCCGTGTGTGAGCAGCTTTTGTTATTTTTAATCGCGTTCCAGTGTTCAACCAGTTTTCCATTACCACCACCTTGCTGAAGAGTGGTTTTGTAGTCTGCAAGTTTCTAGATTGAAGCGTCTCACAGCAGCGTGCCTCCCACCTGAAACCCTGCTCTTCTTTCGTGCTCCAGGGTCCCCCCGGTCCCCCCGGTTTGCCTGGCCCTCCTGGAAGAAGAGGCCCTCGGGTGAGTAGAGGTTTGGAGTCTCCTGTGCGCTGTTGCTCTTTGTTGTGTAGCAAAGCCCCACACTCCTGCTTTCCCTGCTTTCCCTTCGTTAGGGCTGCCCAGAGGCACTTCCTGTGCTATTAATCCTGTACGTTACAGAACGGGCAGACGTTCTGTAGTTTTTTATAGGTTTAGATTTAGATGCACTTGGATACGCCAGTCGTGTGTTTCTCACGTCCCGCCTCATCGCCGCGAGCCCTGCGGCCACATGCGGGCGAGAAGGAGGAAGAGCGTGCAGACTCCTCCGCCCCGCCCTCCTGCCGGCCAGCGCGGCCCCAGCACTGCCCCCTGGTGGCACCGGAGACCTGTAGCGCCCGAGAGGCTGAGACATCCCGGCCAGCACATCCCTCGCTACCTCCTGTGATGTGCTCCCAGTCAGAAGGTCCTTGAAAAATGGTCATTAACAAGTAAAGATCATGCAGGCTACTTTCCCTCCATCCACAAGAAGCTATCTGCTATCTTTACAGTGATCAAGGAAAGCAACAGCAAAACATTTCAGTCCGCCCCCTCTGACTGAAAATGGGAGCCCCTTATTTACACAAACAGCCCAGCTATGACGTCGACTCCCTGTGATTCTTCAAGAAAAAACTGGATGGTATTCTAGCTAATGCAAACGTTTGCAAAATGAGAAGGGCTAGAATGGCCTCACACTCTCTGTGGACTAATCCTGTCTCCTACAATGTGAATCCTCCCCCAGAAGGCTAAAAGAACCTCGTCTCTTTAGTCTAAGAGAATATGAGGACCTGATAGTATTCAAAATCCTAACCGAGATTCACAAAGCCAACCTCGTGGATTTGTTGAGAATCAGTAGTGAATCAGAAACTAGAGACCACAGATGGAAACTGAGAAGGAAATGCATTTGAAACTGGGAGCAAGTGGCATTTTCTTGCAGAGAGGGCTGTGCCAGGGTGGAACCAGCTGCCCCACTCATGGTGCTGAAGCCGATGCTCAGCTTTCCTTCCAAAATGAGAGGATGAGAACCTGGGATAAACTATCTACTAGCAAACAAACATGCTTCTGTAAATAAGCCTGTTCATAGGTTTTTCTCCTTGATAGCCTTAGCTTAGTTAAAAAATATATTTTATCTTGGAGATAAGATATTAAAAAAGTTTTCACCCCTTTAAGGTGCAGGTATGTCACTGTGGGTGCCTAGAAAAGCTACTCAACAGATTTTGTGGTATAATTCAAGAAGCCTGGATGAGATCTTTGGGTGAGAAGATGAGCACAATTACCTCTTCTTGCCTGTAACCTTTACTGTTTTCTTCCAAGTGAGTTTAAGCAGCTGACACCATGATCCTCCCTTAAGAGCTCACAGATAGGGTCTGCTACATAGATGCCATATCAGCAAATCATACATTGCCATCAAAATCCCATTCACATATGTGCAGTTTTAGCAAGTGGATCGCTGCAGTCAGGGGTCAAGGTAAAGAAAGTGTTTCCAATTAAAACTGATGCCCTTCACCATTGCTCAGCATACCACACAGCACAATCTGCACAATCTGCACAATCAGCACAATCTCATTCTCGCACACTGCTGATCTTTTAAGTGGGAGGACATAGCTGAGCACTCCAACATAATTCTTTCTCTGCAGACAGTATACTGTATAAAAAGGTATTAATATGCATTGTGTTCATTCTGTTTACACCTCAAATTTAGCAGTTCTCCCATACTGTAGTAAAACAGATATTGTTGAAGTGTTGTCACAGTAAAACACAGGGCTCTAACAATAAAATAACTTGAGCAGAAGGTAGACTACTTAAATGTGTCTTGAAGAATGCCAATAATTCCAAAAGTGCACATCATGCTGTTGGGAAGAGGGGTCAGAGAGCACTAATGTTCAAACTAAAAACTATTTTTCCCATCACCTTTGGAGAAGCAGGGAGATCTGAAATAAGCATCTTTGTACTAAGAGTCAGACAGGGACCCTCAAGCAAGTAGCTTGTATTGCTGGTTACTCCTCAGGACGTGCGTGTACAGTACAAGTTACTTGCATGTTTGGGAAGGTGTAGCACTTTATCCAGTGCTTTGGGACAGCACTGCAATCAAAGAGCTGGCTGCAACAGTGGCTTTGTTTCCTCCTGCAACATCAAAGTTAGTAGCTTTCTGCAGATGGTAGCATTTTTTGGTAGAATTGTTAAACAGCTGTATTGAAACATCCGCTCATAAAAATGGGAAAAAAACAGGTCTGTGAGAGCCTCTCATGAAAATGAGAGGTAGACTAAGGACAGGTTCTTCACTGCTGTAACACATACAGGAGATCCCAGGTGGCCTTCTGAAAAAAAAGCCCACAAAGATTCCAAAGAAACCTAATTGCACTTTGTTCACAAGAGAGAGGAGTGCTCAATCTCTGAGCAGTTTTCATTCAGAAAAACAGATGAGACAATTCCTAAATTATATCCTAAATACATCCCTTTTTTTATGCTTTAAAAAGCGGAATTTAAAATTTCTCTCTCAATTTTGAGATCTCCTCAGAGTTAACTCTTTATATTGAGGGTGTTATCGAGTTAATAATGTTGGCTGAGGCTTTGAAGTGGTCTTTTAGAGGCGCACTGTAAAATTTCAAGTATCCCGGTGTCGGGGGAAGACGCCACCCCTGTTCTCCAGCACACGGGATTCCCGCAGCGTGACGCACAGAGGGCAGTGCAGGTTGTCTTTCATGTGACGTGTGCAGCTTGGCTAAATAAAACTAACAACACAGTGACATGGCTGTGAATCTGACACACCAGGATGGAAACCCAAGTTTCCTGTTAGTATTGATTTAATTAAAAGGTGTGGTTTAAAGTGATTTTGTTTTTGGCGTGTGTGGGAAAGTGTGGTTCAACAATGTGCTCATTGATGCCTCCCTTCTCTGTGGTTCCCAGGGACTGCCAGGACCACATGGAAACCCTGGATTGCCTGGCCTGCCTGGTCCGAAGGTGAGCCCTTTGTACTGACATTTCAAGGACGGTGTTGAAATATTTCTCTAGTTTATTATCTGGTCCTTATGGAAGCTCAGAAGAGTGCCCCAGGCTCAATCCACAGTCAGGACAGAGTTCCTGTATTTTTCATTGTCATGAGTTTCATTCCCCAGATTCCTGCTCAGGATCTGCGATGCTTAATCCTAAATGGCTTATATTTTCCACAGAACAACGTGTTCGTGCAGTACAGATCCTGATCCTGAGCTTATAAAATCTGTTGACGTATCAATGCATTCTGCCAGACACTTTTCTTAATAATAGAGTTAAGCTTCAAAGGTCTTACTTTACCTTTCAACATGAAAATAAATATTGTGATTTGATATTAAGTACACGAAGTTACAAAAGACCAAATACTTCCCTTTCTTCCAGTTTCTCCATGCTGTTTGGTTTGATGGAAATGTCAATAAGCTGTAAGGTGCTGTTAGATAAGAACAAAAGACCTCTTTCTACCATTTGAAATGTATCAGTGGAGAGCAGATGCATGAAATAAAAATGCAGGTATGGTGCACTATCAGGCTGTATCCATGCTAGTATCTCCAAAGTGCAGAATATACATTTATCAAAAATTGAGAAAAGAAAAATTGCAGTGTCATCAGTGAACTTCTGAATCCAATAAACTTCTTAACTTTCACTGCTTTGGTAGACAGTTTGTAGTCGTATTGTAAAAATATCACAAACTGTAGATCACAGTTTTTGGAAGAATTCCCTTTTCGTTTTTTCTTGTTTTAAGCAATAGCAAATTAGCCCTCACAAATGTACAGCAGAACTGTAGGCCGGGGCATTTTCTCCCAGACTACCACCTACTTCCAGTAACTGCTCAGTCCAGTAGAGGGTGGCGGTGAGCTGCAGTCTAACCCAGCTGACAGTGGGCTCAGGGCTGGATGCACCCTGGAGCGGATGTCGGTCTGTTGTATAGCACTCACATTCCCTCACGCTGCGTTTGCACTGTGGGGAAGCTGGAGCACCCAGAGAAGGCCAACGTTACTATGGGGTGAGCCTGCGTGCTCCCCACATTGGGACCCCTGGCTGGAGTTGAGCCCAGGATCAAAGAGCTGTGAGGCAGCATCGCCCCGTATCACCACCAAGACTACCACCATCTCGTAAACATTCAAAAATCCCCTTTGCTTAAAGGCATTTTCCATGTTTTGAAATTCCTGTTTCCCAGTCATACTTTCGGAAACAATGAGCTCGTGTAGTGTTTTGGTAGCAGGACATGCAGATGCGTCTCTGCCGGCTACAGAAACATGAGTGGCTGTGCAAATGGAATTTGCTAAGGAAATGTTCAAAGCACATAGACAATAAGAACATTGATTCGAACTACCCCAAAGGTGGGAGATCTCCAAAAAGCCCGAGGAGGTTGACATAAATTCCTCCCCGAAAAGTCTCGCAGTCTGGTGCAGTCGGGCAGAACACAGTCCTGCAGCCAGCTCACTGAGTCCTTGTTGCAGCAGCCTTGCTCAGCTGCCAGTTGCTTCCTGGGATGTGGAAAAGCTTCCTTCATGAATGGAACCCAGCAGAATTCCCTCTCGCCTCTCAGCCCTGTGTCACATCTGGGATCTCCTGCTCCATGCTGGCCCAAAGCTGTCTGGTGTTCCCTGGGATTTTGCCTGCTTTGTACGCTGAGTGCCGAGAGCCATGTGCAGATCCACATGTTCTGGTTCCTTGCCAAACGCCATTGCAAGTGAATTCTCAGTTTCTGCATTTAGAATAGGGTGTGAGGGTACGCAGAGGCAAAGCCTTTACATGCTGTCTATTATATTCACTGGAGGGAAGAGAAATGTATTTCTAAAGTCGTTAAGCTGCAGATACATATGACTGGAAAAGAAAAAGAAAATAGAAAATGAAATGCAACACGTAGATCACAAAGGTTTCTGTGAAGAACCTTGATATCTTTACCTGTAATAGGTACTTCCAAGTGGCCTGACTCTTGTGTGGCATGGTTTTCTGATTTGGTAAGACTTGCATTCAGTTAAATTCTACTTTTGCATTTCGCATGATTAACTAAACCTTAACAGAATTGAATGGCAGTACTGAATTTTAGCTGGGCGGTTCTTCACAGCACAGAGCAGGGATAGAAACACCCTGCACTCCCCCTGCACAGTAGTGAGGAGAGGTGATCTGGGGGTTTTACCATGAGGTGCTTGGAATTCTCTGCATGTGAGGTCACAGGAAGCAGCAGTGTGATGACCTGTCAGATGAGTCAGACTCCAGACTGAGACACTGCTGCAGAACACATTGTGAAGAAAGACAAAGCCTGGCTCGAGCATTTCTCTTTATTTTTAGGTTCTGTGCAAATCTGTCATTGGTTAGAACAGAGATAGGAGCCTTTTATCATTTCTGAAACACACTGGGCTATATAAAAAGCACAAGAATCCACTATGACAAAATGAGCATGAAATGAACATTTACAACAAAGGACAAGAAATACAGTACACATGGAAATGTACCAGATGGCAGATGTATATAGTTTTGAATGAGAAATTTTTATTTTCTTTGTAAAACTCCACAAGTCAATTGGCAGGGGCTATAGCCCATCAGTGAGAGTTGTACTGATTTCCATCCATGTGGTGATTGGGATCTTTTTTGTGTCTTCTTTTCATATAACCAAATGTCTCCTGTAGGGAGCAGTAGTGCAGAATGACATCTTTGCATGATTATTCTGAGGGATCATGGTTTTTTGATCCGGAGAGGTGACAACCTGTCTATGAGGACAAGGTCCCCAAAGCCTGAAACGTGGAGCCAGGGGGCAGTGGGTAGGGTGGGGATGAGCTTGGACTGGGAGGGGTAATGACCCCTGTTTGTGCAGCAAGGTACTGTACAGCAGTGGTGTGAGTTAGGGGGTGTTCTTTCTGAAGCACTTGAGCATCTAATGTCATTGAAGGAAGTGTTATTGACATCAAGTCTGGCTTTCATCCATTAAAACCATTGCAGAAAAATTAAATTCACCAAGAGATAAATTTCTGTTTATATCAACCTGATATCACAATTAATTGGATCCAAAACGTGGGTTTACATGTCTTATTACTACTGTACTTTAAAACATGATCTCTGTAGATCTTTCCTGGCATTAGTTTTCTCTTGGAAACTGAAACTTTTCCTTAATTCATTAAAAGCAGAGTTTAGCTCTCAAAAGAATTCCAGTCTAATTCATTTCAGTGATTCATCCTTGACATGTTCTGAAAACTGAGAAGCGCTAAGATCACTGCTCCCAGATGTGCACAGTACCCTACTCTATAACTCTGTTACTTCATTAAAATACAGCCTGTGATAAGACGAAAGTGAAAATAACATGGTTATAAAGTGATATGTACTTGGGCAAAACTCGGGCCACATAGCCATTATTAACAGGCTGGTAATACTCTGAATTTTAAATCTGCTGTATTCGTATTTGAACCATGATGCAGTGAATTCTTGTGCAACAGGGTGCCAAAGGAGATCCGGGACTGTCCCCAGGCCAGGCTCCACCTGGAGAGAAGGTAGGGTGTCCATCTCAGGTGCCTTTCACCTGTAAACTGTGTCTGCTTTTCTCCCTGTGCTTTTCAGCTTCGGCCACTATTTCATGCATGTTCTTTTTCTAATTTATTTAATACATCTTTTTGACAAGGATTTTTCTCCTCGTTGTTGTCATTTCTTGTGCTTCAGTGACCTCTGCTCCCTGATTTATAGCTGGCTGTACCCCTGTGTTATTGTTAGCATGCAGTGCAGGGTTGAGACACACCAGTGTCGATGAACTCTGGGCTTGCTCTGTGCACGGAGAGGGTTTGGAATGGAACAGGGCTGCAGCGGGCTGTTTACAGGCATGACAATCTCAGTAGTTCCCCTGAAACATTTTTAAATAAAGTTGGATTTTCAACTCTGCCCCTAGCCAATGTTTTAAGACAAAGTTTTGACATAAAACAATGACATACTGTAAGTCACCCAACTAGGCACTTGAAAGGTCAATGAAATATGAAGGACCCATAAGACACGCACACTGATTGAAAAGTTAGCAAGAATTCAGTCTCCGCTTCATTCATCAGAGCCCGATATAAAAAAATGCTTGCAGTTTGGGTGACATAGTTGGTGAATCCTTTAATCACCGGAGCTACTGGATCTTTCACAACTAGAGGGATCATAAAGCTGAAGATCCATGTTTTCCTTCCAGGGTGACCCAGGGTTTCCAGGGCTGCTGGGACAGCCAGGTGTTCCAGGTGTAGAGGTGAGACTGTGATCAAGGAACTGGGCAAATGCAATGTGGTATTTTTACACTGAAAAACCTGAAAATCGGACAAATGAAGAGACAAAGAGGTTCCAAATGTGAAGTCTTGTGGATTTTAATGAACTTACGCACCAGGACGCTCTCCGTGTTTACTTCAGCTTATATACTGTAGCTCTGTTTGTTTTTTTCAGTATTAATTATTAATTAGTAAGTATTCAGTATTAGTAAGATTTTGTTTTGCTTTGAAATGTAAACTCGCAAGTAAGAAATGGGGCGCTGTGTGGAAAGCAATGTCAGCAGCCCCATGGTTTAATGTAGGACTTGTTCTAACCAGCGACAGTGCTGGAATCTGTCTCGTACCCCTGCAGCTGAGCACATGTTGCGAACCGCCATTCTTAACTGGGGCTTCCTAACAGTGTGGGCAGTCAGAGTAAAAACAAGCACAGGGAAGTGAGTAAAATCAGCTGATATAAGGGCCGCTTGACATGAGCATTCATTCAGTGTTACTATGACATGGGTTGAAAAGTTTGAGCAGTTTTCAATTCAAAAAGAGGAAAAGTGAGTAAGTCAATTTATTTACACTATACTCTGAAGACAGATGCGCTGAAGAGATGCTAGGTTCATGATGAATTTTAATATATGGTTTTGGTATTTTGTCTAAGTAATAATTGTATTTTTATCCAAGGTGATTCACGTGAACTAATTCCTCAAGTCCCTTAAAGTTAATGGAAGGTCTTAATCCCTACTTTAATACTTAAATTCAGTTTCATAGCTTTATTCTGTTTTCATACCTGATTAGTTTGGAAAGTGGGTAGTTTCCTTCAGAAAAACAATATTGCAGCCATTTTTTCAAGAATGCACGAGATCCTGGAATCAATAAACTACTAACTGCCAAGTGGGGTAGATAGGCTACATGGCCTCCTCTCGTTTATACAGTACACCTTGTTTTAGTGGCTTTATCTCAGTCTTTTTTTTACTTTTAATACAGTACAGTAATTCACTTAAATGTGGAAATTGTTTCATGTTGGACATGCTGGAGCTTTCTGTTAAGAAAATACCGTGCTTCCAGATTTTTATTATATCCCTGCAACTTCTCATGACCTCTTGTTAATACCTTGTACTGGATTTGCTCTGCTTGGGTGGTTTCAGTTGAAATGAGGTGCTCCAATCTGAGGAATGAATTCAGTCGTAAATGTCCAGCCATTATATTTCAGACTACACAGAGGGATATACTGTATGTAAGACAATACCCTTGGGTAGAAGTTAACATTTTTACAAATAGCCCTTTTCTTCTGAAAACAAAACTGTGTTTTTTCAAACAGGCAGAAAGAACAATGACTTTATCCATGCTCTCTGAATTATGATTATGATAGACCCTTCTTTTCCTTTTGAAAGTTTAAACTAGTATTATGAGTCCAAGGTGAATTCTTTAGATTTCCATTTATTGAACACTTATTACACGGATTAGACGTCAACCAATGTGATGGATTTGTCTTGTGGCACTCAGTGTATTTGTTAAAAAGAATATTTACTTTAAATAACTCTTTGTATGAGTAGTGCAATATGATTTTATGATTCAAGTGAGAAGGCCCAGGGCAACAGAACCCCCAACAATTTATTATTCAGTCTGTTATGGTTTGTTCTAACTTTAGTGCAGGTCAGGATATGATATTCACTTTGGAACAGCAGAAGTTCAGGACAGCATACCACATTCTAGGTCAGCAACACGAAGCAGATGGGCTGTGACCGGAGCCCTGAGTTATCCTACACATGTGAGCTATGGTGCACATGCTTGAGGGCTCTTTCCGAGTGCTGTTTCCTAAAGATGCACTAGACCCATGAGTGATGAGGAGGGCTTTGGGTCATTTCAGAAATACCCATTGTCCAAGAGTCAGGATTCAGATTGTGTGCAGGCATTTGATATGAGCTACTGCAGCACATGTGTTGGTGTGTCATTTCTGAAAATGCCATCTGCAGTTCCCTCTCCTGGCTGACATTAGTACCACCCTGAAACCTGCTGGGATTGTTGGTTTCTTTGCAAATTATTGAATGTTTCATGGATCCTTTCTAGATAATTGCTAGAATATGGTTAAAAATGTTTTCCTACTGAATGATCACAAATCACCCTCCTTGGTCACTGGGTTATTGTTAGAAAATGTTAGTAGCTTTTTCTTGGAGTCAAGATAACAAGTTTAATTGAATACAAAAAACATTGGTTTAAGTTTGGAATTTATTAGATGGTTATAACCTAACTAGTGTAACTATTGCACACACTGAGCTTTTGTAGTTTTGACTAAACTACTGTATTTGAAGTGAAATATATTTTGAAGTAGGTGTAATAAATGTATGTAGTCAAATATAGTAATATAAAATACTGTAATTGAATGAACTACAGTACTAACTGGGTCTCATACTTTTGAGAAAAAATAAGTAAATTGTCAAGTCAGTTTTTTAGAATATTTATGAAGTCGTGCACGTTCTGAAATGAGGATGTAATGGTGAGTTGGAAACATACAGTAACACTGTATTAATTTAAAACAAAACTGTTTTCTGTGCAAACCCTAGTGGAATAAGGTGTCGAATATGACATACAGTACAGTCCTTCTGGTGGCAAATTATTCAGATATTAATGTCGTGTTCAGTTTATTGCAGCTCTCTGCTGTCCTACAATAAAAGATGTAGTTCTTTTAGTGCAGATGTAGTACAGATTCAAGGAAATAGTTATAGAAATATAACATTTCAAGTGCAACTGCCACCACTTGGCACAAATAATTTCAATTAGCTGTAGCCCAAGACAGGGATGATTTGCAGAGGTGATATTATCCTCTTAATTTTGAGTTTTTTTTAGTTGTGTAATTAAATCTTTTCTGCCTGATACTTAACGTTTGTTAACACAGCCCTGTCCTGTTCTGTTCTGTTATTTATTAAACCATTCTTTCCTTCATTGCTTTGGAGAACTGGAGAACTGGAGTGGTCTCTTGACCAGGTCCTCATTATAAATAAGAATTGACTTTCAACTGACTTACATGGTTAAATAAAGAATTAAAAAATAAAATGTCATAGTGCAGTTGGTGTTATTGATATTTGTCCTTTGTAATGTACTACAAACGTAAGGAAGTAGGAATAAATCTGAGATGTATGGAAAGCTCCCATTGTTAAAAAGATAAATTGAAAAAAACTGCTCTGGTGTCATTAACGTGTCAGTTCTTTTTTTGACGTCTTTTGTTTTCTCCTCACTCGCTGTCTTGAGCTCTGTACAGTATTATTAACTCCAACTGGGGGAGTGTTGTGACAGCGAATGGAAATGGGTTTGATGTTTTGGCCAGTTTCCATCATTCGAAAGGAAAATTGCTTGTTGATGAAGGCAGGCAGCCCGTGTTTTATTTAAACCTGGGTGCATTGAGCGGCGTCTCCTGAGAGGATTAATTAAACATAGCTCATCCACAAGTGAACGAACGGCCGACTGGAGAGCAGAATTTTAAAAGTACTGACTTAGATTTTCATCCATCCAAGAAAGCTGGAAGCCTTTGATGCGTCTCCTTCTCCTCTGTGGCAATGTGAACTGATAGCTTTTTGATCCACTTAAAGGGATAATGAAAAGCAGATAAGCCTTCATGCTGGCTGAAAGATTCTTTTCAATGGTTGTTACCCGCAGGGTCCCAAGGGATACACAGGGCCACCAGGGCTGCCAGGGGAACAGGTGAGTCACCCCTCTGCTTCCACAGACAAGCGTGACCAGTCAGGAGCTAGCTGCAGGTCAGCAAAGACTCTCACAGGCTCAAGCTGAGCCTCGGCATCCACAACTCATATTGACGACTGTCAGACAGTGGCCCAAGTTAAATGGGAGCTTCCAGCCACCCTTCATGAATTACAAACCAAGTACTGATCTGGACAGGTTGTTCGATTCGGTGGCAACATTACACTTAAACGGTGCAGCTCAATTTTCAGGGGAAAAAAAATAGAAAAGGCACACTGAGCAGGGATGACAGTTTCTTGTTCGTAAAGAGAAAAGGTACAGTGTGGAAAGTCTCTTCAGTAAGATTGCAGGAGGAGTTCAGGATTCTTGTGAGCCTCAATACTGCGGGACGAAGCTCGTCTCCTGGTGATGAGACGCACAGGCTGACAGGAAGAGGGAGGAAGAGGGGCTGCCGTGAGTGTCTGTCTTGTTCCCCGGCCAGCCGTGTCGGGGAATGTGCTGATTTCTCCTCTCTTATCCCATGCTTCCTGTTCCTCCACAGGGAATCCCAGGACCACCAGGAATGGCTGGGGCAGCAGGTTACCCTGGCAGGCAGGTGCAGTAACTATGCTACACATTCCTTTTCCAGGATCTCCTTCCTTCACCCCAGTGTCAGCTATATTTAGCGCAGTGTATGGAAGAGTCAACACTGCTGCTGCTGGTAAAAGAGATAGTCCCAGTGTCGTGAATATACTGTAAATGCTTGGCAATACGTGCACAAGAATGTCGTTGTTGAAAGTTATACCTCTCTGCCATCAGACCAGTAATCCTTTAGACAAGCAGGACTGAACAAGCCATGACTTGAAATACAGTCTCTTTGATATGTTCAGCTGGGAGAACAAAAGTTTGCATAAACAAAAAGAAAGGGTCTGTCATTGTACTGCACAGTATCCTGAATAATTTGCTGTTAAATTACTGAAAGAGTTGTGCAACCTTAAGAACCAAGTTTAAGGTTTTCCTAACACCTCAATAGCAGTGAAAACTTCTTTCACACTAATAAAGATTTACATTGTGAAAACAGACTTTAATCCCACCAATCTGGTATGTGTGGCTGTTTAATTTTAACATATATATACAAAGCTCCTTAATGTGTAACTTATATTTATGCAGTTGAATTCCCTTCCTTTTTCTATTATGAACTTGTTGGTGTTGCATGGTCTTTAGCAACATCTCCTTCTGATAAATGCTTTGTGTCTACTTGTTCCAGGGCTTGGCTGGGCCAGAAGGTAACCCAGGTCCTAAAGGTGTTCGTGTAAGTAAAGAGTCTGCACACTGAAGAGCACTTGCAGGCCTTTCCTGTCTTCGGTGCCTTGTAGAGCTGTTTGATTAGAGGATGACAAGCCCAGAGTTGTGAGAGAGAGTGTTGTGCTGTGAGCCCGTGATTTTAACGTAGTGCATCACATTGGAGTATGTTGTCTGTTCCCATTTTGGTGAAAGGCAGCATAATTCAGACTCACCCGAGGCTGAGGGTAGAGCAGAGGGTATTTCCTGCTCAGAGCAGAGCTTGATTTCTTCTCTAATGCAGCCTAACAAAGAGGAAGACCCAGGTGATTTGAAGGAAGGTGTAGCTAAAACGGCCAAGATCCCACATATGTACTGCAGGCTCAGTCAACGGCCTTACTGTGCAGACAGGTAGCAGATTGTAACCTTGAGTAGCCACCGAGCAGCCATGATCACAGTCAACAAAAACACAAAACACTGCCGACACCTACAGGCTATAGAGCTTTGTACCCACTAATTGACTGAATACAGTTGCTGGGGGAAAAAAAAAATTAACAATTGCGCTCATGCTCTCAAATGGAACTGGCATCTTTAAAGCAGCATCAGTGTTCAATTAAAATAGAAACAGCCAAAGAAAATACAGTATAATAAAGTGAAACCGATGTTCTTCTTCAGAGTTTTCTTATTGCTGTATATTATGGGTTAAGGCTGATGGTTTCCTTGTTTCACTGCCCACGTAATTATAGGCTAAAGGGCAAGAACATCTGGAACTCTACAGAACTTTTCCTTTGGGGAGGTGGTAGTAAACATCTGTGGTTTTGTTGAAGGTTGCTGTACAGTACTTATGAATAAAAGTAGCAGACTGTAAGTGATACAGTACATTATATACTGTGTGCTACTGAGCTGAACTGGAAGGAGAGAGTGGAAGGGGTGTGAGTGAGAGCTTCTGATGGTCACCCTCCTTGGTGACGTCCAAACACCAAGACATGAGCAACGTGGAGCAAAATTCATTGCTCCGGGGTGAAGGAGACCCAGATAACATATTTCTTTTTTCTAACCTGATTGCGAACGGCATGAATTGGTACTTGTCCACAAGTTCGTTGACCTTAGCGACTTAGAGGTGGGGTTAAGAGATGAGGTTTGTGCCCCAAAATAGCCATTTCAGAGAGTTTACATATTACGCCAAGTTTGGCTTTGTGTTTTGGGTTGCTTGATTTGATTTAGTTGACTTGTTGGAGGATGAAAACAAAAAAAAACAAACAGAAAACAGACACATCGGTTCTCGAAGGCCCCCCTCCGTTTCCTCAGCTGTTACAGTCAGGAAATGAAGTTTCAAAAACTCCAAGTTACCAAGTCTGTTAAGATTGCTATTTGCAAAGCCTATTGTCCAGCACATAAACCCCAGGAAGGCTCAGTGCTTTCTAAACATCTCCCTGGCTGGTTGAAGGACTTTATTTATTGCAACAATATTGTGTCGGCCTTTGGGCCTAAGTGGGAGACGGAGCCGATGGAAAGCAGCTGCTCAGACAAGCGAACAGTGGCTTCAGGGTACTCCCTACTCGGCCTTATGGGAAGGCCTCTGCCACAGACGCTCTCCGGGAACGGTGTGCCGAGCTGGGGGGGGGGGGGTAGATTCTCAGGGAGGGGCTCTCTCTCAGTGCCTTAATTCACTTTGGCCATCAGACATATTGGACCAATCTGAATGTGATCTATACCTCTAGGCTGTGGGCTGGGAATGAGAGCATGTGTCTGTGTCTCTGCAAGGGTCGGGTTGGAAGATCAGATTCTGGTGCGTGTAAGTAAGTGATTAATGAACAGCATACCATCTGACCAGTGCATCTCAGACGCACACAGTGTGTGTTTCATTAGCGGATTATGTATTCAGAGAGCTCCACATCCCGGGCTGGGGTTGTGCTATAGGGTTGCAACCACTGGATGAACCTGGAACCTTATTTATCACAGGTACTGGATTGTGATTTGTAAAGTGAAAGCCTGGAACAAACAAGGACAAATACATTTCCAAAACAGAAATAACTAAGGCTGACACATAATAATCCAAGAGTACTGCAACAGACGTTAAGTATTTCCCCTCCTTCAGTCCAGACATCACGTCGATGCCCTCTGGGTGAAGCCTGTTCATGTTGCTGTGTGTAGGGCACCTGATCGCAGCTGTGATTGACAGGGGCTGTAGGCCTCCAGGCTGACAGACACACAGATGCAAGAAAAAAATCCTATGACATAATAAAACGGCTCAATGAGGCCTGTTTTTATCATTTTGACACATTTCTATCCAGGTATACAGTATGTATATGGTGTGTTTCAGTGCACTTCACAGACCAGAAGGGACCGACTACATACTGTACAGCACTGCAGCTCAGCCTGTCCTGGGTGACACACAGCAGATCTGCTGTGTGATATTGACTGATATTAAAATCTGAAAGACACTTACGCAAGAACTCTTAATAGCAATAGCATACAAATAGAAAAAAAGATGGAATAAAAAAGTGCAATATTGTTGTACTGTACAAAGGTTCCGAGTGAAAACTGAGCTTGTGACTGCTGTGTGTGTTTCAGGGTTTCATCGGCCCCCCTGGGGTGGCTGGTCCACCTGGCCTGGAGGGAGAGAGGGTGAGTCCAACAGCCTGAGCCCACCTTCCCAGTGCAGAGACAGCACTGCACACACACACCTGACACGGAAAGACAGAACTGCACACCGCACACCTGACACGGAGAGACAGAACTGCACACCGCACACCTGACACAGAGAGACAGCACTGCACACCACACATGCACACCTGACGCGGAGAGACAGCACTGCACACAGCACACACGCACACCTGACACGGAGAGACAGCACTGCACACAGCACACACGCACACCTGACACAGAGAGACACCACTGCACACAGCACACACACACACCTGACACGGAGAGACAACACTGCACACACACACCTGACATGGAAAGACAGCACTGCACACCACACATGCACACCTGACACGGAGAGACAGCACTGCACACCACACACGCACACCTGACACGGAGAGACAGCACTGCACACCACACACGCACACCTGACACAGAGAGACACCACTGCACACAGCACACACACACCTGACACGGAGAGACACCACTGCACACACACACCTGCCTTCTTGTGTCTGCAGCTGGCCCAAGAGTTGCTGTTGCAGATGCAGGCGTAGTCATGTGGGGCTCTCCAGTGCAGTGGCCATGACCACTCACTGTGCAAACAAACACGTGAGAGGCCTCTGTCTAACTGAATTTGCTGGAATTAACCAAAACCTTGCTGGAACCTGTAGCCTCAACCCCCTGTTAATGTCCCAACACACACTGTGTGATAAAAACTTGTTTATCAAGCACACAGGAAATGGTTCCAAATGCACAAGTGTATTTGTTCTTAGAGAAATTGTTTTAGATGTGTCTCCGTGGTCTCTATAGTTCTGTGGATAGGTAGTTTCTCCTTGTCCTGACAATGCCAGTAGCACTGTTGTTGTTATGATAGGACAGGATAGATAGCATGGGAGAGAGTCAGAGAAAACACATAAGAAATGAACTTTCACTACAAAAAAGGTCTTATCTGGTTAAAATAAAATGATGGAAAAATACAGGTGGGACTCATTTGCTGGCTAGTGACATAATTAGTGGATGTTATTCAACCAGGAAGGTATTTGAACCAGGACTAAATTTCTTTCTGCTGTGGCAGTTGCAGAGTTCTGGCCTGATAACGTGTGATGTGTGTTTTAGCTGAAGATGAAACTTTTATCCTTGTTTCCACAGGGAGTTCCTGGCCCAGTTGGAAAGAAAGGACCCAAAGGCAGACAGGCGAGTTGTTACCTGTGTGACACCAGAGCGAACACTAACACACACTGACAACTGTAAACGGCAAAACATTCTGGGATGTTGGAGTCTGGAATGATATGAGATTTTACCATAAATAACCCCGAGTTACTTTAAGTAGCCACTGGAGGGCAGACATTTATAGAGATTTGTTCTTTGAAACATTCTGATTATCTTCTGTCTGTGACAGAATATGTGCTACCAAAAGAAACAAAAAAAATAGAAGAACAGATTGATTCAAACAACTTTTCTTTCTATTAAAGACATTTATCTTTGCTCTGCATCAGGGTCCATGTCACTGACCACTTGCTGACCGATTGGGTCTGCAGGTGGCTTCGACATTTTCAGTAACGTGTCGATGACTCGTGAGAGGCGCAGGTAGAAGCCTCAGACTGATACCTCAGTCGCCTTTGCTGTCTTAGGCCTTCTTTTTGAACTGTGCCCTCTAGCTCATCTACATGCCTTATTTTAGCAGGTAAGTCAGTTGAGAGCAAGTTCTAATTTGCAATAATGACCTGGAGGCCCATTTGCACAGCAGGGTGTTCTGGAGTGCGGTGGGTAAAATACGGCCCCCGCGTACTCCAGCTGCAGAGCACCTGTACAGATGTGCCAGAAGTGGGGTTCCACCACAGGCCCAGTACAGAAAGAAGATGAGGGATGTGGGACTAATGAAAGAGTTCTGCTTTTCAGGGTGTCGTTGGTGATGTTGGCGAGAGAGGCCCCCCAGGTCCGGATGGGAGTGAAGTAAGTGTCACGCATTTTTGTTTGAATGCTAATAGGACTCTTTTTGTGCAAATATTTATTAATTGCGTACACTATTATATCTCATTTTGAACATGTGTTAGTATTTTGTGGCTACTGGAATGCAACACCGGATGACAGGAATATCATCAACGCGAGCAGCGTTGTTCTTGATGACCACTCTGAGCTCACCCACGCTCTCTGTGTGCCCATGGGTGCTGTGCTGGTGCTAGCCTGTAGCGGGGTGTTTTTTTTTTTTAAAGGAGCAAGTTGCATTTAGCTTTGATTTTTTTAAATTCAATTTTTCAGTATGTTCATAATCAGAAGGATGCAATAATCCAATAGTGAAAACATTAGCGCTATTAAGACGAAAGAACTTGGCCAAGATGAGTTTAAAAAAATTCTAATTTTAGTAGCGAAATAATTGCCTCATTTTGCTTGTTCTTTTTTAAGCTTTTTTTTTCTCATAGAACAATAAACAACAACAGCAGAGAGTAAACAAAAACATGATTGCAATCATGCTGGGTTTGTTTATTATAGCCTAAAAGCCATATTGCAATTTTCAAAGGAGATGGGTGCATGTAAGAACGACAGACAGAACTTGTGGGTGGTGTGCAGCTTTCCCAGATGTGGCGTTCCATGTGTGTGCGGCGCACTGGCACACTCTGTAACTGGTGTGTGTGTGTTTCTCAGGGACCTGCGGGTGCAGCTGGAAGTGCGGGCTTTCCTGGGCTGAGGGTGAGTACTCTGAAGTTCTTCTGCCCCTCTGCCTCGTCTTGTATCTAGGCCACACAGAACAGCACAGGAGCTGATACGTGATCTCTGTCCTGCAGCTGGAAGTGGACTGCCGGTTTTTCTCTGAGGGATCCTGCCTTCTGTCATCTCTGAATTTCCAAAAACCCATCTATACACTCACTCCCTCATTTTGCCTTTCAAATGATGCAGTGAAGGTTTTGAGAAAGGCCCGAAGACCTGGGGTGTTACAGAGACTTTCAAAGAATTTGATTATTTTCAATTAATTTAGCTGTGTACACCCGTAGATTGTTGCTGAATTGTGATTTAGCAGCTACTGTACTTCTACAATAGTGATTTGGCTGCAGTTCTATAGGCATTTCCTACTCGAAACTGAATCTGCTCCGTATTTAACAGTAGAGGAAATTCATGCTGTATTTTATTTGAGCGAGCTGAGGTACTTTAATGTTAGTGAAAACCATTCCTTAGCATGGGTTTCCAGAACTTTGCAAACACATTTAAGGCTTGGACACTGTTCAGGTGATGCTCAAGGCCAGAGACATTAAAGAGAACAAAAAAGATCCCAAAACATTGTCCTTCTCTGAAACCTGGTTATAAGGCTTCAGGCCTCTGCTCAACACCCAACAATTGTTTCCTCACTGTATGTGGAGTCTACTGAGCCACAGCCCATTACTCCAGAATAAACACAGAAAAGCAGTGTTACACCTAATGTACACTTGGTGTCGCCATGTGAAAC
Source organism: Atractosteus spatula (assembly GCF_055471065.1). Taxonomy (NCBI): domain Eukaryota; kingdom Metazoa; phylum Chordata; class Actinopteri; order Semionotiformes; family Lepisosteidae; genus Atractosteus; species Atractosteus spatula. The sequence continues at coordinate 455,358 of NC_142716.1, read as the reverse complement.
CTGCATGAAAATAAAGAGATCCCTGGTGACAGAAGCACTGAGAAGAAGACCTTGCTGTGGCTTAACGAGAAGCGGCTTTACTTCGAGTTCACGTGGTTTTACTTCCTGAATCACGATGGACCACTCAGGCTCCACAGATACAGTACATGTTCCTGATGGTTTATTAGCCACAGGAGGGTGGTAGATCTTGGGTTTGACATGTATGATGAATATGAATATGATGAAGACGAGCTTAAACAGTTTATGCAGCTTGTTCATTTGAAATTTCCACTTTTGTAAACACAGCACGCTGTGACAAAAATAGCATTTGAAGCTGAAACATTTGCATGACATGACGTGAGCAGACAGGAGAGCTCTCACACAGCAGGATGAAGAGCTCGGCAGAAATAATTGAAATCATCTTTGCAAAGTCAGCTTGTGTGTTTTACACCTTATGCAATTGGAGCTGAAAGAGACTTTGAATCTGTTTAGGGTGGCTTATAAAATAAGCTAAAAGCTGTTACCAGTACCAGCTATTTCCTCCTACTCTCAGACTTGTGGTAACAGTATTTCTCTGTTTTTGTTCTGTGATTTGGCTGATGTCCTTGTCAGCAGCAACATTGTAGTAGCAGCTGGAATTGACTTAAATAATGTGATGATTCCTGGAAAGGAGACAGCAGTGTCAGTACATATACAACTGAAATTCAGTCATGCAAGTTTGAATTTCTAGCAGGAATGCACAGATTAATTCACCATTCACTGGTGTTTAATTCCAGTTTGTGGGGTGAGGTGGTCTGGTAATATGCAAAATATATTAAACATTTAATATATTTTGAAATGAAATTATTTCAGTATAGCATCATCATTCAAGAACAGGGGTAGGTCTGCAAGGCTACAAACTACAAACTAAATCTTATTAAGAGAGGAATTCCTGAAATAACCAGTAGGCAAGGAAAGTGACACTTGCTTGGTTAATGGTAGACTTACCCTCTGCTAAAACCATCAAAGAAAGAAATTGTAAAAACCTCTGTGAAGAATACATGTAGTAAGACATTAAAAGCAAAACAACTGCTTAATAGTTGTCCATTCAAACGTAGCACTTCCCAATCTGATCCATTTTATGGAGTCTCTACACTCAGCTTTCTAGGAATTCCCCAGTAAGTCACTGTGGCTTAGAAAAGCCCAGCTTTCAGCAGAGCTCATGCGAGAACATCTACTGCAGATGAGGCTAGAGGTACAGTAATGAGGGGATCTCACACACAGCAGCATCAGGCTGGTTGGTTTTCCTTGAGCCTCAATGACTGCAGGTGTGGGAGATGAGCTTCTAGAGCAGGAAAACGTTCTCTCTTTATAAGCAGCTCACTGCCTGAAGCCACACAGGGAACTGCAAGTTAGACAAGAGCTTTTCTGCAGAAGAGATGACTCACTTCCATCTTATTCATCGTGTTGTTTCTCTTTCTTCTCTGTCTCTATAATGGTCTTACATGATTATAATCTTATTTTAAATAAAAGAAAGCAAAAGCAAAAGCCATATATACAAACCATTACTCCGTTTATCGTAGCTCTTTAAAACTGTATGATACATACAGTGCCTTATTAAAATATTCAGGCCTTTGAAAGGTTTCCTCGTTTTGTTGCTTTAATGCTTATAGTCATGACACTTTGAAGTATCAATATTTGTTCTATACAAAACCTACTTGACACATTCAAAGGAAAAAACAAAAAGGGCATAAGGGGAAAATATGCAAGGAAGAATGAGTAAAAATTGCACCAAGCCAGTGTGAAAAGATGGTCGAGACCTGAAAAGAAATTGCTACCAAAGGTGTTTCCACCGAATATTTGAGTTCACGGGTCTGAATAATTATGTGATCAAGATACTTCAGTTTTTGCTCACATTTACTGTTACTTATTCTAGCCTTTAGTCTTCAGTTTGAACATGAGGTTTTGATAAAATCTTAAGTTTAAAAACATGTCTGCATAATTTTGTAATTTCACAGAATGAGACCCCATTCAGGGTCTGAATACTCTTGCAAGGCACTGCATGCCCTCCTGGAAGTGAGATGGAAGATGCAGTGAAATACCAGTTTGTGTTGAGTGTAATATTTTCAGACAAACGTCAGATTTGTTCTCCTAAGTGGCTGTGGAGTTGAAACTGAATAGCTGGTGCTGCCAGGAAGGCAATGGAAAACACATGTTACTCTCCATGTCAGTCTAGAGACATGTTTAGTCAGTATTGGAATTCTTGAGCAGCACTTACAGTATACTGCAATGACTGCTGTAATTACTACTTGATATGCCAGCTTTCAAATCACTGTTTATCATAAACGTATCAGAATCATTTGGAGTCACAGCTTGTCACAGGGTTGCCTATCTTCGAGGTAAAACATCTTTAATGTCATGCAGTAAAATGCATTGTCAGTCCCAATATACAGTAGATCATGGCTTTTGACATGAAGTGCTTCATAGACACTTATTTTGATCTCAGAGCAGAATATAGCATGACATCTACCTGTCATCATCAACAAAACAGTCAGCCGTTAAGAGACTGACATTGTCTCTGCTTTCCGGGAGAAGCCTGGCATGATGGTGATGTAAACTGTAAATGGCAGCACAGAGTTTACTGCAACCTGCACCTTTGATTTATTCAGACAACAGTGAAGTTCAGGTCCTGTTTCCATGGGGACCTTCTGTGATTTCCAAATAGCCTCCAGACAAATTGCTTAGATTTTCCTAACTGGAGTAACTAAATCTGATCTTATTGACACAAAAGTAGCTGCAGAGACAGAACATGAGAAAGGCAGCAGACAGGAGGCAGCTATTCTATCCCTCCAGCTCTTCCAGTTTCTAGTAGCTAATTGATCTGAGGCTTAAAAACATAAATTTATGTCTCTGTCCCTCTGCCTTTCAACACACTTTAAATATGCTGAATGTGTATTTACAGACGGTAAAGCTCTATTTCAGAATCGGAGTAGAACTCTTTACATGAGTTAATGATAGGGTTGTCATGCTCAGCCATGATAATGTAGGATCTCAGGATAATGTAGAGTATGAAGGATTCTGGCAATACTGGCTAAAAGACACAGCTGATTGCTTTATATTTCATCATGCTGAACCATAGTACACCTCCTGGGGATTATACAGTAGTATACAGTATTCCTCCTGGGGAGTATCCAGTAGTATGGTGTAGCATACAGTATGTCTCCTGGGGAGTATCCAGTATTATACAGTAACATACAGTATACCTCCTGGGGAGTATCCAGTAGTATACAGTAGCATCCAGTATTATACAGTAAAACGCGTAGGGAGTATACAGTACTGTGCAGTATATCTCCTGGGGAGTATCCACTAGTACTATAGTATATCTCCCTGGGAATACAGTTGTATGCATCTCCTGGGGAGCACACAGTAGTATACAGTAGTATCCAGGATATCTCCTGGGGAGTACACATTGTTATACAGTGTATGTGCTGGAGAGTATCCAATAGTAGGCTGTAGGAAATTTATTTTGCAGTACCATCTAGGGAGGTTGTAATATGGTATCAGTAGTACAAAGGGACCACTCTGCATACTGTGGAAAATTCATTTTCATGATTTATTTATTTTCTTCTTATTATATTTTTTCTTCTATTTATTTTATTTTTATCTATTTTCTTATTATGTCTTATTTTCTTATTTTTTATTTTTTTGTTTTCATGTCCTATTCACCCATAGGAAGTCATTTTCTTGATTAAAGTGAGGGCATTTTGTGAAACCTAAAGGATTTCTAAAGGTTAAAATGTCTCACGCATATTTTGTTAACTGCTGATCAGTCTTTTTAGACTCAGTTTGTAATTAAGCTATATTGTCACAATCTTAGCCCAAATAGAAAACTATTAAACGCTACTTGCTAAAAAGTTTTAGAATAATCTGATTGGGTTTTATGAAGAAAATTTTATTGCGGAACACGTTCAGCCAGTTCAGCTGTCAGGTTTGAGATTTTTAACCATTAGTCATACTTCATAAATCATCTGAGCTTTATAGGCAAAGAGGTTTAGTTATTAACTAATAAAACAAATATGACAATGTGTATCAAGATTTATAAGTCCTCTGCTGGGTTCTTTGATAGTTTTAAGATGGGTGACTTTGGTTTGGTGTGTTCTCATGTTAAAGAACGTGTAGTTTTTTTTCCCCAAAACTTCTTATTTTTAGTGTCGTCTTGCACTTGATGTTTCAGGGCAGACAGCTGTATATCATATGCTTCCTCCATCTTACAGCACATTTTAGCCATGTAGAGCTCACTATTTTTTCCAGACCTGAAAAGTATGTTGTCCTCCCTCTGACTCTGTCCGCACGCTGCCCTCCCTCTGACTCTGTCCCCTTGTTCCCTGCAGGGTGACGTGGGACTGGAAGGGCCTCGCGGGCCGACGGGTGTGGTGGGACCTCAGGTAGGGTGAGCTCACAGGCCAGCGCCGTTCCCCTCCTTCCCCCACCTGCAGTCCCGCGCCCTCAAGACTGCGTGTTCTTCCTCTGACAGGGCCTGGCCGGACGCGTGGGGCAGCCTGGATTGAAAGGTGATAAGGTGATCTACATATTTCTATTAATCCAGTGACTATGCCATTCTGGAGGGTGGGGGTGGGTGGAGGTCTGGGGGAGGAATCTGTTCACTCCAAAGGTGATGAAGTCAAGCCCTTATTCACATGTTCTGTAAATGTCTATGACTGACCTCCTGTACCAGGAAGTCTAATCTGGAGAGGTTCCGTTTGACATTTTTTAACGCAGTGGCACTTAGTCTACAGTGAACACAGGCAGTGGCTGACATTTTGCATCAAAAACCATCCAAAAGTCCTCCGTTTTAATTCCCGTTTTAAGGTGTGGTGCGTCTGTCCTTGTCCACACTGATCCGGAGCCTGATGACGAGGTTTTGAGCACTCTTCTCAGGTCTGCACGTTAAAGTGCAGCAAACTGTTAACAGGACACCAGTGCCTCTTCTGCAAAGGGGAGTGAAGACAGAGGTGTGATTTATGGTTATGTCAGAGGTTCATCACCGGATGACATTCTGAATTGGATTTCTCTTGAGGAAAAGAGAACCTCTATATATACAGTATATATGAATTTTAGTTGAAGTGAAGAGGGAGTTAGGGTGGTTGATTGCACATGTTCCAGCTCTAGTGGATGGTTTTTCATTCTTTACTAAAAGTAAAGTCCCCTGATTTTGGCTGTAATGATTTAGATTTCTTTCTTCCTGATGCGAAGTTCCAGTCCAGGAACTTCGCATTCCAGTAAAGCTGCAGTATTCACTACGAGTTGTCTTCTGCCAGAGGAGTTTGTATTCGGCTTGTGCTCTCCTAATCTCCCAGCAGAGGTTTGCTGATGCTGGCAGGGTGTTAATGATAAGCTGTGTCTTGTCTCTATTATATGTCTCCCTGTAATGCTGTGTAATCTAGGGGGAACCTGGATTAATGGGTGAACCGGGAGAGTATGGTTACCCTGGAGATAAGGTAGGACTTTTTCTCATGTCACTTATTGTGCCCTTAAAACTGTGCAGGGGTGTCCAGTCCTGGTCCTGGAAGGACAGTGTGTCTGCAAGTTTTCTAGGTCTCTTCAATGCAACCGGATATCAACAGCTGGGAGCAGCTGTTAAATTGGACCAGTTCACCCAGTCACCAGCAGGTGTAGCTCATTAAGAGCTGAGCTGGAGTGAAATCCACACTGGCCTTCCAGCAGAGGACTGGATAGGCCTTGGCTCAAGTGTCAAGTCATAATGTTAATATCTATCTGTCTAGAAATGGAAATGTTCCTCTTGTGTCTTGAAGTTTATAAATGAAGATACAAATAATTCATTTTATCAAGGTGGCTGATTTATTTAAGATATTTAAATCTTTTTCCTCATAATCCTCCATTCCTGATCAGGCGGATGAATTATGAAGCAGCATCCTTCCTTAGTGAAGACATAATTAAAAAGTGTTCGTTTCAGAAATGCGATAGAATGCGATGGATAAGACGTCACCTCTACCACTGACTCACATTGATGTTTTTTTTGCACACTTCTTGTGCTGACTTCTTGTGCGGTATTAAAGTTGTGTGTTATTTATCTGTGCTGTTGCTGCTGCTGCTGTTCTGTGTTTGTTTTGGTGTTTCTTTCAAGCCTTTGAGCATACATGCAAGTAAGCATTTCATTGCACTTATGCCTATGACAAAGACACTGAGCTGATGTCCGTTGTCAGTCGGTCTCCCGGTCTTTATTCAGCGATGTGATGCTCTGGTTCTTGAGTTGTGCTGTGAGGCCGACTTGGAGCAGGAAGGAAGAAAGGAAAGGTGTTGCCTTGCAGACGAGGCTTCAGACAAACCACAGGTCCAGCAGAGCCTGGCTTAGTGCTCCAGACTCAACAAGCGTCGACCCGATGAGAGATCACGTTGTGTCTCTGCAGACTCAGAGCTGACACTGTCCTGCGTCTCCACAGGGTGCAGCGGGCTTGCCGGGACCACCGGGACCCCGAGGGAAGCTGGGACCACCGGTACGGGTCACGTTTTCATTGACTAGCTGTCATGCTCCTCTGTGACGCTGGAAGGCACATGTTGAGATCTGCAGCGTCATACCGCTCTGGTGGGCAGACCACCTGTTAGTTCTGGGACTGCAGACAGCACTGGCACAGTAGCAGTAGGGTTTAACACTGCAGGGCTGCCCTGCAGCACGCTGGGTCTCTCTGAGGGACTTGTAGGAATTGTTTTTCACTAAACCCACCCCTGTTATGCCAGTGATGTATCTGGTCCCAGAACAAACAGGTTGGTCATTAAATTCTGGGTTTCTCTTTAATGCTGTCTAGGAGGTGTAGCAGATGTATATGACACCTAAAAAACTCTAAGCGTACAGGCATGTTAGAACATGAGAGGTTACAAACAAGAGAGGGTTTTCATCAGGCTTATTGTGATCCTGGGATCACAGCCAGATGCTCTCTTTTGAATGATCCCAAGGAATTAGCTGGCAGACACCTGCAAAGCTTCATGTGTTCTTCCAGTTTGCATGAATATAATGACATCCTGATCCTGAGAACTTTGCATGTACATTCTAATAAGGTTGTTAGCTGCTGAATACGCCTGAAAAACATGATGTCCAAATTAGAGCCACGGTGGCTCAGTGGGCCAGAGAGAGTATGTGACTACCCCCCCCCCCCAAGACGGGAGGCCAATCCATCACAGGGATGACCCCCAGGCAATGCTGGGCCCTGCTTGTACAACTGGGAGAACTGGGGTAAAGGACCTCAACAACAGTGGCTGTGCAGGGGACTTAAATACACAAGCTGTTGCTGGAGCCCAGTGGCTCGCTCTCCTTGCTATGCTGTCCCCGTGTCACATGGGCACTGGTTTTGTTTCTGAGGCTGAGGACAAGCGCAATGTCATTCCTGCAGCGCTGCAATTCACAGTGTGTGTGGAAAAGCCCCAGTCTGTTGGGAAGGCTTCGTGTCGTGAGAGGGTAATGGTTAATGCTTTGAGCAACGCTTGTCGCTTACATGTTCTTCCGTTTCCTTTCTTTACCAAAAGGGGAAAATGGGTGAGCCGGGCCCCCAGGGGTCCCCAGGTCCTCCAGGCCCAGAGGTAAGGACAGAGCAGACTCTTAACAAATCGGTGTTAGTGCTGACTTAACCCTTTGTTTCCTGTCATCAGCATTACAGCCGCTCTGAAGATGCTTTCTCAGAGTATTTGGAACCTGATTTCATCCAGTGTTCTGTGAAAGGTTATGTAACTGAAACTTTTAACTGAAAGTTTAATCAGTCCTTCTTCTCATACTTCTTATTCTCATACTGGGATATAGAGAATGGGGCTAAGCGAATAACTGGAAAACCTTTCTTGTGATTGTGCATCACTGTGATCACAGTCATTTCAGATGAGTAGATTTAATACTTGCAGTGCTTGATTAACTGGGTTGAAAAAGTTCCTTTAATTAGATTACATTTAGTATTTGTAACAATACCCCTTGTTTCTATACATAGAAAATTACAGAGAAAATAGCCAGTTTGGAACTGGGATGTTTAGCTTAAATGGAGAAATGTCTTCCAGTGTTCTGGATGTTTTAGAGTCTTTAATATCTGAGAAGTGGAATTTCAGACTGGAGAGATAAACTGTTACTTTAAAAAAGTTATAGCAGCGCATTTAAATGTGCAATATCTCACCAAGGAGTTTACAGTATTTCTTCAGCTTTTGTAACTATGCTGAAGTGTTTATTTCTTAAATATAATTAAGAAAAGTATGTATTTCTTACATATGAGAAAATAAATGTTTCTTGTTATTTCAAGAAGAACTTTTCATTTGTCAAGAGCAGCTCCTTGCGAAAAGTCTAGAAGTGTCCACCAGGTGGTGACATGTGATACACTCTCAAGTGAAACAGCTGAGTCACGGTCAGGCGAATAGAGTGACTGGTACCTCAGTAAGCTCCTGTTGCAAGAGAAAATGGGAGACAATATGGACTGGGAGCTGCAGGTGGTGATACACAGAAAAAAAGGAATTTTAACAGCAACTGTGCTTTAGAGAGATGAAGATGACATGGCTGTCAGTGAAACGCTGGTCACTGTGTACGGTGTGGCAGCAGCAGGGCTCTCTGGTCTGGGAGGAAGCTCAGACAACTCCATTCCAGCTCCATTAGGAAAGACGGCTCGCAATCCTAACACAGATTTACACAGATCAAATCACACGGGAGCCCTGCAGTTCTTTTTTTATTATGTCTCTAAATCTGGTGTTTGAAAACCTCAGCAGGCAGTCTGCCTGCTCCGGTAAATCTGTATCCCGCGTGCTGGCTGATCTTCTGCAGATCGGCGAGAACCTTCTGATTCCCTTCCATGTACAGTCACCCATGCAATGAGAGCTTAATAGGTCTTTGAGTTTTATTTGGAAAATATAAACATATCACATTACTCTGAACATGCGTAACAATCCTTCTTCTTCCAAACAACTTCAGAGAAAATAGCCTACTAATAATCTGGCACATTTCAATGTTTAAAAGTCATTCCAAAGTGAATAAGTGGTAGAGTAGTTCAAAGAAAGGAAATATTTAAAATCTGTGCTGTCCTGGGTTAAAGGTTAGACTCCAAGTTAAGGAGTTTATTTTGTATTATTTATTGTATTGCTTTCTTTTTGTCCTCATTCAGAGAGCTGTCACAGCCCTCTGCAATAGTACCTTACATTCCTCCACAGGCCTGGCTTTGGCTTGACCAGGTGTTTAAGTTGTTAAGTCACACTGGTGATCTCATTTGTAAAGGCTGAGTATAAATCCAACACAGTACATGTTTTAATGAGTGCAGCCTTTAGTCTCAGAAATGTTGTAAAATGTCCAAGTTTTAAAAGGACAGACATCCCCCAAGGTTAAAATCGGCTTACTGTACAACTTCCTCTCATTAATGGATTTCAGTCCCAGAATTCTTTAAAGGATCTTCCTGGTCCCCATTAATCATTTGCTCCTTCTTAACATCTGCATTGCTTTAGTTCTCCTGACTTCAGATCTCCTCGTGTTGTTTTAGCTAAATAACTCTGCAAAAGCTCAGTCTGTGGAAAGCAAATGTATACATGAGACACAGTATCTGCAGCTGATTTTTAAGCTAAAGGAGTAACAGAACTCTTGTTCTTTTCTCACATAACACCATTTTTAAAAATGGCATTTGAAATCCATGAGGTTACAGTATAAGATAAGATCACTTTATTAGCCATATACAATTTCTTGCATTAGGAATTTGTGTTTTCACATACCCAGCTTGCTCTCCATGAGACACACAGACAGGGAGAAGTTTGGGGTCAGAGCGCAGGGTCAGCCATTTATACGCCACCCCTGGAGCAGTGGGGGTTAAGGGTCTTTCTCAGGGGCCCAATGGAGTAGGATTCCTCTGCCAGTCGCAGGATTTGAACCGGCAACCTTCCAGCCACAGGCAGAGATCCTTATCTACAGTGCCACCGCTCCTCCTCTGTGATTTATGCTGTAGATTATAGATTTGAAATGTGTGACCTGTGTGTATCTGTTGCCATCTGTTTGAAATCAGATGCATTTGGGATTCTCCTATTCTTAAAGAACAGCGATGCTTTAAAAGCTTTTTGGAAAATGTCCTTCAGGACTCTAGTTCTAAAACTCTAAGCTCAGTGTTTCTCAAGAAGGTGCCACCTAGTGGAAATTAGTCTGTATTGCAGATGGATGAATAAATATTAGAAAAGTAGTTCAGGTGGGTAGCTGCGTCAGAACAAGTAATAGCCAAAACGTTGTGTTTTCTCTCTTTTCAGCATGGAATAAACCTATTACTTGTTCAAATATGAGAAAATGCAACTGTGTAATCTGCAGTGAACCTGACCTGGCCAGCCCTGGGCACAACAGGGCCCAGTCCATCACAGGCTGGACACACACGGGCATCCAGTCTGCACATTGCAGAGACCACATCAGCTGGCAGCATGTCTCCGGTCTGTGAGAGGAAACCAGAGCACCTGGAGAAAACCCATGCAAACACAGGCACAATGTGCAGACCACAGACCGTGATCGAACCCAGGACCCTGTGAAAAAATACTTTTGTAATCTGACCATTCTGTAATGTAAAAAAGCAAATGGAGTTTCATGCTGCAGCGGTTTCTTGGCAGCTGTTCCTTCCTGTAGTAGGATATTAGGATGTAGGTTTCAGTTCCGTAAGTACAGCAGGCATGTCTTTCTGCAGCTCACTCACCATTTCCAGCTCCATGGGTGACATTGTGTTTTTCCTGCTGGGGAAAATAAAAGAACTCGATCTGGATTTTCTTTGGCGCAGATCACCCTCTTCATATATTTTTATAGCACCTGTAAAATAGTTACATGCGCAGAAAAAAATGATGATTCACCGTATTAAACCACAGCCCCACTGCTTTATAGCTCATTATCTACTGCTGGAGCTGAAACAAACACCAGTGTTTGAAAATCAGCCATGGGAGTAGACTTGCCAACCTGAGAGGCTCAGGAAACACCTGCAGACATGGTCAGTGGCTCATGCTGGTTTGGGTTTTGTGCTGGTTTTGTGTTCGTTCCGCTTTAGTTCTGGGTTTCGTGTTTTCAGAATTGTCAAGTAGAAAATGTGTTTCGAAAGGAGTGGATTATGCTTCCATTTAGGCTGTAAGCCTGCAGTGTCTCCTGTGCCAATTAAATGAATCAGAAAAATGGAGACACTCCATTCAGCAAACGAAATTAAACCTGAAAGGCATAAACCTATACTACAGTGTAAATGTAGTTTGTCAAGGACTGAAATTCCTTTTATTTATTTCAGGGTTTTCCAGGAGATATTGGTGCTCCAGGTCCAAACGGCCCACCTGGTCCAAAGGTAGATAGATGTCACTGTCTGTCCACTAGTGCTGAAAAAATGGAAATGGACATTTCTTCACATAGTGAAATACTGTATGTCCAGTTTTTAAATATCTGTCTTTAATGGAATGCAGCTGTTCGACTTTTTCTGAGCAGTTTGTATTTATATATTTACAGCTTCCAATGTAATCGATTCGCTGTGTTTGAATGAGGAAGTTTTGGCTCATAGGCTTGTAGTAGACAAAGTAGCACAATTTATGTTTTTGTCAGTAAATATTCTTCATATAATTTTATGGTTCTGCTAGTTATATAGCCACTTTTTATGATTGTCAAATATGTTTCAGATGACTTACTGTACATTAACAATATTGAATTTCACTGTATAAAATGTTTCTAAAGATCTGAAGAGACTGTACTTCTTTCATTTTTAGTTTTATGTTTTGTTTTTACATGATTGGCTGCCTTTTAGTACTCAGGTACACAAGAGCACATTTCAGTAGATGAAACTGATATCTCTAATACTCTAATACCGGGTGTCTAATACTGTCACTACATCATGACAGCTTTTGGCTGTCCTATCGATTTGGCTGTCTTACAATTATCAAAGAGCCATCATGCTCCAGTCCTGGTGCAGCCTGTTCCTGCTGCTGGAGCATTGCTGCGGAGTGGGCATGTTCAGTCTCCCTGGAGGTTAACGTGTTTTCATTTTCTCAAGAGAGCAGCCTGAGTCCCTGCCCGCTGTCTGTACTGAATGTCTCCCCATGCGCGGTTACTGGTAGAAATGGCTGATCCATATGAAACTGGTGCTCTGTTTCTGATGCTTCAGGGGACTCAAGGTGTCAGAGGACCAGTGGGGCCTCCCGGGCCGAAAGGAACTGAGGTGAGGGCTCACTTCACAGGAAGGCATGTGAAATTGCACTAACAAAATGCCTTTGTTCGTCAAATAGGACATAATTATGCCAAGTTTTTCCAAGGGCTCTGTAGAACCCATTGATCAGTATAGAGTCACCTATGGTCCACCTTTGAGGTTAGCATGCCTTGTGAGTTCCTCCAGGACGGAGTGTTGCAGTGCTTGTGTGTGAGTTCAGGATATCATGTGAAAAAGTATACAAATTGAAATTGCTGAAAAACATTTTCTTCACTTTAACATACTGTATATACAGTGCAGTATATGGCAGTTCACTTCAGTCTGGCATTTTGTTGGCTGCTATTATAACCACTGGTAACAAATACAAATAGAGGCTTGGTGACAGAATTTGATTGATCATGAATAAGAGCAAAAACCTTACTAGTTCAAACACAAACCTTTCCATGATACTAATGTTGAGAAATGTGTCTTGGCACCTTTCAGCTCTAAAATCCCACTGCCTGGAGCTCAATGTTCCTCCCAGGCACAGAGAAAAAAGTTCAGACAGAGATGCATTGTGTCAGAATATGCTGAGGCTCAGGAAAATAGTGTTGGTGGGTCTTCATTCTTCCATACAGGCTGCCCTTTCTCTGATGAAAGCTTAGTCAGTCAGCAGCAATCTTGTGTAATATGTTCCTAATGTAACTATCAAGGTACCACGTCCATCCCTGCAGTTATATTAACACCTACCCTCAGCTCTCTGGAACTGTGAACCAGGCTTGAATCATAGTCAAGGTAAAACATTGTACTTCATAAGGAATGCAGAACACATGCTGTGATTTATTCCCCTGAAGAAGATGCATTGATTTGCACAATGAAAACTGATGCTAAAGCCGTTATCTATAGGCCAGTGAGGCATCACGAGACCAATCACAGTATCAGCAGAGCAAAGCCTGTGTGATTTTAAGGCTCTAAAATACTCTTATGTGTTTCCAGGGTGATGAAGGCCCTCTTGGGCCACCAGGGGGACCCGGGCCTACTGTAAGTATAATGACAGTCTGAGAGATTTATTCTGAACACTTGCTTAATGTAATTATTTTAATTTGTATTGATGAAAGGTGTTGTCTGTCTAAATAAGCGGTTGTTTTTTCTTCCATTGTAAGAGTTATGTGCACTACATAAATTGTACTCCTTTTCCAGCTCAATGAGCTTCTTCTCAGCTCATCTTACCCATCTTACTTTGCATTGTCTAATTAAGATAAACAGCCTCTTGTGTTGACTGTCTCCTGCATCCTCAGTAACTATCTTCTGTCTGCTAGGGAAGACCAGGAAGGAAAGGGTATATTGGAGAGGCTGGACAAGAAGGCTTGAAGGTAGGGGTGTGTTCTGTCCTGCTAATTTTTCTCTATTGTAGCTTTTGTTTCGCAGTCAGACTGCAGAGACCTTGGTAATTCTCCTGTTTCTGTGAGGTGCTGCACTATATGAATTGTGTAGAAACAGCGAGTTTTCAGTGTGTGATACTAGTAACATGTATCCTCAGTGGTCGTTAGAAATCTGCAGAGCAGCTTCTCTTTAGAAGCTTCTCCCTCTCCTTCAGTGGTGCACGTCAGTCACGCAGTGGGGAGATGTTTCAAAGATTTGAAGTGCATATCAGCCCGTTTTCATTTAGCTGCATTTCCTGTACACTCCTGTGAGTGTTGGATTGCTGAGGTTTGATTAAACAAATTTGTAAAGCCACAAATTTGACGAATAACTCACTGCATACTGGAGTAAAGTCCGGCAATAACTGGGATTTCTCCCATAGTATATATGATTGAAGAACTAAAAGCAAAACCTTGGAAGCAAAACTGAGCATAAATGTTGCCATTTTAATTACAGGGGGAGCCAGGGGACCTGGGAAATGTGGGAAAAACTGGACCTCAGGTGAGTTTTGTACATGGACTCCAGTGCATGAAGCAGCTGCAGTCTAAGGTCTTTATTGGGCTGGTTACAGGAGTGATTTGAACAGGACAAGTATTCTGTGCTCCCTTGTTTGCAGGCTGTCACATTAGTGCAGGGATTCCTGAGGTCCGACAGACCCATGCCATAAATCTGATATCAGCATTTTCCAGTTTGTTATAATTTGATATTTCAGACTTTTGGCTTATAGATTTGTCACAGCTGTTTATGAAACTAGAAATCTCTGTGTTGCTGTCTTCCAGTAATGTTTTCTCTACATACACAGTTTGTTTCTTTGTGGCTTTGGCATCAGTAAATGTTTGTCAGTTCTGTCAGTTTTTTATATCAACCGAAGGTGCGAGTGACATGGGTTTGAAGTGAGTGAAAAGGGAGGTTTCATGGCATGATCCCAACACACTAACAGATGTCTGTTGTAGAGCTGCAGTCACAATCCATCATTAACAGGGAGAAAATGGCACCAGCTAATCAGCTCCTTGCATAGCCAGTGAAACAAGCTCATGATCTGATCATTGTCACATAGAGCAGTGTTCCCCAGGACAGGTTGGCAGGGTCTGTACAGTGTCTTGGACACTTTCAAAGGATACTGGACTGTTCGATTCTCAACTAGGCTTGGGGTTGGGGTGCAATGGTTTGTTGCTTCATAATTTAAGGGGGGATTTGTTTTTAGCTCAAGACTGGTAATAGTAATGTACGATTCCATCTGCTAATGTGCTGACCCATTCAAAATGGCTTGTATTGAAAAAAATGGATTTCAGCAGGATATAGTTTTGTAATGCAACACTCATTTTGCTACATTAGCTTGCATCCATTTGATCATGTCCTTCTATCTCTGATGTAAATGTAACTGAATCAAATCAGGTACTGGTTATTGCCAGCACGCTGTTCAGAAAATTCTAAACTCGTTTACTAATTATGTACACACTTTGCTTATTCCTGTGGAGCTTTTGGAGCTTTGCTAGTGGAAAAATTCCAATTTACACACTGTTTTTAACATTTTCCTTTGCGTTTTCCGCTATTACCATAGATCGAGACACTTTTCAGTATCCGCAGAAGGAAATCGGACTGAAGCTGAATCAGAAATCAGTGTTTAATATGACTAACGTGAGATTTTTTTAAATTCATAATAGTTCATATCTGAGTTTTAAGAATGTCAGCTTTAACACGTTTTTGACATGTTAAGCTAATCTCTCGTTTTTGGCACGGGAGCACATTTTCTTTGTACCTGTTGTTGGCTTTGAATGTGTCGCTTCAGACAGCTGGGGCGGCGCGGGAGTTGCAAGGGAGCAAGCTGAGCTCCATTTCTTCCTGAAAAGCAAAGTTTACCTGTTGTTCTGGAATGAACCTCTGCCGGATCTTTTTGCTATAAATATGATTTTACTTTCACATGCTCTTATCAATCCTTAGAAACACCTACATCAATCAGTTAGCAAGCATGTGGTGCCCAGATATTGGCGAACACACTTCCCTCTTTCTTGCTTCATTTTTTCTTCCTCAAAATTGCCGATGCTCAGATTCTTGACCCCAGTAAACGAAACCAAATGTTGAAATGTTTAGGGACCGGCTTTAGGGACATTATTATTAAGTGTATTCAGATTAAGAACAAATGACCCACTTTCCCCTTTTCTTTCTTCACGTGGAGCCAGGCATTCAGGGAGCTCTCTTGGTAGGTCATTGCAAATGTGCAGCTCATTCTCATTTAGGAATTTTGTATAAATTTGCATTTCACCCCCCCGGCAATTATTCAAGAATTCAAATACCGAAACACCCAAATATGGACTGTTTTGTCACCGTCTGCTTACAAACACTTAAAGACAGATGAAATCAGAAACAGGGGCTGCTGTGTAAATGCGGAATAGCTTTTTCTAATAGATGTTCACCAGTTGCAGAACATATTTAAAACATCTTGTACTGTATTGTGCTTCTTGTATGCATTGACCTAATCAGTGCCCTGCAGCACCAAACATTCTGAGATAATCTGAGGAATAGGCCAGAGCACCTCAAACATCAGTCAAAACTGCTAAACTGTCAATACAGTATGTAACCGCAGGTGCCTCTCGTATAACATGTTACACCTCTGTAATTGATGCTAAATAAGGTATTGACAATGTTGCCATAATCCGTTGCTCTTTGATGTTGAAGTAATACCTTCTTGTCAGTTGTCCCACTCGGTATTAATGATTCTGGAGCACAAAAGCATTTTATTCTTGAAATTATGTGAAACACGCTCTCTCATTAATGCTGTCTGCCTCCTTTTACATCTCCTGCAGGTGTTAGGAAGCGCTGTGTGAGAGGTGTTGCAGTATTTGTGAGCTGGCATGTTTATTGCTATAGGTAACAGACACTTGGCTTGAAAAGTGAGTCATAAATATTATACAGCACTGGATAAGACTTTGCCAAACACTGTAGGCACTGAACTCATCAGTTCTGACAACTTGTAGCTCATATTCTCCACAGCTTTACACCAAAGACCAGCAAACAATTCTATATAGCAAAACTGCTTATAAAGTGAAAAGAGCTAATTAGTAATCTCAACTTTGCTTTTCATAATGGAAAATGAAGCTTACATTAACATCTTTGCCTTGACCTTAAAAACATCTGGCAGAAGAAATTTTGGGAAACTTGGTGTATTCTGTAAACAGGGGTGCAGGTAAAACTGTCTTACTAAAGCTCAGTACTGTAGTGTCCTTCTTTCATCAGTGCTGTTTAAGAGGACAAAAATGTAGGAGAAAAGCTGGAGAGCTAATGTACATCTTTGAAAGAGGTTAATTTACCTTGGATCACTCTGTAGCCATTGCTCAGTACAAATCGCTCCCTTTCTCTCCAATGCATCGCAGCTTTTCCACAGTCCTGTCCGCTGCAATGAGTGTTGTGTGCAGAGGGCTTGAGATAATCAGTTTTCCCTGACTTCTGTGATGGAGGGATGGAAACTGTTTGACTGGCAGTCATTTTAAGGAGCTCTGTCCAGAGTGTTTTCTTCACACATCGGTTTTTCGTTGTGATCCTGTACAAATGGTCTTGGTTCTGTTGTTTTTTAGTTAAAATTATTTGTCAAGGTGACACTGTATTCTGTTAGGGGATGCAAATGATGCAAGCTGTGTAACAATGTGATTGAAAATATTGTCTCAGGAGCTGTCAGGTAAGAGAAGTAATGCAACCTTCTGCCTGTGTGAATTCCTGTTGACTTTCCCATGTTGCAGGCAAAACAAAATGTTTTTAAATAAGCTGAACATTAGGGGAAATGTTAATTTAAATCAAAATGCACAGCATTACATTTCACTGTTTCTTACTTGAAATGTTGTTTCTTACCCACCTGAAGCACTGTTCATAAAGGCACAGCCATAAACTGGAGAATCCATGTTCTTCCATTTTTTTAATTGGGAATTTGAGCAAGCATGCTGCGTAAAGATGTTTTTTTTGTTCCTGAATATCAAACAAGTTTGACAGTTTTAGCCAAGAACGCTAATAACCTTTGTCTGCTGTTGTGTATTGGATTATAGTTTTTGCTAAACAGATCAGAGCTATTTCTTAGGCATGCCACAGTTATGTTGTTTGGCAACTAGTCAGGCCGTAGAACTTTTTCCAGACCTCTTATCTGGAAACAATTACACTCTTTAGATTTCTCCCTTTATTTACATTCCCCAGTGTTTCCTTCCTTGTCCATCTTTATGAAGTCCAGCAAGGTCAGGCGGCTGTTATTTCACTCTTACTGTCGATGGGATTGCCAGCGGAGTGGAGATGTTAAGTCGTTTACAGGCCATGTGTCAGTATGAAGCAGAATTTCGGACTCGGGCTTGAGGATGTGAAGTAACAGGAAGTGTTTCAGCTCTCCCTCAGGTTTGGGATAGAGCCCGTGCCTGTGCAGAAACTGCAAAGTTTTATTTGACTTCTGTTTGCCAAGTGACTGTGTGAATGTCCAAATGAATTAATGGAGTCACTGAAACCTTAAGACCAACATTTGATGATAGGATTGCTCCCATAGCTCCAGGATTTCCTTGACATGTGGCTGCCGGTGGTTGTGGGTAATTTTCGGGTTGGGGGCTCAGGAATTGCAAGTATCTGTCCTGCCAGCTTCAGTTTCCGCAGGTCAACAAATTGAAACAGGTTTTTTGTTTTACTAAATAGAAGTGGTGAATTGCAAGCTTTTATCCTAAATGTTAGTGCCATTACAAATAAAAAACACAAACATATTCTTCAGCCCATTGCAGCACTCTATCATGCAGCATCACAGAGTTTTAAAGGCATTGGGCACCATGAGCAAAGTCTTTCAGTCCTTTTGTACTTCTCTTCCAGGGGCCTGTTGGGTTAATTGGACCTTCTGGGCTGGTTGGAGTCCATGGCGAAAAGGTACTAATGGTGTCTATGCTGCTCTTCCTGATGGTTGCCCTACAACTCCCAGGGTATTTCATTATTGGTCATGTTCACAAGGGGAACAACGTGTTTGTCCAGAGAGAACAAATGAGAAACAATGAAGATACTGAACCACACCAGCTCAAGGCTGAGCACTTGTCAAAATACTCAAAGGAACAGAGCACGATGGAGATTAATAATCATTAAGTGCACTCTAAGCCATTTTGCTTAGTTGCGCAGTATAATTATGGAAAATAAAAAATAAGTACATCCTTGATCCATCCATTGTCTAAATATCATAATAATTGAGGAAAGTTCCAATGATTCCAAGAGATTTAGCTGGTTTTCTTTTCCTTTGGTGCATTAGAAGAAAACAGCTGCAGTAAATGAAAGCAAGAAAAATATTTTAACAGCTTCTAAAACTGTTTAAAATGTTTAGAAAAGGTTTCTTTTTAAACATTTAAAAAAAACTGCAGGTGGACAGTATCTGACATGAATACTGTAGTGCTAGCTGCACATGCTGTAATCATATGCAGAACTGCTGTAATGTATCCAGGAATGAGAAGATAAATTAGGCCTCAGTAAGTTACTAGTAATTGAAATTACAGAGATGTAATCCGTGATAAATTTCTTTAGACACGAGTGTGCATTAGCACGAACCATGGTTTTTCTGTGTATACCCGGACATTTCTTGCCATGTGGATGAGTCTCTACAATGACTTAATGGAAAACAAGCCTTCATGCCGCCCCAGGCTGTTGATAGACCCCCCCAGAGAGCGATGTTTAGCAGCCGTCAGACAGACCAGGAAGCTGGTGTGTTCTGTGTGTGTGAGTGATGTGGTATGGAGAATGTCATCCCGTTGATGACAGAAACTGCGTTTTCAGCGGGAGCCTCACCGTCTCTCTCGCACACACCCAGATGTGCGCAGGATATTCTTGTTTAAACAGAATAGCTGATGCAGATGTGCAACACCATAAGCAGCTGCCTGGATCTGTCTTCACAGCCTGTCAGTCCATTCAGACATGAAATTCCTTTAGATCTATAAATTTCTCATATTTAATCCACTTATGCACCTTTCAGTTTATCTTTCCAACCACAATTTACAAAAATATTTTGCAAGTAAACTTTTCCCTTTTGGCCCCACAGCTGTTAGGGCGTGTACATATGGTAATACTTACAAACACAATTTGCTAAAAAAAGATTTTCATTGTAAGGAGCAGATTGCCAGGTTTCTTACATGATCCATAAAAAAACTTGTATTCTTGGGAAAAGAGCTGTTCTTCATAAACAGTCTACTATATATAACGTCAAGGGCTGCAAAACCCGAGATCAGGAATTTACTGGCTTTAAAGACGGGATTTGTGATGTTTCAAACTTGTCTCATTGTGGCTTTTGTTTTAAATTTTTAGGGTGACCGAGGTCCTGCTGGTCCCTTGGGTCCTCCAGGTGAAAAGGGGTCCAGGGTAAGACACGAGTTTGAACAGCTTCACCACAGAATGGGGCTTCGAGTTTCATCGTGCACAGCAGCACGTGGCTCGGACAGCTTACTGTCTGCTCGTGTAGCCTGCATCGTAAATCCTGTCTGTTAATGGCGACACCTCTGAGAGGGCCCTTCCTCGCCTGTGAGCTAGCTGTTAGAGTCCTGGGGACACGAGGGGCTGCGAGGGGCCGCGTTCTTCACTGATTCGCTCAGCAGATTGAGGCCAGTCAATGAAAGCAGGACTTTTGTCGGCCCTGGCTGGATTCTTCCACTCTCTGCTGTTGTGATTTGTGTGAAGTGCTGACAGTCTGGCTGATAAAGGAGTTGCTTCTAATTGAACATCTGATGTGAGGCTGTCAGAAGGTAAGAGTGGCTTGTCTTCAGCTTTGCTTTCGTATCCTTTCCTGCCTTCAAGGCATTTGAGAGTTTTAAACACAGAAAGAAATGAACATTTTTTTTCTATGTTGTAGTAGGTTTATAAAGTTAAGCCCCGACGTCTAGTCAAGGTAATATTAATTCCAAATTAATATAGCATCAGTTGGAAGCAGCTTTTCACTACAAACTGGCTGATCCTCAGAATAACAGCAGTCCATGGGTTTGGGTGTCTGCCCTTACTGGCTAATTTTCTGACTGTCAGAATCATGAACATTTGGCAGAGCCTGTCCACAACACAGCTGTTTTGTAAGGGAAAACCAAAGTGAGGTTGTGTTAAATTAACCAGTAAGACTTATGACAATGGAGAACGCTGAGTGTTTGTTTTGGCATGTATTATCCAGTGCTTTAAGAGAATGGTGAGGAGAATCCAGGGCAAAGAAGACTTAGCTTCATATACAGTACATGCTGTAGGAGATTCAAGAGTAACTGTATAGCCTTGAGTTGATGGAAAATGTGTCAAATTGATATTATATAGTAGAAAGTAGCAATTATTAGAGTTGATAACGCTTCAGTTAAAATGTGAAAGTTCACTTATCATATTATGTGGTGGTGCTCAGCTTATCAAAACATTTCAACACCCAAGTTAATTTTCATTCTGAAGGCACTAAGCCTCTCTATCCCTTTATGTTAAACTTTCTGAGTCGGAGGATAGTCTTAAAATGTCAAGTACACAAGCGTGATAAATGTTTGTTTGGCAAAGGCTGAAGAGCACATTAAACAAATCTGAAATCATGCTTACCTTTCTGAAGAGAGCTTCTGGGATGTATTTACTAAGTTATGTGGGGAGTCGAGCACTGCTGAGGCCAGCAGAAGAGAGGTTTGCTTGATTTCTAGAGGTATTCAGTCCTGGGCCCTTGCTACCTGCAGTACCTTGTGAAATACATTGCTAATGATGCAACTTTACAGCACTTTCAGCAGTCACAAGGCTAAACAATTCACCGGTTTTGAGCATGAATGGAAATACACAGGGCCACTTTTACGTTGCTTCTAAAACCAATTCATTTCTAAAGTCAAGTTCAGTGTCACACTATAAACTATAATTTCTTTTTTTGGCATAATTGGCTTCTAGCCCACCTTTCTCTCCTCATTTAATGTTTAAGACAAATGAATTTACAAAATCAGACTCATAGTGTTAAGTGAGGGGCAGAATTATTTGCTAATGGACCTGATCTCCAGGGAATCTACAGTATATGGATCTGATCTCCAGGGAATCTAGCTGAGAGATTGTATTGTTGCTGAGGGATTGTGATGTCGTCTCACGGGCTGTGCTTTGCATTTTGTTTCAGGGTTACCCAGGTCTTCCAGGCAGCTCGGGGGATGTTGGCCCACAGGGCCCTCCAGTAAGTCACTGTCCCTCAAATGTAATGCAGTATATGTCTTTCTAAACTGTTTTCAAAACAATTTTACTAAGCGGGCCTTCCCAAATTTCTGTGAACAGGGGCCAGCCGGATCAAGAGGATCTCCTGGTATTCCTGGACCAAAAGGGCGAAGAGTAAGACATTGACTTGGAGAATATTATTTCCATCCAACATTTTCCATGACTGATGATGACATGTTCTTCAGAATGACTTCCACAAATCCTGATAGGGACACAGGACAGAGCATCTACTGGATGAGTACCACTAACATTCATAGTTGGGCACTCATGTAAAACAGAAGCACTTTGTTGTTAAGATAACAGTCTGTGATGTACTGTAACATGGTTTTTAGCATCCTTTAATAACTGACATCACTAATAAAATAATAGACACTGGACCCCAGGGCTTTTCAACATACCATACTGATGGTGCTCCATCATCCACATCTGGATTTTGAATTCAGCACAAAAAGAAAGCAGACCGATGTAGAAGAAAAGCAGCAAAAATACCAGAAAGCAAGAGCTGATCTAGACTGCACAGGAAAATAGGAAGGCCTAAAATCTGTTGTCAAAATGTCATATCTGTATAATGTTTTTATTTAACCTTCGTATTCATATTCTTTCAGATCATCTTCAAATTTAAAGTTTAGCTCAAAGAACTCTGTACAGCTTTAGAAATAAATCTTCCAGTTTGGATGACTTCTAAATTCAATAAACCTATGAAAGGTAGTCAGATTATAATTTGACAAGCAATGTATATTACACTTAATTTCATGAGTGATGGGTGATGACAGAATTTTAGACTAGCTGAAAGTCTATAAGTCACTGCAGTGCACTTACTTGCCTACTCTAGGACAGGATGGTGACACTGCAAGACACCATTTCACTGTCAACAGGTAACCATCAGCACTCAAACCCTGTATACAGTCCTGTATACCTGCAAACAGTAATAAATATTAGAAGACATGCTTACAGTTCTATGTACATGAAGACAGTAATAAATATTAGAAGACCTGTATATCAGAAGTATAGAAGTGAAGACAGTAATTAGCCTCGAGTCTGGGCTCACCAGGATTTTGGTTGAATTCTCAAATACACCCAGATATGTGCAAGCTCCCGGAGTTACTTTAAACTTGCAGATAAAATCAAGATGGTGTTCTCGTAGATGATTCTCCCTGGAAATGTGGGATCTCAATGCTTTACTGAACTAAAGGGGATATTGAGTTTTATAACATTGGCTGCCTGTCTGAAGTGCAAACATCAGGGTGGAGGTCAGATATCAAGTTGTGTTCAGTAAAAGGCAATTTTCATGACAGATTTTAAATATATCTTAATTTCTCACCTCAGGAATAACTCCTGCGATTGGCAGTACTCGCTGCTTCCTTGCCAGTTGCCAACAGTTTAAATATTTCACGCAGGAGTGACAGAGTGACAGAAGATCATATCAAATATGCATCATCGCAAGGGTGGCAGATGTTGAAACAATATTATAAGATCTGTCCTAAAACAAACCTCAAGAATGGTGTACTCTAGCTTGAAACCCAAGCTACAGAACCAGTTTGTTGGAGTTCATAGTGTGTGGCTTTATTGAAAATAAGGTCCTTTCACTATCTGTGAAGTGTATTGAATATTTTCCTCATGCTTTGAGGAAATCATTCTTGGAAATATCCCCAGTGTTTTCACAGGGTCAGTTGTAGTGAGTACAGGCTGGGATCAAAACAAATGAGTGTGAATTCACAAGGCACGCATCCCTCAGTTACCCTCCTTTCCACTGTAGCAGTGCTGCTGCTATCAGTGCTTGAGGTTGTTGGGCTGGTGCCTCCCTCCACCCTGGACTTGTTCTTGGCTGTAAGAGTGGACGAGGCCGAGCAGCAGGCTTGGCAGGGAGGATGGAAAGGAAAAGCCTGGATGAGCTGTTCTCGAACGCTTCCAGCACAAGCGCTGGGAGAAGAATTTTAAGTGGCTGAGTGACTCAGGCCAGAGACCACAGATAGGACAAACAGAAAATGGAGACAACTGACTGATTTCTGTCTCCAGTGCATCTCAGGCTGCAAGGAGATGTGGATCTGTTGTTTGTGCTTGTAGTGTACCCTGGGCACTGTACAGAAGTCAGTGCGGAGGTCAGAGATTGGTTCTGTTCTTTATTTTTAGTGTACATTTGATCACTGCTGTTGTTTCAGCTGCAGTCATATGACTCTGCGAAACAGACATGAATTGAAGTAAAATTCTTGCCTTTGGTCCCAACAAAGTGATTTTATTCCCCTTTTAGGAGTTTAGCAGATATGTAGGTGTCTCTGTTTAAGGATAAACACATGTTGTATGTAACCACAATGGTTTTAAAATCTGCATTACACTATAAAAACACAGAGTCTCAGAGGAGCGCATTGCAACGTGCTGAAGGTTCGGTGAAGAAGCCTCACGTGTGTAGACATGAACAGCAGAGCGTATAGAGTGGAGTTGTAATTAGTTCACTGTCTCATTGTATTTAAGGGACCGAGAGGCTCAGACGGCCCACCAGGTGAACGCGGGCCACAAGGTACTAAGGTAACTGTTTTCATTCATTTATTGTTTTCAAACTATATAGGAAAAAGTGTCTTTCTTTCCCCACAGTGTCCTCTGTACTTTGTGCTTCTGTGCAGCAACAACAGAGAAATACAGTTTAGTGCCTCATGGTTAAATTAATCTGGCGTTATTTAGTCTGAAGAGATTTTTTGTGCAAATGTGTTTTAATGACCAAAATAACATTTCATTTATATATAACAGTATATACTCTGTTTTGCACCTCTCACTTTCAGAGAGTACGATTTTTTCTGAACTGTTTGTCTGACTTGAGTGAACATCAGTCTGCTGGGCCCAAGACTGAATACTTTTTTTTTCCCACGGCAGGGAGAGCAAGGCCAGTCTGGGAAGAAGGGAGAGCCAGGCCTGATTGTGAGTGAACTGCTGGATGTGCTGAAGTCTTACAAGATGGTCAGAAGTCCAGTGTGTCTCTTGTGTTTTTTGGGCCCGATTTCAGCATGATGAAGGAAGACAAAATGTTATCAAGCCAAACACAGTCCACAGCAAAGTCTACTTTTTTTCTTTAATTTTAACTCAACCATCTGGGAAAGATTGCTGTAGATTGTAGGTCTTGAGGGGACAAGGCTGGACCAGAAGAGTTCATTTTCACATTTACCAGGCTGCAAGAACTAACTCAATCTATATAACTTTATATACAACATCGCTTGATGACTCAAAAGTAACATCAAGCAACAAGTTACATATGACTTGTGAGAAGACAGTGATGGGGACACTAGCCAAAGACTATGACATTAGATTTGTTCTGTTTGTTATGCAAATTTCAACCCCCACAGGAACATGAGCCCCGAGAGTGTTTTTAGTGGTAGAAACTGACCTCTTCACATCCTTATTGGAGTCCTGCTATTTGCTTTATGACAAACATTCATTGAAAAATCCCCTAGTCTTGGCTTAACAATTTTCAATGATACAACTTGAGACGTTTACTCATGGGTTTTTATTTCAGAGGGAAATAGAACAATGAAAGGGGTCCATGAGTATCATTTAGCCTGTAGGTTTTCTGCATTGTGGTTAGATCAGACTGGTTTTATTCAGTACAAGAGTGGAAGAGACCTCTGATTGTTTTGAAGGATTCCAAGCATCATGCGCCCAGTGGTACACAATGTCATTTGCCAAATTAAAAAGACAAGTTACACACAGTGAAATGCTTTCTGGGAGACAGAAGAGGACTGTGATGTGTCAGGGAGCTTGTGTAAAGCAGGACATGTACTCAGTGTTGAGGAAATGTCTGCTTGGAGAGGCAAGGTGTCAAGTTCTGACAGCATGAAAATTTGACCCTCTTTTTCAATGGTGTTTCTCATTTGCATTGGGAGGAGTTGTGCATGGAAAGTGAGAAACTTTATACATATTTTACTGAAAAACCAGAAGCAATCGCAGGATGTTGTAATAGAAAAGTATTTTCCAGACTGGGAATCATAAAAAAAGGAATTAAAATAAATTGCGAACATTTGTTTGCATTTTTCAAGATCTTTCTCTAAAAATATAACCCATTTTTCAGTGTTTTCAAAAAGGTTTTGCAACAGGGTGTGTCCCTTGGTAACGGATCGATCGTTTCCCAGTTCCCATCTTTATTTAGCCTCAATAAATCACAAGCTCTCACAAAAACAGTCTGCTGCCACTCTTGCATTCTTGTTGGTCATGTATGAGCAATATGCTGGGATCTGGTCCATTTTCTAACTTGTAATGTTGGAAACGCTGAGTCAGGTACGTGCTTTACAACCAGGATATCGGCAGGATTCCAGGGTCTTTAACAAAGTTTTTGCTTCTCACACACAAAATCTACAGCTGTAGCCTGTGTTAACTAAGTTATTTTTTAAAAGGTATTCTTTCAGCTCTCATTTAGCATTTTTAAACTGGAACCTGTTTTTTGTTCCTTAGGGAAAAGCTGGAAATCCAGGGGAAAGAGGCCTTCCTGGGATTCCGGTAAAGTAAAATATTCCAGTTCTTGTAAAAAAGGTCTCAGACACCTTTTACATTTTGTTTGTTCAAGTTTGCAGCTGTGAATGTGAGCATGCTATGCCTTGGGCACATTGAAACACTCAGTCTTCTCAAGAAAGGTGTCATCCGTAGTATAATCCGAGCTGCTTGCTTGCTATTTCAGTTTTTCAATAGGAAAATTCCAGCTGAAAGGCCCCGAGTTGTTGTAGTAAAAAGCAGACAAGGAAACTCACTTGACATTTGGAGAAAACACAGTGTCATCTGGTCCTAGTGTAAAGAAGTCGTTTTGTACAACATTAATAGTGCAACATTAATAGAGCCTGTTATCCTTCAGGATCTTAACTTTCATTTTGCTTTTATTGTTCTTTTTTGGTAGGGTGTGATGTTAGATCTGTCCCCAGGATAGCCCATTTAAGAGCTATATTGACCTTAATGAGAATCCCAGCTGAATCTCCATATCCTTCAGAGGCCTTCAGACAGCTTTGATTTGAATGTCAGGTAGTCATGAAAAGCACGGGTGATGGGGCTGTGCTATGCTGGCATTTTTGTAATGTAGGAGCTACAAATTTAATAGAAAGAAATCTGGGTAAACTAAGAGGAGCAATATAATTTCATCGGTGCCTTTCACAGCAAATCAGATGCACCATTTGTGATTTCAGAAAGCACGATTGTTGTTTATTTCTGCTTTCCATTTGAAAAACATTGCACTCCGTTCTCATTTTGTTTCTTCCCGATGCAGTCGTGCTCCTAGAGAAGTGGGGATTAAAGCTGTGGACATGGTGCGAGGGTAGAAGGGAAAAGTAAATCAACATTCAGGGCAGAGACAGACAAATCGGGAGTTTGAACAAGTGGAAGTTTAAACTGCTGTTATCTTGCGTTCAAAGAGGCACACGGCAACTGGCTCCGGTTTCTCGCTCCCCATGTCCAGGCGGCGCAGCATGTGTAGTGTGCTCACAGATTGGCCGCAGAGCACGGAGCCTGGCTTTGATGGTGGAATAGGGAATGTCTGTCAGCACACTGAGACACTAAAAGAAAAGGCTGAGCCCTGTTGTTAATGCAGTGCACACGGAGTGCAGGACTGTCCTGGGTCTCTGGCTAATGTGAACAGCACAGAGCTCTGTGAGCCTCAGACTTCCCTAGAGCACAACTTCTCTTGCACCAAGTGTGACATCTAGTGGGTATTTCTAGAAGTCCTGTTCGTAGTTTTAAATCTACTGCCTTAGACCAACTTCATTTCATTTGGATAACAAAAAAATGTTAGCATTTCTATTTATTTTGCATGAAGGGTTGCTAGTGAATTGCAGATCATAATATAGTTCTATTTTAACAAAATTATTTTCTAAGTAACTTCCGTTAATTTGTAGAAATGTTTAACAGAAATAGGTTTTGAAATCACACCCGTTCTGAACCAATTCAATTCTACCTCTAAATTAAACAAATTCCTAAAAATAATAACCCGGTTTAATTAATAATTATTTGTTTTTTATTGCTGTGCCTTAAGAAAAAGGCAGTTCAGCTAGAACCTGCAGGAAGTGCTTGGTGACAATACTCACAGATATTTATCACAGCCTGTTGAGCAGCTCCTCAGAAGTTGTTAGAGATCATCAGAGATGCCATATTAGAGGTGAAGTCTCTGGCTTTGATTTAGCATGTGTTCCATAAAACACTGTGAGCAAAGTCAACACAAATCTAGCAAAGTGAAATAGTCAGGGCCTGACACAAACCTTCACATGGCAAGGCTAACATTTGACCCATGAGCACAAAGGTTCTCATTTTATTGTGGAAATGGAAATAATATTTTATTTTTGCTGAGCTATTAAATGCATCCCACAGTATTTTAGGACATTGACCTGAGAGAGTTTTTTCCCATTGTGACATATAGTAGAATGAAACCTGCTTTTTTGAGGCCATTTGGGAGTGCTTTCAGGGATTTTCCAAATGACTATAGCAGAAAGAGTAATTCACTCACTGGACCTTTTGGTCAATGACAATTTTTACAGTCAGGTTAATACACACAACACATCCAGTGTCTTTGGGAATGTAAGGGAACGAGGGAACACAGTATGATCTTGCAGAGGCTGGACACTGGGGACGAAGCAGGAGAGCCCATGGCAAAGGAGAGCCCCCCACATCTCCCAGGTCTGAGCTCCCGTTTCCAGGAGTTGCTGTCTGGAGTATGAAGGCAGTTTTACAGCTCTTTAACAGTGCCTTATTTAGTTCCTGATCGAAACATAACTGGAGTTGGATATTCAGTGTGGGTTGTCCGCTGTCTGTTACATTCCTTCATGAACAGTGATCACTGTCATTCAGTTTCATTTCCTAAGCACATCAGCTTCTAAAAAGTCCTACTTGATTCATTTCTGAATGACAGACATGCCACGTTATTGTCTGCTATGTTATTAAAAAAAATTAGTTTCAGGTAAGAGTTCTCAAAGCTTACTTCTACTTATATAATGATTTTCCTTTTTAACACTGCCTTTGAATACCATGGCATTCAGTATATTCAACACAGTTCAACACACTGAACCATGATCTAAAGATGAATAACAATTGAGAATCCCTGGGACACTGACTTTAAGACATCAGTCCAGTAATATGTAGTTTCCATCTAATAGGAAACTATGTATGAACAGCACTTTCCTCTGTACCTGCTAATTTATAAATTATTCTGATCCATCTGAAACATGGAAAACACATCTCTGAAGTGGTAAGTATAAAGTTAGATCAAACGTACAGAGATCTCAGTGTCAGCTCACAACAGAGGCGAAGGCAATATTAACCTGTCCTGAAGAACATTACAATTGTATAACCTAATTAAAAATGTAATAGCTTAAAGGCAAGCATCACTAAACCCTTTAACTTTCTGTCGGTCGAGAGTGAAATATGCCAAGGTTTAGTTAAAAACTTTTGCAATAACAGGTGAGGAGGATGGATTCCACTGAGATTTCCATTGCTGTCACAGGAACTCTGATTTGCATTAGTGTGGCAAACAAAACTGGAGTGCGTAATGCCCAAGGGGCCACCAACTTTCAAACACAGGTGCAACTACACTGGAATATCTGCTGAGTAACAGACCTTTTATGTGCTAGTGAGTTGTCAGATGTTGGATCCTTTCAATAGCTTCTGTTTGAGCTAGACATAATATCTCAGTGGTATATTTTCAGATTCTTACAGTTTGTATTCAAACGATTCTGCCTCCATCATAGTACACCTAGTACGCTGAGTAATGGGGCAGAGGTTATGCTCCTGACTTTAGGAGCAAATACAGAGGTACACAGAGAAATACATTTCCAAAGAATCCAGCATATTTTTTGCCTGATGTACTTGTGTTGTTTCCTCAGGGTGTATCTGGGATTCCAGGGAATGCGGGTGAGAGAGGAGCCCATGGTGAACCAGTAAGTCAGTTTCTTCACTGTCCTTTTCTTTCTTTTCAACCCCTTTACATTCACAGCACAGCAGCCTTTTCAAATCATGGCACTGAGGCTGCCGAGGTTTGTAAGGATGACACTGTTAGTAAAACATCATGTCTTCCAGAGTGCTGCAGGGATGAGCAGGCTTGGGTATTTGACTTTTGTTCTACTTTAGTCTCAGCATCTTGACAGCACCTGCCCTTGTAGAAGCCTGGCAAGTTATCTTAGCAGCAGCGTTACCTCCTTCTCCGAAGCTCTTCTAGACTGGGCCTGGTCAGGACTGGGGGCTGAGAGCTCCAGGGGAGACCAGGTTGCAGTTTGAGGTGCTGGTTGAGCAGTACTGTAGGTGCACTTCTTCCATCTGTACTAGAACTTCCAAACCAGCACCATAGTGTAGCAAGCAGGGACACTGGCTGGAGGAAGATCCGTGAAAACAGGTTCCTGACCAGAGGTCGTTAAAGATAACAAAATGTTGTTCGTAAGGCTAGAGCTGTAAACTGGGCTATATAGTTTGGTCTCCCTAAAGTCCCCCTTTAATTCACCTGGTGGGTTAATTTCTTACTCCTCCCCCTGACCTGTTGTGCAGTGGAGATGCTGGTGCAGAATGGCTGCTGTGTGTCTCCCAGGTGGGGCTGCTGGTGCAGAATGGCTGCTGTTTCTCCCAGGTGGGGCTGCTGGTGCAGAATGGCCGCTGTGTGTCTCTCAGGTGGGGCTGCTGGTGCAGAATGGCCGCTGTGTGTCTCCCTGGTAGAGCTACCCTTCAGTGGAGATTGAGTGGTTTCCTCCTAAAGGCAAAGTTCTCTGGGATGCTTTAGGATGAAAAGAGTTATATAAATACAAGCTGTCTCATTACCTCTGACAAAACTCTTTGCAGACTTTGAATAAGTCTTTTTGTTTCTAACGCAAAAACTATGCTGATCTTTGCTTTTCCTGCACACTCACAAAATAGAGATTGTGATATAGAATTCATAGAACTGTCATAAAACTGTTTGGGTTAGCTTAGTAGAAGATATTGTTATTGTTGTCCGTTTTTCATTTTGACTTTGTTTGGAGAATCTTTAGTCTACAAAAATTATTTGTTCTCTGTTTCTGATCATGACAGAAGACAAAGGCTTTAGGTCAACAAACAAGATAACGTTTTTGGCAGCATCTTATTTATTCTAATAGTGGTTTCATGAATTAGGTTTAAAAAAAGTGGTCAATAATTTAAGGGGGCCATATGGACATGTTGCTTATTTCTATGAGTAACCTCCACTGCAGTGTTAGCATATTTTTAAATTTAGTTTTATCACACTACATATGGCTTCAGTTAACATCACACTACTGGAGATGTATCTTTATAAAAACACATCTGTCCTCATAAATTATTAAGTATTAAAAAAACAGTTTACATTAGCCTTGACATAGCCTTAATTGCTTATCTCCTGAGAAGCTAGTTATTTCAGCATAACTAGCTGACTCAGACGTCATTTTGCCTTGTATGAATTTCATCAGTAATAAATCTGGCTCAGCCTGAAATGTAATATGTCAGGCTCAGGGTTCCTTCTAAATGCTATCATAAATATATTGTTTATCAGGTTTTCTTGTGGGGCGAGATTTTATTCCACTGCTGGTTAAGTCTCTTGTAACCTTTTTATAAACTCAAAGGAAATGGAATCTTCTGGCACAACTGGAATTCTACTGAATATTACTGAATGTCAAAAACTGAATTTCCTCAAAAATTAAATTGGAAATAAGCACACCTTCAGTGTAAAAAATAGTTGATACAAATTATTTATCTTTTCCAATAGGCAGTAGAGGATTGAAATGCCATTAAATTTCCAACATTTTACCCCCTTCGTACTCCTGTGCACTGCAAGTTATAATCATTCACTGTGTGATTAGTGTTTGGATGTTCCCACCCTGCAGGGCAAACAAGCTCATCTGGAGATGACATGGGGACTGCACCCCGGGTGCCCAGTGCCCAAGCAGTGCACTCTGATAAACTTTTCAGTGTGGATAACCATCCCCTTAATCTGGGATTACACGTTGAGATGTTCTGCTTCTCATAAAACGGGGAACACTTAAAAAAAAGTTTCACCTGAACTGCTTTTGTTGCGCAGTTGAATAGAAGGCCCTAAATTCGTCAAGAGAAGGAGAAAATATAAACGAAGGACTCGGTTCTTCAACACAGTCTTCCACATGTGCCATCCATGGTTTCTGGCGTGTGCTTTGTGAAGAGCAGAGCTCTGTGTCTTGTGTTCTCAGGGCCCTAGGGGAGCGCAGGGAGAGCCCGGACCGGCCGGGGAGATGGGCCCGGAGGTGAGTATTCTTTCTCTTCCACGCTGTTTCTCTGAGGGCCTCTTCGCAGAGCACGTCTCTCACTCCCCACATCTTCCCTCCTTCCAACAGGGAGCTCCAGGCCCTGAGGGGGATTCTGGGCCTCCAGGGGAGCCAGGGCTGAAGGTGAGGAAGTCCTGGTCTTCTCTCTCTCTCTCTCTCTCTCTCTCTCTCTCTCTCTCTCTCGAGAATGGTGTCTCTGTCTTTAGGAAGCAAGGCTCTGCGAGGTCAGCTGTGGTCTCAGTAGTGTCTTTCTTGAAGGGCATGTTCTTCGAGCTTTGACTGTGGTGCAGTCAGCGCTTTGGTGTCTTAGATTTCGACTGCCTACAGAGTGCTGTTGAAAAGCTGTTTATTTGACATGGTCTCAAACTGCACAGCTTGATTTCTGTTCGTGCGGTTTGACCTTCAGGCAAACCCTGGAAATTCCTGTACAAACTCTGGGCTGAAAGTGATCTCCAGGGTTTGAGTGCTGAACCCTGGTGATCCCGTCTCGTCTTCTGCAGGGAGACGACGGAGCTGACGGGAATGAAGGGGACCAGGGGCTGCTGGGCATGAGGGTGAGGCTGTCTCAGTGCTGAAGCGGTGGACTGACTCCACGGGTGTATATTGTTCTACTGTGACCTTGTACAGGATATATCACAGGGGTTATTAAACAGCAGTGATTGAATTATATGTGTAGAGCTCTACCAATAACCTTTACTGGACTCCTAAGAAATGTAGATTTATTTCCTCCGTTCACAAGGTAACAAAGCCACTTTTTGTTCCTGTATTAACTCCCAGAGCTGTACTTGCCCTTCACGGGCCGGTTCAATGTGTAAAATTAGTTTTGGCTGTCTGCACTTTAATTTACCTCTCTGTTTTTCTTTAGTGGGTGTCTCAATCATTTTGGCCTCTGTTTTGATTCCATGCCCTACCAATAATTCTGATTTTAGTGCATTTTTGCTCTCGTCTATTTCAATTCAGTTTTATGTTCTTAATTTTTAAATTCAGAAAATCACTGAAGAATCAAAGAAAAGCATCTTAGAACTTTTGTCCAATGAAAAACATCTATTTTTCAGGACAGCGGAGCTTCGCTAATGTCATAACATGACTCATATCTGCTTATAGTTAATATAATAAAAAAACATTTGTCACTATTTACATGCTTGTCTTCATGGGAGACCTTCTGAAGAATGCAAATGAACTTGGCACGGGCATTTAATTCAGGATTACATTGTCAATAACTGTCCTCCCTGTTTTATTCTCCAAATAAGGGTCCCCCTGGTTCAGTGGGAGAGGAGGGCGCTCAGGGAAAGGATGGTCACAAGGTACTAAATACACCTGAAAATAACCCCTTGAACAATCACGCATTTGCCTAAGATTAAGAATCATTTATGTTTAATGACACCAAGTCAATATACTATGGGAAATATTTTAGCATTAGGTTTTGCTGTTGGTCTTCACACAAAATTCTTTGTGGCCACTTACTTTTTTATCCTGAGAATATTAAATCGCATAATGACACTGCACTTCATTACTGAGTGTGCAAATCATATCCTGCATTGCAGTAATCATTCTTCCCGTCTGCACCTGTGCTGCGATGAATTGGCCACCCGTTCCTATTATCCTGTAGATCGACACAGATAAACTGCATTTTCATAAACCTGGTACCTTCCTGGACATTATTGCTGCCGAGTCTCCTTGTGGAGCTGCCAGTGAGGAGATTCAGCACCTGGGTGTCTTTCTCCTGATCTCCTCCAGGGGGAGCCGGGAGACCCTGGTCCTCAGGGAGAGAATGGGGACAAAGGCGAAGAGGGAGACCCTGGTCCCACTGGTCCTGCTGGTGAACCTGGAAGACGTGGAGGCCCAGTGAGTATAACAGACCGTAGCAGAAATGCATTAGCATTCACAGAGAACATGAAACCTTGAGACACTCTCCCTCATTACTCTGTGGTAGACCAGCCTTTCACACACGTGAGCTAACAGAGCAAGTTGATGAGATACCTCCCTCTGAAGTAGTTCAAGTAGGGACCTGCGTCAGCATGCGTAGGCTGCAAAGGAACAAGTAAAATTTTATTCCATGCTAAAAAGAGAAGAAAAGAAAGACAATGCTTCAGCTGTGGAGCCTTCTTTTACCTCCCTCTGAACGTGCCGTATATTCTGTACCATCGTCTAGATTCTCACCTTCCTTCGTTTTGTCCTTCAGGGCCCTGAAGGAAAACCTGGCGTTCCAGGCCACCGCGGTCGCCCAGGGAAGAAGGTAGTTTCCCTGTTTCTAGATCTCCGTCCACACAAGTCTTTGTCGGTGTTGGGGGCTCGGTGGTCAATGAGGCATGCGAAGAACAGTAGTTACTGGCCAGTGTGGCAGAAATATGTATTTGTCCTGCTGCAGTTACCTAATCCATCCTGTTCTCAGGTGTTGTTCAGTGTGGCTGAAACAGAGAAGATCTTGGTGCAGCAGTGGACTTTGTGAACAGCACCATCATTATACCAGAACAAATTTTAACACATTAAAGATTTATGAAATAAATGTTTAACAGTTGAAATATACTGTATACCTGTCCTCAGTGTCTATGGCCGTCTTTGTTTGAGAAAGGAATATGCTCATGTAAAAACTGTTATTCGGTTCTTAAAACACAGCCCTCCCACCTGCTGCTGTTAAAGGAGTGGCGCGGCTGTGTGAGCGCAAACAGTACGTGCACCTCTCACCGCTGCCCGTTGCTCCTGCAGGGGGAGAGAGGGCAGACTGGAGCGGCTGGCGAGGTCGGGCCGCATGGCAGTCCCGGGCCGCCTGGAGCCACAGGACCCAAGGGTGCAAGAGGAACCAGAGGCCTGCTGGTGAGTGTTCCCACCCTTCCCATTTCCTGTAGGAGCAGCCCAAGCCACCTGGATGGTGCTGCTCATCCTGCTCTGCCCCACGGGGCTCTGTAACTTCCTCCGAGCCTCCCGAGGGAATTCAGGGTCATTTCGAGCTGCTGTCGCAGATGGCACACAGGGCCCACTGTCTGCACGTGTTGTTTCACCCAGAAACTGGACAGGGCTCTGAGTCTGCAGAACCTTAGCACTGTGGTATGACTGACCAGCTGGATAATGTTAAGATGCAAGAGTAATGGATGTAAGAGTGAGCAATAATAAGATAATCAACAGTAATCGATCTGCAGATTGCCCTCGGTGTTATTATCAATATTGACAATTAGAGTACAAGTGCTATTGCATTTATTTAATCCCTTTGATAATAACTAAAGAGCAGTTACATTGTGGGATAGTGTTACAGCTGAGTTTGAGCTCAACAGCTTTTGTTCTGTAAGACCGCTGGGCCACCACATCCAACATACCTTTGGGGTGAACTAAGACAGCTTGTCTGAAGGTGGTGGAGCTCAGACTGCTTTTATTGCACTTGAACTCTTAGCTCAGTATTTTTCTTTCTTCACGTTTGCAGCCATGTGATATTCCACAATTAAGCATTAAATCATTTTCCATCTTTCTTTGACGCTAAACAATTCTCTGAGCCAAGGGGCCTACTGACCGTTTAGCTGTTAAACTCTCACTGTACTGTACTGGTCTAATAAGAAGATACAGTATTAGATTAGATTAGTATTAGAGTTTTCTTGACATATCAGTTCCTTTGAGATTTACAGCATAAAAAGCTGAACACCCTTTGTTGTTGGGTAATTAAAAGTATTTTAAGCCATTTTAAACCAGCGTCTCTGGTGACACTAAATAAATAAAACAGCGTCTCCTGTCTAGATGAAAAGTGGGTTTGTACACACATCTATCCTTTGCCCATGATGCGGGTGGCATTTCCAGGAATCTCGAAACACGGATACCTCAGGAGTAAACATGCTGCTTTTCTGAGAAGTCGCAGCAACCACGCGCAGCGACCACGCACAGCAACGATCTTACGGCCTGTTGTGTGCGAGGTGTGTATTTAAGATTTGTGTCGTCTTTCATGAACGTGTATTCTGTGTCTCATCCCCAGGGCCGGGCAGGACTGATGGGCCCCGAGGGGGAACCTGGCATTGCAGGATATACAGTGAGTTGCTCTGCTGATCTGCACACTGTTCCCCAGAAACAACCAGCACATCCCTCCACAGCATCAATACAGCAAAGAGTTTGTGCTCATGAGGCTGTGTGCAGCCTCTGTAAAATTTAAATATATTTAATCATTTAAATAATAATGTTTATTTTAATAATCCTTTAACAAATAAATTATTATAAATCATTTCCCCCCAATAATTTATATAGAACCTTAATGAGAAAGACATTCTTGTTTGCAGTTTCTAAATGAGCTGTGGAAAGTAGGTTAATAGTCATGCAAAGCCACTTTGCAATGTAATTATTCTACAAAATACCCTGGAGATAAAACACGTCTAGTTCACATCTAAAGAGTGCCTTAATCTTCTTATGTTGATGATAAATTATGATGAATAAATCTATTAATGGGCATGTTGTTCTGACTCATAAATTTTAGAACCTCAAAGTCCAGTAATTC
This sequence comes from Atractosteus spatula, assembly GCF_055471065.1. Taxonomy (NCBI): domain Eukaryota; kingdom Metazoa; phylum Chordata; class Actinopteri; order Semionotiformes; family Lepisosteidae; genus Atractosteus; species Atractosteus spatula. The sequence goes on along the minus strand of NC_142716.1, from coordinate 418,966 downwards.
GTAAGAGAAATGGTTATTCATTTTTTTTGGCATGTTGTGATTATTTCAGGAGGCCAATAAAATACCTTCACTGAGTGCTGTTCATGTTGTTACAGTATAATACAAAAACACGGTTTACTTTTCATTCCTCTGTGCTAGATCAAGACGCATCCAAACTCTTCACAGCAGAATAAAACACTGCTAATGTCAGTGTAAACACTGCTAAAATAAACTGCAGAAATAAACGCTGCTAAAAATTGTCATTCTTAGAATTCTGAGGTTTACCAAGGAAACAGCATACTGAAGTGTAGTAAATTACAGTGAAACTAGAGTAAAAGCACAGCAAAACATGGATATGCTAAAGTATTAGGGTCTTTTCTTTAAACAAACTTACTTTTATTTAGTGTCAAAGCCTCAGATAGGGCATGAAATGACTTACAGCTGTTAATGGCCAAAACATACACTATTGCTTAAGGAAGTATACATTTACTTGCTAAGTAGTGTGCAAAAATAAGACCAGTTAGGAAAATCAGATTGCCGCTGTAAGCAGTGTTGATGGACTAGACTGTCCGGTATGGTGACCAAGGACACTGCTCTGTAAAAAGTGCTGTTATTTGGATTTGATATTATTCTTATTGAAATAACAGCACTCATTACTCAGGTGTGAATCCTGGGCCCCCGTTAAATACCTCTCTGAGCTGAACAATCTGGCCTCCCTAAATTCTCCTTTATCCACCTGTTGAAGCCGTTTCTCTCCTTCACCTGGCCTGCTGTGCACTGGGGCTGCCCTGTGTCATCCAGTTCAGGACTGCCCTTCAATGGTAGATGAAGTGGGTCCCCTCCAATATGTGCAGTGCTTTGGGATGAAAAGTGCTACATAAATGCATTTAGGTTTTATTACGTAATTGAATGCAGCCCTGGGATTTCATAATTTCAAAAATTGTGCTATTTCATTCAAACAAAGGCTCCTGCAGAAAGGGAGATATTTCTTGGTCCTGAGCAAAGGCAAGGGCCTGTGGTTCTGTGTGTCACTGTGTTTCTGTGGAGAGGAACCAAGCGTCTGCCAGTGAGAGCCGTGTGTAACTGTAGCTCTTTTCTTCCCAGGGCCATGCTGGAAAGCTGGGTCCACCTGGGCCACTTGGCCCGAAAGGTGAAAAGGTAATTGGATTTTTTTTCATCTTAATCTTTTCCCTGAAGATGACACCCACTGAACTCCAATATTCCTGCATTGTTCGCCTTTGTCTACTCACAGTTTGTAACCAAGCTTTCTAACTGATACCCGTTGGGTTTAGACTGCGTTTAGAAGTACTGTACATGTAAAGAAAGCAAATGTCCTCTCCTCTTCACTTTCTGTGTGTCTGGGGAAGTTTGCCCTTAATCAGGTCGGCCACAATGCTGCTACTGTACAGCAGGGGAACTGTCTCCCTCACGAGTTTTGTGCTGTGACACTTGCAGGGTTACCCAGGAGAAGATAACAGGATGCCAGGACCCCCCGGGCCCTTAGGTGAACCAGTAGGTCTTGCCTTCCTTCCACATTCAATACCTGTTTAGCCAGTGGCAGAGTCGCAGAGGGGCTTATTCAAACTGCAGTGCTTAACAGTCCTTCATCCTCTTGAGCGAAAGCAAAATCAGACCCATGAAATTGGGTCTGGAAATGGCCTTTCAAACTGCTGTAGAAGAGCGATGTTCAATGAAAAGAAATCAGTGCTAGAAGCCTCAGGATCTCCACCCGGTCCTGGCTCTGGACAAAGCTGCCCCAAGGAATTGCCTGGGGTTCCATACACTCCAAATTTATTATTTTATTATACTAATCCTGAGAAAGATTGAAATATTGGACGAACAGGATCCAAACAAAATATTGTTGCTGCTATTTTTTTATTCTTCATTTTTCTGGCAAAGTGTTCCTCTTAAGTCCTCCAGGATCAAGTGAAAACTCAAGTATAAACACTGAGAGTAAACAGATGCTGTAGTGTGTATAGCCCTTCAGTCGTCTTGGTGCTCAGAGTGCTGCATGTGCCTTTCTCATTCAGTGCCTGTGTTGTAGGTAACTGTAAGAATGTGAAGTATCAAAAACTTTTACAAGTTTACAAAAACTTACATTTGTAGGATTTTAAGTACAAACCTCCCATTATCTGCTTTCTGTGTTGTTATATTTTGTTAGCATGGAGTGTAAAAGCATACAGTTCAACGCACAAAGTATTCACACCAAACCTTTATAAAAAGCACTAGAACTGAGAGTGTTTTATGAAGTGATTTAAATACTTTTTAAAACATGTAAAGGAATTTTCAAGGAGAATGATTTGAGTTTCTTTGCACAAGACTAATATATGTGCTTTTAGGGTTTTAATACTTTTGGAAAACTGGCTGCCGCAATTGTGCTCTTTTGTAATAAGAGCTGTTCATGTGATCACACGTTATTGTGTGTTTCTGTGTCTACTCACTGTCAGACAAAGAGATGGTATTTCGTGCCACAGAAGGCATCAGCCCATTTGATCTGTTGAAAATCCTTTGAGGAAGTGGGTACTGGCACAGGCCACTGAGGAACGGCTCTGGTGCCATGAGTCCTGATGGTGGCAGCAGCTTACAGAGTGTTACAGAACAGTGCTTCTTGTGTTGGCTTAGTACACTGAAAATAATACAATGGCTTCAGCTATACCAGGCAAAACACAGCAGGACTTTCTTTTTCGCTCCAGTTTCATTCAGTTTCAAATTAAAGGCTAGTAGTTTTCTGCAGGCTACCTCAGAGTCAAAAGGAAGACACCCCTCTGGATTCCCAGAGGACAGAGCTCTGTACTGTGTCTGTCTGGTCCATGCTGACAGAAGAATTCCACTCCGTATGGTTTACATTTCTGTTCCTGTAGGGGTCTGCTGGAGAGCGCGGCGATCGAGGAGAACCTGGAGATGAAGGTTATAAGGTAATGATCATGTTTATCAGGAGTATGTTTCCTTATGGAGCTGGATTTACAGGGACACTACACAGGAAGTGTCACGTTGAAGCCTAGTTGAAAGGAGACCACACAAAAAAATTCACAAGGCTCTTGGACAAAGGGGGAGTGGGGGAATTACTTTGAAGATTATTCCAGTTCCATGAAAGACCTGTCGAAAATCTTTGCTTATCGGCTCTGCATGATTTGCTTCCCCTACCAATAGAAACACGCAAACACCATGATTATGGAAGGGTCATGTGAGACGCTGAGAGCAGAAAATGAAAGCATTTGAGAAGAAGGAATTCAGCAGCATTATTAGCTTCAGTAATAAAACAGAATTATTCATAACCAAATGATTTCGCTAGAACAGATGTGCTTTCCACCGGAGAGCTTGGAAGGAGACCAAAGTAACACAACAACCCTTTATTTAAAAAGTAATCAATGGTCTTACAGAATAAGATGGAATTGGTGCCCCTCCACAGCTGTGATATGTTAGCTTTGCTCCTTTTCCTATGACGTGTTGTCCTGACTTTCAGTGTCTTGCTTGTCCACCTGAAACACAGCTGATGAGAAGGAAGGGGCTGCACTGGCCCATATACCCTACTATTGCTGTTTCCTGCATCCTTTATGTTCTCTTTCTGTGGAAAAGTTAGCAAAGATAATAAATAATTAATACTAAATAAACTGAATATTTGTGGCCCCTTCTCACATATCCATGCTCTTTTTTACTATTTGTAAAAAATAGTACTACTTTTAAAGATATGACTTATTAATGACAAAAACTCGGTGCTGGGCATAGTTACTTTTTGCAGTTACTTCTGTAAAGGGTAGCTTTTCTAAAATTCATTGCATCATGTTGGAGAACAAGTTTGCATGTTCTCTCTGTGTTCGAGTGGGTTTTCTCCAGGTGTGCCCTTTCACCTTTAGGTTAGGCCCAATTGCTTGATTGATCGGCTTGATTGGCTGCATTTAATTCAATCTTCTACGGCCCTGCAACGGATTGAGGTTCCAGCCTCAGCCAGGGCGAGAGGAGTCCTGTGTGCTCAGTCCATCTTAAACTCCGTGCTGCAGGGATAGTCCTGCGTTCCATAGCTTTTGACCGAACAGGTGGTTTGCTGATACTGAAGGAATGGACAAACATTTTAGGTGAAATTGCTTTCAAAAAGATAATATGATACTTTCCAAACCAAGCTTTCACACTCCATAAGTCTCTACAAATGATTTATTTTAAAAAATATTTTCCCCTAGCTTGTTTGCTGTTTTTAAAATCGTTAACCCAAGGTAACTTGCTGCTGAGATGTGTTACGTATTAAAAGTAACCTTTTCAAAGGAGGAAGTGTTACACTTTTGTGTAAACTAAAATTACAGTCGCTCTTTAACTAAGCCATTTATATTCAGAATGACAAATTGCAAGAAAAGTGTGCGTCTCTGCACCTGCTGTAGCCCCTGCTGTTACAAAAGAAGAGCGTGTTGAGATGTTGATGGAAAACAAATCTACACCTACAGCAAAAGTCAGGAAGCCCACTGTAAAAGAAAAAATGACTGTTTTTGTGTTTCAAAGAAGGAAGCTTGCTAAGGATTGCATTTCATAGATTCACATCTTGTACTTAGAAGCATTTCTTACTCAGGCTGCTGTACCTGTTGTACTTGTGACAAAAGTGCCCTTTGTATTCCTTCTCTCCAGGGTCACATGGGCATTACTGGACCAAGAGGTGCCGTTGGACAGCAAGGCCCACCTGTGAGTGTGACAGCTTCTCCATTACTTTGTTCTGCATGAGCGCAGTCAAATCCATCAACACTTTGTGGTTAAGACCCCAAATGACCTTTGTTATTGGCGCATCCAAAAAAAAGCTGTAACTCTGAAAACTGGTCAGGTGTAAAAAAAAAAAGTGTCCTAGATGGTGATGTAGTTGATCATACAGCACAGTACACCTGTGTCACATTGCGCTGTGATATAGTGTGTTTTTTGCCTCATTCAATCGAAAGCGCCTGTTTGGTTCTCCTGCATGTGTACTGTAGTATGTGTGCCGGCTGTGCAGTGCCGCTGAGTGCCTTGACTGCTCTTGTCTTCTCTAAAGGGGAAGCCAGGGGAACTGGGAGAGCAGGGGCCCAAGGGAGAGAAAGCAGCTCAGGTGAGACTGACACTCAGAACTCACATTCTCACAGAATTGCAGAAGCTACAAATTATACCTTTGTGTTTTCATTATTTCATTCTGAAAATACTCATTTGTTTCTGGCAGATAGTTCTGCAAAGGCTGCCAAGGTTCTACCCATTCATGATAATGTTTCTGCTCTTTGACTGCTCACTATATGATTAGGAAATTCATGTTCTGTTCTGTTTTGCTGGTTAGTGTTACCCGTTTGTCTTCACTCTATGCAAATCATCCCTGCTAAGGCCATCATATTACATGGCCTATGGCAAATTGGATAACCACAGGAATCATACCACCTTGGCCTGCCAGTTATTATGCAGTTGCTTGACACATGAATGATTGTGTTCCAGTTTTTATTGTGTTGTTTTTGAGGCTTGTCTATTCAGGAGAAAAATCTCCTCTTTTACTGGTAGGGAGCTGCTGTGCTCAAATGATAATCTAAAGAACCCTGAAAGTGAATCTTTGATACTGAATTGTGACTAATAAAGACTCACTCGACCACCCACACAGAGATTACTGGAAAGCTAGGTAAAATTCTTGACTTTGAAGCTTTTTGTGAGCATTTTAGAAAGCAGTTTCTTTTATACATCTCAAGCAAAAGGAATGAAGTCAAAATAATCCTGTTGTTTTTCAACTTTTGAAACTAATATGATCTAAGATAGCTGTTTTAAGTACTTATTGAACATGAAGTGTGCATTTAATTCTAGAAAGTATGAAGATAAAAGATTAATGCCTATTAACTTAATGAAACTACATTCTAAGCGACCTTAGAAGCCCTATCCCCTCATTTTATCATAGCCATCAGGTTTGTTTTTCACATGAAAAATGCTTTGAAGTATAGAGAAAGTGAAGGCATCCAGCTAATACCGATACAGAAGCTGATGCTGAGCAATGCACTAAAGTGCACTTTACAAGTGCAAACCCAAATTCAAGAAAAACATTACATAGAATAAGGCTTAGTTTATTCTGTATACTCTGACTAAGCCACCATCTCGTCATTCAACTTTTCTGAAAAGGAAATGAAAGTCACATGGTACAGGTGACAAAGTGTATTCAAGACTGGATCTGCTCTGAATTCTGAAATCATGCCATTGTACAGGCAAACTACAACCTCTCATAGTTTCAAGAGTCAAACAAGTAAACTGGCTAATCATTTACCATTGAGGCTTAAATATGTTTTGCATTTCCAAGGTGATTTTATTAATTAAATTTTGAAACAGCATGCTATAAACAGTGTTAACTCCAAACTGCATAGAATAAGAAACACTCAAAACTTATCACAGAATGCAATATTATTTGCTTGTCGATATGAGTTAAATTATGTCTTTGGTGTTTTCCTATCCTGCTTAGATATGTTCGTGATAAAGAAGAAAATTTGCATGAATTTATGTTCACTGGCTCATAGCTTGTTGAAATTTGGCCTATTGTACCCACATGTTGAGAGCTGTTAGAAATGTCAGATTTCCATGGAAAGAGTGTTCATTCAGAAAGCAGAAAAAAGACACACCTACATTTTCAACCTTTTCTGCATGCCTTTTAGCTTGTAACATTAATGTGCATGTAAAATAAAAGCATGTGAGTTCATTGAGAAAGTTTTCTGTCAGTTGCTTGAGTGATGTCTACAGTGCAACTTAGATACTGTGTAAAAGACTCCTCAGCATTGAGGATATTGTTAAATTTATGCTGTTCCTCTGTATATCCGGCTGCATCATGTGCTTGCTCATTTGAGAGCAAAAGAGATGATGCAGGACACAAGGACTCCAGCCCATTGCTGAAATGTTGGGGAGGTGATGCACCACAGGCACACTGGGCCACCTGGTTCCCCGAGCTTTGGGGAGTCTTTCACAAAGCTGTTTCATTCAGAAACTGGCAACAGAACTAACAGGAGCACCTTCAGCAGAAAAAACAAACAGAAATATGTTTTTAATAAAGTGAAGTCTATGCAGCACACTCACTTGACCTTGGCCAGTAAAATCTTCATTCTGGAGACCCTTTTCACTCTTTCACCCAGTACCCAGTGAGACAATTTGAGGACAATCTCCTCCTCCAGCAGCCTCATCCAGTGTGTCCAGTATGTGACATCAGTGGGTCTGCCAGAGCCATAGAGCCCAGGGGCCGAAGAGTCAGGCTCTTCAAATCAAGTCCTGTTACGTTTTCCTTAAAGATTTTCACACCAAAGATACCAGGCACCAGGTCTTGGGTCACAGGGCACAATTAGCAGCTAATCTTTTTTACAACATCTGGCATAAAGTATCATGCCCTGGCCAGGTGCAGGTGAAAGGTGAGCGTGGCCAGGTGCGGGTGAAAGGTGAGCTTGGCCAGGTGCGGGTAAAAGGTGTAGGCTGAAAGGTGTGCTTGTATTTGCAGGGCCTGCCAGGAAAGAAGGGAGCCAGGGGCCCCCCGGGGACACCAGGCACTGAGGTGAGTGGACCCAAGAGCTGCCTGGCATGGACGTACAGTAAATCAGGAACAGGGAAATAATCAAGTAGAATGTTTTTCCTTCATGTTGCTCTATGAACTAAAGTAATGAAAAGCAGGAGCCTTTTAAATCAAAATATTTAATGGATTCCAATGGAAACATTGATTTATAACCAGTACTGATAGGATAATCTCTGTGACAGGTAGCAGTTGGCGTAATTAATGATGAATACATTCTGTATTTTCTGCAAGTGGTACCTCCATTCCAGTGGCTTGCAGGGTTTCATTACCTTCAGCAGAGTGCGATGGAGTTGGAGTACACAGAATATAACTCAACTTTCAGAATTCTTGATGTCTCTCTCTATATTTTTTTTGGAAGGTTGACTCTAATAATGTGAGATGCTTAATTTCTGTGGAATACTTTCTTTGAAACATAGCTGAAATAAGTCTTCCTGGATGCAGTTTTTAACTCGAATATTTTCACATTTGTATTTTTTTACTAATTAGAGCCTCCTTTGTACGTTCCTCACTTTTCAGTGGCTTTTAAGTAAAGCTGTGGAAAATATTCTAAAAAGGTCTTAAAGGGATTTTGTATTTTTTATGTACTATAACAGGAAAACTTTATTTAATTGATAAATGAACTCCAGTACGGTATTGGCTTTTCACTGGCAGATTCCTGGGTGTGGGTTCTATGAATCTTTCTGGGATTACACAGTTATTAAAGACATACTAAGAGGAGCAAAATGTTAAAGTCCTGTTTTCAGTTTCCTTTAAGCAACGATTACCCTTGTTCTAAATTCGTAAGCCCATACGCTGTTCTGGAATCTCTCCTTTTGGCACTGTCTTGAGGTGATTCATTTCAAATAGACCACATCTCCGTGCTCAAGCTTATGAAAAATACTTTTGCCGAATTTGATCTTCAAATTCAAAGAGTAAAGAAATTGCTGTCAATGATGGAGAGGTCTTTGAAGAAAGATTAGTTTTTGACAGCTAATATATAATCGTCATCTACAATTCTGCCTTTGGGCCAAGCAAAGACAACACAAAATATGTTAAATACAAAACAGAGTAGTCTTCTTGAAAGCCAATCAGTTGAACTTTTACAAATCTGTCTTGTGCCACACCACATTACCACCTGAGGCTCTACTAAATTAACTGGTATTACTGAATCTCTGGCAGAAGCCTTCTTGAACAGCAAGATTTATAATTTGTCATGCAAAATGAAATCAAAACTCCCCGTATACTTTGAAATTCAGTTTCACATAGTGCATGCAAAATAATAGCAAGTGTTGTGAAAAACATTAACTGAAAAGGGCGCACAAATAGATCAGTTTTACAGACCACATTACTGCTCACATTAAATGTCAGGGTATTTTGTCAACATAGAATCAGGCTACCATTCTGAAAACATCGTCATTAAATAAATGGTGAGTTTAAACAAAAGACAAAATTTTAAAAAAAATCTGTGTTGTGTGAAGTGGAATCTTTTTAGACTAATTCCAAAAGAAAATGACCTGTTTCACTGTTATAAAAGTGATTTCCGTTTAAACTAAAAGTGATTAAACCCGACTGAGCTGTATTGTTGACACAACCCAAGTCTACTCACAGCACATTAGAGCACATGCTGAATATTTTTCTGTTTGTCATTGTTTTCCCACAAAAGAACAGCGATGTAATCTCAGTGTTGTTGACCTGATGGGGGGTCTGTATTTTCAGGGAGGCACTGGCTTGCCAGGTCCGAGAGGAGCTCCAGGTTACCCCGGATTCGAAGGTCCTCCAGGACACCCTGGACAGCCAGGACGTCCAGGGAAAGTTGGACATGTGGTATGCGTGGGGACCTTTTTGGAGTTTATTACAACGACACAAATGGGAGAAAATATAAGGGTATATTTTTTTGTTGGAAAGAATAATACCAAAAGGTATTAAAAAAAACCTAATTTGATGTGGTTTACTGCATAACTGAAAAAGATCCCTAATTTTAAGAAAACAATATATTGCTAATTACCCAGTAAACCACAGCTGTCAAACAGTTCAGCTCAACTGTTGTTGTTCTCAAAACATTTAGATTGAGGGTTGCCCCAGTTATTGGTTTTGACAGAGTCCGCTGTATCGCAGGCTAGGAGCAGTGTCTTTTTCAAGGCCTGGTCTCAGTAGTCTTGTATGTAGACAAATAGAGGTAATATTCTGTCCAGCACAGCTGCGACACTGCGGATGGAAGAGGCAGTGAGTCTCCAGCTGTGAAGGCTGGTGCTGTGGATGTTCTCGGGTTCGAGAGGAGTGACGCAGTTGTCTGGAAGACATCACCATGTACAAATGGAATATTTAAATATTTGTTGCATTTACTAACCAAAGCCACAGGTTTGTTAAAAGGGTCGAAGAGTAACATGAGATTTCAGAATGATGATTGTCTGTGAAAAGGTTCAGGGACAGAAGCTTCCCTCTTCTTTGAGAGATCTTCCTGAAAACTTTGCAAAGCCTTTACAAGTGTGTCACATTCATTTAAAAAGATAATCTTTTTTTCTGGAAACTTCACATTGACATTGATTTTGCAGGAAACATTTGAAGATATTATTAAATGACAATGACAAACGTCTTTAAAACAAATATTTCAGAGAAAATGTTTCATGAGAGCCAGCAGTGGGCAGGAGGCAAGTAAGCAAGGCAGTACCAGGTGCAGGAGGCTTTTCATTGAGATTCACATCCTGTGTGATCTTTGCACAGAAAGAAGCTGAGACAGGATTCAGCTCTGCCACTTCGTGCCTTGTATCTCCTATTCGTTTACAGTTTTAATGACACAAACTACAGCTGTTTGACTGTGAGTTTACGAGCTCCAGATCTGCCAAACTGAGCGGCGGGGTTCCAAAATGACTTTGTACATATAAAATTATATATTTTTATGCACCTGAGAAATATGAAATTTTGATTTAAGCAATAGTTTATTTGGTGGTTTAGGTGTGTTTAAGATTTTTTTATAACATGCAGAAAAAAGAGATCTGTGCCATACTGTAGTTTCACTCTAGCACTTGATAAAATGGTGAAATAACTCAGCTTTCTTAAGCATCATAGGTTCACTACACTAACGTGTGCTGCTCTGACCTGGATATACCTCTTGTCTTTTACTTCCTGTGTAACTTCTAGGCAGGAGTGCTTCACTCCAGTCTGTTAGCAGGACCACTGCTGTGGGATGAACATCCTGAGATTTCTGTACTTCAAACATTTCTGTTTTAGATTAGAATGCCACCTGTGAATCTACACCTTTCTTCGTGTTCTGTCACGAGAGTTTCAGTGCTTTTTTTGCACCACATTGCAAGCAGAGATGAGTAATTAAGGCATATTGATTTGCTGTTAGTAAAGACAAACAATTACATTTGATTTGATAAAAAATTCCTGTTCTATTATAGCATCCATTGTGATATTGGGACAAATGTCTATTGACGATTAGGCATACATATAAATCTATCGGGCAAATATTCAACTTTATATAGAGCCTTTAGGACATTGATGTAGAAAATACTTGAGGAATACACTCTGTTGTTTATGATAACTGTCATTTTCTACCTCTGTATACCTCTGTTACATGTATAAAAGGTTAAAATTGTACTATGCATTTGATCTGATTTTGTTTTGACTATTTACATTTTTAGTTTATCTGCGGTATCACTTTTAGAAAATGGCATTCCATTAAAGAAGTATGTGCAGACATGAAAGCAAAAAAATCACAAGCCCTTAGAGCCGGTATCTGGGTCAACATCTTAAGAATGTTTCTAATGGTATAATTATTAGATCACTTAGATTGAAAAAACAAGTGAATATCAGTGCCCTTTGGCTGTGGTTTCAAGATTAAAGCATTCTGTAATCCATGGATCAAAGGAGTGATGTAGATATAAGTGAGACTAGTCTATTTCTCTTTTATTTGTTAATTCTCCATATCTTGCTAACTGGGTATGAATCTATCCTGCCATTATTGTGTAGAAAACTAAATTCCATTAAACTATTATTTCTGTACGAACCGCATCATGCATTTGTCTGGACAGTAATTTTAAAGGGAATGTTTTATACAGTGCTGTTTTATGCACAAAGTAGAGTGTCTGTTTCTAAACTGCTACACATTTTACGTCTCAAGTCACACAGCTGTTGTGAACACAATAAAGGAACCCTTTATGACATGGCATAGATGTACAGAAACTAGCACTTAGGGAAAGGAATTTAAAACCATATTTATGTTGCACCCAAATCTTGAAGAAAATTAAATATTTCTTATTTGGAATTCATGGAAGGCACTGTGGTAAATCAAGGTCAAGTTGAAATGTCCTCAACAGAAAGGCGAACATTAGTACTGGCAGGTGTTTTCATTAGCTTCTCCATCCTGTAAAGTTGCAGACACTGTATCTTCTTAGAGGCAACCTGAGCAATATACCACCCGTAAAAAAACAGGCTTAGTCCACAAAGCTGAGGTTGATAGAAGCCAAATTCTTCCCAATTACCAGCTTTTGTCCTCCAAGATGCAATAGCGTTCCCCTTAGCCAAGGGCTTGTCTTCTCCCTTTGTCTTGCTGCTCGGCTTGAAGAGCTCCCTCTGGAACTGTGAAGCGACGTGATCCTTGTCCAGCCTGTGTCTACAGCTAACGGCTGAAGTGGGCTCTAACAGCGATTTCAATGGCCTCGGCCTCTGTGGTTTATCTCATGAGGGACGGAGCACCTTGGAGTCTGGATGCCTCCCAAAACAAGACCGTAGAAGAGCTGGGGAGGGTGGGCAGAAGCCAGGAAACTCAAGGAGCTGTCAACAACCACTGGTTTTGATTTGTTTCTGGATCACACTTTAGGAGCTCTTATATACTGCAGATCCAAGTATAAAAGTTCAGAACTACTGAGTAAATCCAAAACACAGATGGGTTGCCTGACATGATTTGAGCTATAATGTAAACTGGAAAGTGATGATAATTCTCCCTGTGAAGAGCCAGTTGTGCTTGGTTTTGGGCTACTTCCTTGTATACGCACACCGTAGGTTCAGAGCAGACGGTGCGGGCGTGAGCTCAGTGGTGTTTGCATTGGCTTATTCCTGTGTGAGTGAAGAAGGAGTTGATTGCGGTTGTGAAAGAGGATTCAGCTGAAATGTCAGTCATCAGTCACGTTCCACAGACCTGCCAGCACAGTGTCCCAGCCGTATGGCATTCATTCCTACTCTGGAGTTTATGTGACATACAGACACACCTCCCCATAACTGTGAAGCTCATCTTGTTTGTCATCTTTATGACAGATCTGTTCTCTGTCATTTCTTTGCTTGCCCTAATATCAAGCACCAACCCAACCCAGGAGACCAGATTCCATCCAAACTTCAGCACAACCACCGTTATCAAATTCCAGGCCCAGATCCCGATGGCAGGATTTTGCGTGACTAGCTGCCTCTCTCACAGTAGAGGATTTGTACTGGACTGGATTTGTCATTTGTGATTGACAGGTTTAAAGAAACTGTAATTGAATCCAGGACTGATTAACAAAAACAGAAATCCTTTTATTTTTCCTTCTCAAAATGTCCAGGGTAGCCCTCAGATGTGCCAGAAAAATGAGATTGGTCCAGTTCCTAGTTTTGTTTTTTTAATGTTCTGAAGCACGTCTGTGTGATTGAATGTGACTCAATGGAGAAGTGCAGACATTTTGCTGCCTTGCTTGATTTCAGTTCTGGGTGTCACTTTGATTGCTCTAGGGAAACGTGTACCTGACATCCTGCAGTGGAAAACAGACTAATCTAAATGCACCACACTATGACAGTACTAATCGCACTAATGGTGTGTTAATGAAGATTGCAAAAAAAGTTTTACTTCTGCTTACCAGATTGGCTAGGTTGCCGTTGTGGAAAGAGCTGCAGTGTTTTGTTCATGTGTTTAATGTGGGTTGGTTCCTGATGCAGTAGCTGTGAGGCGGGCAACAACTAAAACATGCAAAATAAAAATAACTCATCAAAAGCTATTTATTCCACACAGAAAATGACATTTAAAAGCTCAGAGAAAAACAGTCACGCAAGACTGTTAATGTACTGTAAGAAGTTACAAATGAGAGGAATTCACTCTGCTCATTTGGTAGTAACTCGTTGATTCAAGAATCTTATCCAGCTGTTTCTCAGAATAAACCAGGGTATCAGTTTTGAAAATATGCATGAGAAATTTGTTCCATACTCCCGCAATGTTTTCATGCAGAGACCAGCAAGGGGATAAAATGGGTGGAGTTCCGCCTCCTGTTAGCAAGACCTTCAGGGTCCCTGCGCCCTGTTCACTGTCCTCTCCCACCTGCAGGGTCAGCGCGGCACTCTGGGGCCGGTGGGCCAGGCCGGTCTTCCCGGGCTGCGAGGGGCAATGGGACTGCCAGGAAACTCGGGGGAGAAAGGTCCTCCAGGGCCCAAGGTACCTGCTCCGGCTGTGCACACCTGCACTCACCGCACTTGCACCCGGCTGGGATGGCATTGTTCACCACTCCGCTCATCGCAAGACGGAGCACACAAAAACTGGTTTATAAAGCTTACTTGCATGTTCACCAGCAACTGACACTTAACGTGCAGCACTTCCAAGCTGTCCACAACGAGCCATGCACCTTATTTTTTTGTCAGTGACTGCACACCAGTTGTATGAAGCATTTCAATTGGATGTATTATCTGTCCATCAGTGGACTGCATGCATCTGTCAGGTTAAGACAGAGTGCAATGCCCAGGCAGTGCAGTGTGTTAAACTTGCAGAAAAGTCATAAGGCAAGTATGGCCAGTGTTTCGTTCATGTGTTTAACGGTGACTTGTTCCTGATGCTTGCTGTGAGGTGGGCAGTGCTCAAAGTGCTGTGTCTCAGTCTGGTCTGTTGTTATCCTCAGGGGGAGCATGGGCTGGCAGGGGAGAGGGGGGCTGCAGGACTCAAGGGAATGGCAGGGGCGTCAGGAGACCAGGGCGTGAAAGGAGAATCGGGCAACAAAGGACAGCCAGTGAGTACTGGGAAATCATTCCTACCCTATAATGATATTTAAAAATGTCTGTGGAAGCATTTTCCAGATATGGAAATGAGCTGTGACTGTATGGAACATACAGGTCAGTTATTACACTTTTCTTGAAATGGCAATAGCTCGTGACCGTGGCGTATGGTCCAGGTTCCTGGACTTTACACCCAGGCCAGCTGGGAACATGACAGTACTGAAGCAGTCCTGGTCCAGCAGTGTTACATCATCTGCATCATATCGGCATGGTGGGACAGCAGAAGAGAACTACATGTTGTCAGATCCTTTGACAAAAAACTCTCCTGAAAATGTCCATGTGTTTTGACGCTTCAGGCCGTTGCAGAGGCAAATCAACTATCTGGAGGATACAGCTAAATATAGTCACAGCATTTGCTAAGCAGCCAAGCTGTGGTGCAGGGCAATCTCTCACGAATGTTGTTCCAGGTAATTTTCCATTTGGTCTGAAGTTCAAATTGATCTGAGGAAGGGATTGATGGAACCAGTCCCTTTGGCAACATTAAGCGTGTAATGAAGCACGATTTGGGAATGAAAGTAAACACTAAAGCATCCGCTTTGAAACTGATAGGTTTTGTTAAGTAATTCTAAAAATAATGAAGCCGACTGATTGCAAGTAAACCAGATTTTGAACCATGGAGGAGCAGGGCTATGGTGGTGATGATTATTATTTTTGTGATCGTTGTCTTTTCTTTTGAAGTCCTTTTTCCTCAAATCCCTTAAGCAAATCCAGGTTTGTAGTCGTGGGCTTCATCCCCCAGTGCAGGACAGAAAGCACCCTCATAGAACTGCTCTGAACCACGTAGGCGACAACTAAGTCCTTGGCCTTTGCTGGCTGTCCCTGCGGCTGGACTTTGACAGGCAGAGACAGAAACCTAGATGGTGGAAGAACTGCTTGTACCGATAAGCTGTTCACAGCCCTTTTCTCTCACTTATATTAGTTTGATTAATTATTTAATTACATTAATTGCATTGTTTGCTTTCCTGCAGGGCGATCCCGGTGATCAGGGGTTACTTGGCTTTCCAGGGTTCCCTGGCCCAAAGGTTGGTGAGCTGGTTGCCGTTTTCCTTGTGGGCAGAATTGGTTCAGCGTTGACTTTCCCATTAATCTCCGCATAATGGTGCAGATTATTAATTGTTTAGAATATATTATACTAGCAGTGGATTTTTTTAACTGTGAAGTGAAGAAACAGATTTGGTAAACTCCAGGAAAGATAAGTCTGACCCAGACTCAGAAGTCAACTTAGTGGATTTAAAGCCAAACCATTCTACTCTGTAAAAAGTAAAACAGGAGTATTGTGAATTTTTATTCTAAAACCCACAGGTAGACAGTGCAAGGACCCTAAATACATTCTCAAGCTTTTAGTTCTAGTCGTTGAATTTCAAGAAACATTCACAAATATGCTTGGAAACTTTAATGTTTAGAGTGGTGAGCTGCTTCAGCTTACGATCTGAAAGAAGACTAATTCCTTGTTGAGAAGTTGCATGTTGCTTGCTATAAAGCCAGGAAAAGCCAAGACGTATTATTTTTTCAGCACGAGATAGGGAGAGATGTGAACGGATATGGCCTTTTCATAGATCAGAGACACCAAAAGATCATGACCCAGGTACTGAGTACTGTACCTGGAGCTTACTACAAATACTATTGCTACTACTAATAGCATTACTAAAAGATTTTGTTAATCCCTTTTTATAACATTTAAGCAACATAAGGCAAATAGTACTTGGTTAATGTCAGATTTCAAGGAAACATCAATGTGAGTGTCATCAGTATAGAAATGAAAGCTGATGCCCTATCAGGAAGCACTCCCAATGTGAACATTCAATATAGGCACTAAAAAGAATGAGACCCAGAACAGAGCCCTGCTAGGCGCTGTACGTGACCAGCTGTGGTGAGGAGGAACAAAACCTGATTTAAGCAAATTGTTCTCTGTCACTTAAATAGCATTACAGAAATCTGCATTATTTAAGCTTTCATACCTTGGAGCACCATAAGGCTTTCAGCAGTGCCATAAAGTGTCTAGTGCTTCTGAACATTGTGTCATGTTGATTTACTCTTGGTCCTGTGGTATAAGTGCACTCTGTATTCCAGGCCTGTTTCCCAGACACTGCTCTGTTTCTTGCAGGGACCAAATGGGGATATAGGCTTGACTGGCATCCATGGGCCAAAGGGTCCTATCGGTATAGCGGTGAGGATTTTTTATTATCCTGCTGCACTTTGCTGGTTTGTTTTGCAGTCCTGCCTGAGTAAAACCTTATTCTGTTTTGTTGCAGGGGTTCAGTGGGCCGGTTGGTCCTGTTGGGCTGATTGGTCCCGTTGGGAGACCTGTAAGTTCATTCATCCGTAATCAGCTGTACTAACAAAACTAGATGTAAGATAAATTGCTTAAACATTTCTGGTACAAATAATCTGAAAACAGCATGTTTAATGGCTTTCTGGTGTACATGGTTAAACTACAGTATGTATCTACTGCATTTTACCTGTATTCTTTATTTTTAAAAGTGGAAATGGATATTGGAGACAGATTATATCTAGAATTTCATGAGAAAAAGGCTGTCCTTTCAAAGAGTTGCTGTTGTAATGAATGACATGGAAGAAATTTTATCCACAGCAAGAAAAAGGTTAAAATTGAACTGTAACCATCTGACATCAACATTTGGCATACAAAAAAAAAGTCTGTCAAGATAATTTGCTTTAATCCTGCATCAGGCAGGTAAAGGCACAACCCTTCTGTACTCTTCAGCGTGGGGAAGCTTTTACTAATAGCAGAAGTGGAGCAGTAAAATAACAGTGAAGGAAACGGTACCAGCTGTCCTCAGGGCAGTCAGCGAGAGGCGCTGTCCCACCGCAGTGACTGGTGGACCTGGGAGACGGGGTCGTTTATAGTACGAATCCAGAGAGCGAGGTCTCCATTGCTTTGTCATTCCAAGAAGGAGGCTGGGGAGAAGGGTATTTTTAAAGTACATCACTGTCTTGAAGAGAGGGGAATGCTTATCATGACAAGGGGACAGTGTTGCCTCCTACCAGTGCTGTAGTCCTGATTAAGGACTTGTTGAAATCAGGAGGCAGCTTGCATCAGGAGCTCACTAATGAGATTTGTTTTCCTTCGCAGGGACCTAGAGGCACTAAAGGAAGTCGTGGAGAAATGGTAAGAACATGTTTTTTTAAGGATGTTTTTTCTTGCTTGGATATAATTCCCTGACAGTTGAACTGTTAAGGTTTTGTTCCGCAAAGATTCAGGTGACGTCATTAAGAGATGTAGTAAACACTACTGACACGAGAGTAAAAGGGCCAGAGTAATTAAATCTCGGACTGTTGTTCTGGCAGGAAGCAAGTGGGATGTGAACTCACCACTAGAGTTTAGCTTACACTGTTGTTGTAATCAATTGTGGCTGCTTTCATAAATACATCGGAACTAAATTACAGACTGGTTGTCCTTCATTCATGGTCCAGGATATTCTGATCCCAGTTATTGGAAGTTGCAAAACGTTTAAACAAAATTCAGGAAAATTCTTCAACGTCTGTGTCATGGAACAAAAGGCTTGAAATGTAACTCAAAGAAGCACAGCAAAATGAAATGCAGTGTTGTTTTGAAAAATCTTTTATTCAAAAAGTATAATGTATAGTTTCAGTCAATCCTTTGTGGCTCAATATACCGGTCTCTTTTCTTGTGGCCAAAAATTTCTCTTCAACTGAATATTTTTACAAGATATCAAAATAATAGATGTATTGGATCAATATCAACAGATCTAATACCTATTTAAGGTTTACTATTCAGTTTATGGATATACAGACATGAGAAAAATTGAGGAGCTGGAAAAAAAAGACATAAAAGGCACCGTGTGCTCAGTGCCAGTGAGTCCTTCCTGAACAGTCCTGTACAGACGGTGCTCCTCATGGTGTTTCGATACACAGTTGCCCTGTGTCCTGTGAGGAATGGGGGTTGGTGCCCAGATCTCTTTGCCTTGTGCACCGTTAACCATGATTCCGAGCTACATGTGAACACCGTGTAAAGAAAGTTTGCAAACAATAGCCTGGCTCTTGTGGTTTTTAGTCTTGGGCTTTTCAAAGCTGACTTTGAGTGCCTCAGCGCAGAGCTTTGCTATAACAATTCCATCTTTTTCTTTTGTGTTATTTTAATGATGATATTTATAATCAGCTTTATTTTATACAACTCCTTGAAAGGAAGTAAACTAAACTTCAATGATACATGAAAAACAAATATGAAAGAAATTAAAATTGAAGAAATTCCAACAGCAAGAAAACAAAGCAAAAGAAAAACAATTGCAAGAAGCCTTATTGCCCCATATTTCATATAGATTTGAAACTTTTCCTTAGAGATCTGGGGAAACTGCTGGTGTTGTTTTGTACGAGGTCGTTTTATTCCGCGTTTGTTTTCTTCTGTCTGACACAGGGTCCTCAGGGGCCGAGAGGGCGTCCAGGTCCGCCTGTAAGTCATTCTCCTCTGTTCTTCTTTGCAAAGACGAATAGTGAGAGTCCTGGGGAGGACAGTGTCCACCCAGACTCTTGTTCCTAACAAGCAGGCCTGAGTCTTAATAAACTTATTCAGTTTCTTGTATCTGAATTAAGGTCTTTATTTTTCAGGGTCCTCCAGGGCCTCGTGGTCCCACGGTAAGATTCAGAGACGAAATCCATTTAACTCAATCTGCTGTTTTGTCTTGATGACGTAGACTGTGTTGCCCACAGTGACCGGAAGACACTGACCTCCTGTTTGTCACTTGTGGGAGGCAGTGGTTTAAGAAGGCCTTTCAATCTTTACAGGCGTGAAATAGAACATGCCCTGTTTTGTTTTTTTTATCTTGTATTCAGAATGCCTTCCTTGGTGCTTCCTCTCTTGCAGAAACTGTTGGATATTAATGTGGCCATTCGAGCCTTGATTGAATCGAGTGCAGCCCTGGAGGCGCAGGTAACTGGCTTGTCTCCTCTGTTCCAGTGGACACTGGATCATGATCGTAACTGAACTGATGAGGCTCCAGATTTACTCTCATGCGTCTTCCTACTAGGATTTGTTTAAAAGTTATGAGAAGAGACTTCATGAAATGTACATTTTGTAGAGATGGATCTGTCCAGTATTGAACCATAGGGTATTAAAACTGAGAATATGTGGCTGTAGCAGCTGTGACAAAGTTATAAAAGCAGTACAACAGTAAAAAGATTTCCACTGTAATTTATGAAGAAATTACTTGCTGTTTGTAATGCAGTTTGTGAAAAGATTATTGTAAGATTAATTAGATTTTTTTTCTTTTTCCATTTGTTCCATATATTATTTGTGCCTGTCTCATAATAAATGGGTAAAATACAATCTTCATAATCTTTGCATCAACACAAATTCTAATGACTGCTGTTGGCTGTTTGTTTTAATTTCCATCCCAAAATGTGCACTAATCCACATGGTTGAACATTTTTTTTCCCTGGTTAACTTGCTTGAAACGGGAAACCTGGATGCGCACATTTTTCTGTTCATGTCGGCATGGGGTCTCCCTGGGGCATGCTGGGGGCTTGGCGTCTTGGTGGTGGGCTATGGTTGTTCCGTTTCATTCTTGCTTGTTTGTTCCACTTGAACGCATGTTGCTGGGCTGCTTGTGCTTCTAACATGACATGGCACAGAGCTATCAGAACACTGAAATGGCCTTGCTTGACCAAAGTACAGAGATCTTCAAAACTCTGCACTACCTGAACAGTCTAATGCAAAGTATTAAGAACCCTCTGGGCACCCGAGACAATCCAGCCAGAATCTGCAAAGACTTGCTGAGCTGTGAACAAAAGCTGGCAGACGGTAAGCCTATGACTTTTTCTCTCTGTTGTAGTTTTGGGTTTTGTGCCATTTAAATTGCATGCACTTAACATTGTTGACTTAAAATGTTCTTATTGTGTTGTCTTTTCTTGGGTGTTGCAGGAAAATTCTGGATAGATCCCAATCTTGGATGTCCTTCTGATGCCTTTGAGGTTTTCTGCAACTTTACAGCTGGGGGCCAGACATGTGTCCACCCAGTGTCAGCGTCCAAGGTGCCCTCTCTCTAAAAGAGCACCCCACATTTGATTTTGTTTGTATAGCTTTTAAATGTAACAAAGAACAATTAATTTCTTACATTCATTGAAACCAGGCATGTTAACTATTTTTTCCATTTAACCATACATAATGGAATCATTATGTAATTGCATACCTGATAATGACCTGATACATTAATTTACTTTGGACTTAAAAATGTTTCATTACAGGCTGCATGTTGGAAGAGCTTTGGGTAATTGTAAAATGAGAAGGTCTTTTCTGGGTTCATCTTGCTTAGGTTTTGAAAAACAAAGATCTGTGTCACATGTCTGATCTCTATAGTACGTTCCGGTGGTAATTTGGGGCTGTCCTTTGTGAGGGTTTAAGGACATGCAGTAGTTAATGGGAATTTCTTAAATTCTAAAAGATTAAGTTTTTTCTCTAGAAATACAGATTGCAACAGCGGGGTTCGGTACAGAATAGAGCAGGCATAGGACTCAGGAAAAGAGGGTAACCATCACATTTAAGATGCATTTCCGGTACATAGTTAATACTTAAAAGGGGTTGAGTAGATGTCTGTTGTATTTTAAGACATTTTCCACTTGCATAAGGCTTCACCATTCTGAATGGCTTTGTTCTCAAGATGGAAACACTTGTGGCTGTGAACCTCATAGTGCTGAGAAAACATCTTGTTTTCCACCTGGAAAGGTCAGGATTGATTGAAATGCTGCAGCACATTTTTCAGATTTTATGAAGGACTAAAAATTTCACCATCTTCTCCTGTTTTGCATCCTTGCCTGTACAAAAGTCGCTCAATCCCAGAGATGCAGAGGTTTCTCATATAGCTTCTTTCAATCCACTGAACCATACAAACACAACCTGTCATTATAATCAGTGGCCTGCTGCTGTTGTGAGAGGACTCTGACTGTTCCCACCTCATGCATTTCTTTCAAACTGCGTTACACCTTGCAAAACCAACCATTGTGCTCTACTTTATTTTGAAGATAAATTTCCAGAGAAAGATTTCAAAGTAAGATAATGTTAATGCAAGTCAAGGCTGATAAATGTCTACGCATCTGGTTGCATATTGTTTTAACTTTCAAAACAAAAGTCGTATTATTGGATAATCTAAGTCAAATATAAACTTGGTTTCCAAGTATCCCAACTAATCTTGTTTTACATGTCTGCTCGGATATTCGTATTTCCTGGCTTGGATGATGGCGATGTTTAGGAAATGGCCTCTTTTGGAAACACTGTGTTACACTCATTATTGAGATCGGTGCTTTGCGATTGGCCCTCTGTGTATACTGAATGAGTTTGAATGGATTTTAAATTTAGTTACACATACTTAATAGGGAAAAAAAAAACCACTTTCCTATCCTCAGTTCAGTTCCCTGCAAGTTCCTGCAATGAAAGATGTTGTAATTTTATCCTATTGGTCTTCCCAAGAGCAGCTCCACACAGTAGTGTTGCCTCTTGAGCAGCTCGTCATTGGAGATTGTGGATGATCTCAACTCTCCTAGCTGGTTAGATAAAGGATGGTGAGGGCTATTAAAAAATTAAACAGCTGTACAAGTGGCAGCTTCATTTTAATGTTGCATACTTTTTAAAACTTTTGTATTTTCAAAGGGGCTTAGCTGTAACTGCTGGGAAACCTTAAAAGACTTTTTAAAAATAGATATGCAAAGACCTAGGAGACTATTAAGATTCTGTTAAAATACCATGAACGGGACATTTGTCCAGTTTCAAATTTAAGAGGCCACACAATCATGCAAGGCAAGCGTCTTATCTAACCGGATGGGACACTAACCCATTGTTCCTTCTGCAGATGGAATTTGGCATTGGAAAAGTGCAGCTGAGGTTTCTTCACTTGCTGAACACGGAAGCCACGCACACAATTACGGTGCACTGTCTGAACACGCCGGTGTGGAACCACACGGGCTCTGGGCAGCACAGGGAGTCTGTTCGCTTTAAGGGCTGGAATGGCCAGACCTTCAAGGCAAACTCATTACTTGAGCCACACGTGCTACTTGACGAATGCAAGGTAATAAGTGAGTCTTAGCGGGAATGGCATCTTAGAATCGTATCTACCTCTGTGAAACCACAGAGCACCCGAATTTTCATTGCATTTGCTATATCGAGCATTCCTTGAAGACACACCATGTATTAAGACTTGTTGGGGGATACACCTCCTCCTCAAATCTCACATTAGAATTTAAAACTATGACAAACCATAGTGGAGTCATGGTCCGTGTGATGAACCCTGGTGTTGGGAATAGAGGGGAGAGACACTACCACCCTGCCCTTTTCTGCAGGCCTCCATGGAAGGGGGGCTAAGTCTGTGCAATTTCAGGTCCAGAAGGGGCCAATTTTTCTTCTTGACAAAATGTGGTAACATTCCAATTATCAGATCAGCTGAGGTTGTTGTGAGCTGCTTTTAGTCCACTGCTCTTTAGTGAGCTATGAAGATCTGTTTGTGTTATTATTCATCATACAGTGCACTGACTGACAAGAGCTGATGAGGTGCAATGTGTGCGGTCAGAAATCAGCCCTCCTCTTTCCCTTCAGTGCTGAAATGTGATCCCACTGGCAGACAGGTGCTCAGCAAGTGCTTTTGTTTTTGTCAGATTCAAGACGGCAGCTGGCACCAGTCACGCTTCTTCTTTCAATCTCAGGACAGCACCCAGCTTCCTATCACCGAGATCCTCGGACTCCCTCGCCTCCAGCCAGGCCAGCGGTACGAGATCGAGGTGGGGCCCGTCTGCTTTACATGAGGCGGTCGCGGAACACTACAGCTTGCAGCCAAGTTAAACACAGCAGCGCCTCAAGAGGTCGCCGTTTTCCAGCAAGACATCGTCGTCAATTTGTCCCTAGCAGGAAAAAACCCCAAAGATGCCATCAGGAAAGTCCTGGACTTGTGGGGGATGGATGGTGTGGAGAATGGGAAGCTACTGACTCAAGGAAGCCTGTGAGCGCAGTCCACACCAGTATCCATCACAGACGTGTTATATGCAGAACAGGGCTTCTGGCTGTGGCTTCCTGAGCACAGCTCAGTGTGCCAAACCTTCAAGGGTACGCGCCCACCACACTGCCACCTCAGACAGCGCTGGAGTGGAGCCGCAGGGCACTGTGGACACCAACGCTCCAGACGTGCAGTAGCTTGTGGATGGATTACTGCTTTTTAAAAGTCGACAGGTTTCACGTTTCTTATTTTTAATCTGGATCTGCTGTCCGCTGTGGACACGTGCGTTTTAACAGATGGTGCTCTACCTCCTGGATGTGTGGACTTAAAAAAAAAAAATTACACACGTGCTTCAAATATTAAAAAATGGTGCTTGTGTTTTTGAAATTGTTTTAAAGTTTTTATTTCAAGTTGTATGTACTGGTTACATCGAGATCTTTCCTGTTGTAAGAGTACTTATTTGAAATAATTTTGGCCATTTATTTCATTACAGTTTATTTATATGAACTTATGACAAATTGTGTATGTCAAGTTTCTTTATGTAGTTTTGTTTATGGAAGCGCCATTCGAAGTGGCACGCCTTCATGGGGCCTGTAGCCAGGTAAACGTTCTAGCCATTGGAAGTAATGTTGTAGAGCAACTTCATTTTTTAAAAGCATTTTGGATTTTAGCTTTATTTTTGTGAACATTAAAGGAATCCTTGATAGCATCAAGACATTCTTTTCTTGTGTATATTTTGATAATACATGGTTAATTATTTATATCATATTTTTCCCCCACTTACTGTTACCCAATAATTTATCCCACCTTTTCAGAGTCTGTACTAGTCCCACAGATGAAAGATTATTAATACATGCAAGAGGCAGTACATGTGTGTATGTGTATATATACTGTGTATACATATGCATTTTCAGTGTTTGTTTGTATTAAACAAACTGGCAGCTAGCAAAAGCCAGAACAAGACCCTTCCTTATTATTATAGTATAAATATCTGTAACATTGAATTATAAAATAAAAATACAGATGCTCTGGAACAAGTGCATTTTGTAAATATAAAAAGTAATAAAATAAAAATGGTCCTAACCTCTAAAGAATAAATTGTGGAAACTTTTTATGGCACATTTCGTTGCTCAAAACCTGCATGCCTTCTTTAATTCATAAATGACTGGCTCACAGCTGGAATTAATGGGAACTGTTCAGTGAATAAGAAACAGAATAAGCACAGCTTGTTCCTGCTTTTAATCACAAGGTGAAATATCAGACTTACAAAAATTGCAATAATTAAAAAATCCAGAACTATGATACTTTCTTAACTTCATGTTTTGGCTGTACCTTGACCAGTGGCGGATTACGGTAATCAGAGGCCTCTAGGCTGTATGTTGTGTAGTCCCCCATTACCAGAAAAAAAGCGAGAGAAAATACTGTAATACAGTGACGTATTCGGAGTAAGAGCTGCTACCGCCGATTCAAACGGAACGTAACGCAGGGAACACACACGTACACCGGGAGCCCAAATACCGTCACACTACAATAGCTTATAATGCATGCACAGCAATACAACCAATAAATCCGATTAAGAGCCCATCTGCGAGCTGATAACGGAAATCATGCGCACGCTTGCTTTGAAACCGACGATACACAACAGCAACAAGATCAGCACAGCAGAGACCAACGAGCACCCTGTCTGAGCGCGTTATTTCAAGAACAGCAGAACACTCCCCACTCGCGCAAGTCCATTGCTGTCAATAGACTCAAATCAGTCAATACACTGCATCGACGAATGATACGGTAGATACCGGCGACAAACCAAACAAATGCACAAAAAATAACCATGTTCTTACCTTTGCAAGTTTTTCTGTTTTCCTTGCAGAAAAGTAATTTATAAGGCTGGCAAAATCCTTAGAAAGTGATGTCCTGCGCAAAATCGAAATCAGGGCCTGGTGATTCAGTCTGCCTTGATCCATTTTGACCTACGCCAGTTTTGAAAAAGAGCGCTCCCCGCTTGCACTGGTTACCGGTAAAGTCATGAACAGTCTTAAGAGAAGTATCAAGACTTGGAAATACTGACTGGAGTTTCCTCCTTATTAGCTGTAATAGAGTCCTTGCTGATGCGTCCTCGTTTCCTTGAATAAATTCTCTGAATTGACCCATTTCGTCCACAAAGCCCACCTCCAAATCATCCGCATATTTCTTTTGGAGATTAGTGGCCATATCATGTTGGGAGATGCAGGAAATGTTGGTCAAAAACCTAAATGTCCGCCGAATGTCCCTGTAGGAGCGGTACCTCCTATCCACTTCGACAACAAGTCGGTCTACGACCGCAACGAAAACAACAAACAGTACTGAACTTATCTCGACCTGATTGCTCACACTCAGGCTCTGGCTTCGTCTGCTTGTTTTTTCCTTTTTCTCTGCCACTGTGTATCCACCTTGTAATGTTGGGACACTGCTGGGGACATGTTTTTAGTTCTCAATCGATTAGACCATTATCAGCACAGCGCATAACGTATGCAACCATAGCCTTTCTACGGCTCTCCGACACTTCGTGTTCAGCCAAGCGTACGGCTGCATTTTTGCAGTCACTATAACCTGCGGTCAGTCTGGACTGATTATCACTGTCCCCAAATAATTTACATGCGAAACAAAACACTGCACCTTTCGAAAGGGAATACAGCAGCCATTCTCTTGACGCACACTCGCCATTTCCGAGTTGTCTTTTGAAGAGGGTTTTAGAGAAATACCTCTTTTGGCGTTTATGTCGTCTTTCCGATGCTGCAACCTCTGCGTCTTGGATTTGACACGATTCCGGGCCCAATTTAGCCCAGTATGGCCGCATCTGTTCATCTATTTTACCCCAGCACGCTGGGTCCGAGCTATAGGAAGCGGGAGCTGCTGTTGCGGCCTCTATTGGCTCCACGGCAGCAGGTGCAACAGCATGGCGCCGGCTCGTTGGTCCTGTGGAGACGGTAGCGGGTGGTGGTGGCCTTTTGGGACGGCTCTGCCTCTGACCCCGTTGCGGGAGCTGCTCGTCCTCATGTGCCCAGCTAGAGCCGGCTGCAGCGAACTTTTCAACCGCGGGTGTTGTAGCACTGGCTGCGACGTTAACTGTAAACTCAGGATCGGGGTCCGGCTCAGCAAACGTGAAATAACCAGTCAATCTGTGGATCTTTTCAACTAGACCCTGCTCACACTGCTCTTTTAACCACCGTGGTTTTCGTTTCCGCGCACATTGTGAGGCTGGGTACCGTAAACTTGCACCAAAAATCATCCGATGCATCTGCCGAAATAAATTTAAACTGCGAACCCATTGCATCTAACCAATCATTAGTTCACACCTTATTCCACGTTTTTATGGACCAATGGGGGCCCACATGTCCGTTTAAAAAATACCCCGGCCAATCAGGGTTCCGTAATCAGGCCCACTGGTCTGTTTTAAAAAACACTCTGGCCAATCAGGTCCCTTGATCAATCCGGGGCCCCTAGGCTATAACCTATACTAGCCTGTTCATTAATCTGCCTCTGAGACTGTTGGTTTTAGTTGGACACGGTCATGCTTAACTAAGCACTGAGATGCAACAGCCTTGAGATCCTTGGATCAATACCAGCTATCAAACCGGGCTTGATGGGCCAAATAGCCTCCTCTCGAGTGTAACACTTCTTCTCTTCATTTATTATGTGTTTTTTTTTAATCACCTGCCCTCCATCTCTCTCTCCTGTGTCTCCACAGTCACTGTCCAGAGTTTCTGGTTGGCATTGTGTTTCATAGAGATCTTTGTCTTCTCAGCATAGACAGAAATGTTACAAACAAGAGGAGGTCATTTTGGTCTTCTGAATGAAAGCATGTTTAAGATGGTGACTTGAGAAAACCTGTGTCTCGGCATGGAGATCTACTTTCTGTAATTCAGCATAAACCAGCATATCCCAAACACAAACATGCTGTCTGACGAGGTGCAGTGTAAAGCAACCATGTCTGCTAGTTTAGAAGCTACATTTCTCCTTTGAACCAGCAGGTAAGGCAGGATACAGAGTTTATACACAATGCAGAGCCAGGATCCCTTCCCAGAGCTCTGGGGAGTCACAGGTCTTTGGGACTTATAGTAGTTCTCAGTTGCATGTCATCTTAACCTCATAAATATTCTGTAGACACATACCTGGAGAGAAAAGTTTAACAAACCAGTGGATCGAATCATTAGTATCACAATTTCTAGCTACTGTTACTGCAGGCAGTTCATAGGTGCCACAGTGTCCCTGCTTATAAAATGTAGCCTGACAATAGTAAATGCCACACAAACTTGATTAAAGTGCTACTTAATTCTCTGATCTCCTCATCAGACATAAAAACATAGAAGTTGTGCATTGATCTAATTAGGCATATGTTTTATACATGTAAAACAATACTGAATTATGAACAGTACTTAAGTAGCTTCTTCAATTTTCCTAAAACATAATAGCTGTCAGAAATAGTGCCTTACTAATAACCTCACTGCTATTACAGTACGACCCTGT
Source organism: Atractosteus spatula (assembly GCF_055471065.1). Lineage (NCBI taxonomy): Eukaryota > Metazoa > Chordata > Actinopteri > Semionotiformes > Lepisosteidae > Atractosteus > Atractosteus spatula. The sequence goes on along the minus strand of NC_142716.1, from coordinate 391,024 downwards.
GCTTCACATTTCTATCTTAATTATACGTAGACCCACCACAATATTTTCAAGATTGGCCGAGAAACAATGTGAAGTAATGTAAGTGAGCAAAAACTAGACATTACATCAGCAAATGGCTCAAGTGAAAAAATAAACAAAATAGACTTTGTAAAAAAAAGCAATATAAAATCTCAGTGATTTAGCCGCACTCCAGCTATTGAGGATAATTCGCTGGAGAAGTGTTCTTGTTCTTAGCCTTTGTGTCTCGCAAGGGAACATTTTTCTCAGTGCCATGACAACTTTAAATACAGACTAATAAACATTCATCTCACTTTCAGCAGGAGATGATCCCTCACTAAGGACATTAGCCTTTGAGGGGGGTATGTTCAACAATCAGCTCGGCCAGTTCATATATCCTGCAGCTCCCCACAAAACTATTCATCCAGCTTTATTCTTGAAAAGCCCGGAGCTTGTTTTTCTCCCCCATGGAGGACAAAACCCGCTTTTGTCAGTTTTTAAGCCGCACAATGCTCCCTGCCAAAGGAGAAAGTGTTTCTGCATTCTTGGACCACTTCACCACAGCGCTGAGTGGACGTTCTTTCTTTGGACGTACACCCCAGCACCCCAGCAGCGACACACGCAAGACACAGATATTTCAGAGGCTCAAGCCAAGTCTGCAGAAACACACAAATGTACATCCCCCAATGTTTTCATTTAGATTTTAGTGAAATATTCCTTAGAAGTAATCTTACAGTATATCCATCCATTTTCCTAACTGCTTCTTCCAAAACAGGGTCATGGGGGAGCCAGAGCCTATCTCGGCAAGCACCAGGAGCAAAGCAGGATACACCCTGGACAGGACGCCAGTCCAGCACAGGACACACAGAGACACTAACACGCACACTCTCACACCAGGGTCCAATTTCCCAGAAGTCCATTAACCTACCATTATGTCTTTATTCTGTAGGAAGAAATTGGAGTACCCAGAAACACACGCAAACACAGAGAGAGCATACTGACTCCACGCAGACAGCAGCACAGGTAGGGAATTGAACTCAATATCCCAGCACCACCTTAATCTATTATTTAAGAAATAGCAATTATGACAAACATATGGAAAACACATAATGTGCTTGTTTTTCAAAGCAAACTTTATTAAGGTATTAGAAATTATGTACCTTTAGCCTTAATACTTAATCTGGAGAGCAGTCCTACATGTGTTAAGGACTGTTTGTGAGCCTTACTCAGTTTTCTGTAATTATTTTTCATTATAATTAGAAATGATTATCCCATCTCTTCAAGGGGGTAAATTAAGATTTTAGCCTGCAAATAGTATTTCATTTATTTATTTGTTTATTCATTCCTACAATAGTCAAAAATGCATTTGTGTAAGTTTTGTTATCCAATACTGGCTTTTTTTTTCCGAATGAGCAGGGGATAAAAGATATAGTGTAATGAGAGAGTATTTACACAAGGGGGCGCCCTTATATAAATCTGGTCTGGCCCCTTCCCCCAGTCCGACGGCAAGCTGCGGAGACTCAAATTGCCGGGAAATACTGTCGTAACGTCATTAGTAAACTGGAATACGGCTGTGTTTTACACGTGGGTCTGTAGAAGTGTTTTGCATCGTTTCTTTGGTTAGCGGTGTTTCTTGAAAATAGTTATAATGGAGAGCGAAATAACTCCAGAAAATCAAAATGACCTCGATAACACGACTGACACAACGAGAGGAATAAAAAGAAAAATATCCTTGTCGAAGTAAGAGCCCATTAATCTATTCTTTTATTAAAGGAAAGTGACTGTAACGTAGCAGTGCCAATTAATTTTATAGATGCTATATCGAAGCGTGTAGCGGTTAGATTAAAATGTTTCCATAAAATGAATTTAACTGCACGCCGCATAACATGTTAATGGAGTTAATCTCAGGTCTGTTTGCAGATAGAATTGCCCCCGCTGTAATTTACTTACCGCTTCCTCGGGTCGCTAAGCTCTGTGTACCTGTGTGCTGGATGCTCAGGGGTGCGTTGCTTCTTTAATAACAGCTGTGAAGCCTGCGGATCCGAAGAAGCAAGATACAGGTGCCCGCGCTGCCTGAGACCCTCCTGCAGGTAAGACCCCCGCTGGCTGCTCAGTCATGCGGCTTTTTTAACCCCCCATCACATTCCTGGAAATCAGACGGCACGCTTGAACACTCGTGTTTCCCTTCCTTCGTTTTCCCAAAGTTGTAGATTATTCCTAATTTCAATATGTACCCAATACTGACAGCAGACATAAGCATGTTTTCTTTAAGGTGGAACAAGCTCTTGTTTACTGAGTGCCAGGGCCACAGTGGGGTATATTTCAACACTAAGGAAATTGGGGGTTAGTACTGCATCTTGCTGAAGGCATCTCTTGTCAGTGTATGCAAAAGAAATACGAAAAAAAGATGGAAAGGTTTGCACACAGATAGGCAGGGTCCGTTTTTTCCAGGAGCAGCGCTAGCAGAACAGTCTGGCCTCCTGTTTTCTGAAGGCTTAAGTATGAAGGCTCTGATATCTGCCCGTGATTTATGTGCTTCCTGCTTTGAGACGGAATTGCAGTAAGTAAAGTTTGACCTACTGCATTTTTTTTCTTGCTCCTTCTACCTCTTCTAGCTTGTCCTGTGTGAAGAGACACAAATCTGATTCAGGATGCAGCGGAGTGCGAGATAAGACCGCCTTTGTGCCCGTTGCCAAATTTGATGAAATGAATCTTCTCTGTGGTGAGCCCCGGGAATCTGTGTTTAAAATCCCTTCTTGGTATTTGCTTGGCCGTGCAGAACAGTTGCTTGACATTGTCTTGGGTGTCTGTTTTTGCAGATTACAGGTTCCTAGAGGATGCAGGGAGGTTGGCGGACAGTGCAAGCAGGGATTCTCTTATTCACAGGCCACTCTCAACCAAAAATGTAAGTTAACTTCCTGCAGTTTCTCGGTTTCTCATACACATCTGAATTGCTACATCTGAAGTACAAGGTAGATAGATGCCCTGCAGCCAATGATTCTTTCATACCATTTAATCATTTAATCATTGGGCATCGTTTGGATTAATTTAATCCTTTTTGTTAGGGTGACGAAGGACACTGTCATACCTAGAGTCTTCAAATTTCTTTCCTTGGGTCTCTCGGATTTTGTCTCTCGGTGTTTGCTTTGTCTGAGTTTGGTGATCTGGACCAGCTGAGTACCTCAAAGAGTACAAAAAAGGAAAGAAGAAAGTGGAGAACAATAAAAGAAGCTATTGAATGCCTTGCAGTGCTTGAAGTTGAGTTGCATTACTCTTCCAGTGTAATGTTGCATTATTAGAGTGATTCACGTGACCAGGGATGTGCACTGTAGTGCCACACGTTCATATTGAATGCGGTTTCACCGATCTGGAGAGCCTGTGAGTCTGTCCTGAGGGTACTGCAGGCGTTTAGAAGGGACGTTTGCGTACACAACACTGTCAGGGACAGCCATGGTTCGAAAACCCATGGTGGTGCTGGATTTGTTATGGGATTCAGACAAGTTAGATCCCCTGGGCTTCTCTTGGGCCTGGTGACGTCTTGTTGCCAAGTCATTGGCACTACCGCGGTTGGTAGTGAGCCACTGGGGCTCCCTGCAGGTCAGGTGTGGGTTGGTGGGGCACAGTAAGCATATTCTGTAAAAAGATGGGAGAAGGGATCGTTTGAAAAGATGAACTTTGGCAAGTTTATTTTTTTTCTCTTAAAAGAAAACATTTGATGCCTTTGAACGCAAGTTTTTGCTTCCCTTCTTCTCACTTCTGTTCTTTGAAATGTTTAGTGTGGCTCATTCCTCCTACCTGCTTTAGTGTGAGGTTCTCAAGTATGTTAAAAGCTCAGGAAGGAAAACAGTTTTCCGTGTTTATTTTGAATGTCTTTAAATAGAAGCCAAGTTCATAAACATGGAGCTAAAACAAATCATTCTGTGGTCATGGTCTTATGAAGGAATAGTCATTTCATGAACTGCGGTCAGGAGTGTTCACTACACAAACATTGCTAGGCACGGAAAGCGTCTTTTTCTGAATTGTGCCATTCTGCTGGGTCACGTAGCCCTTACTTTTAAAGTGTGATCGGGGTGGGCTTGCCTTCAAAACTCCTGAAAATCAGAAAGTATTTGGTTCATAGTTTCTGGCAGGCAAGTGTGTGTATAGAACTGGTGCATTCGGCTTCAGCAGCTGTCTGATCTCTTTCCATCTCCCCCCCCCCCCCCCTCTGCAGCTCAACTTCATGAGGAACAAAGCCCACAGATTCCACTTGGACCTGAAATTCCTGCCAGTGGGATTCTCGAAGAGGAAGGAAAACTCCACGTTCTTTCATAAAAAGTATGATTTCCATTTTTTTTGCTTCAAGTATCAGCTAAGTATCACATCTCCCCTTCCTGTGAGGAAGTAAGACTTCTTCAGAAACGGCTCTAATGGTGTGAGTGCTGTTGCTGAGCCCCAGCATGTAGCCTCTCCAGCATGACATCTGACTTCTGGAGGTCTTGCTTTTTCACTTCGATCATCATCCTGTGTCAAACGGCTAAGAGAACAAAGTGAAGCTTTTAATGCCGGTTCTTTTATGTGGTCTTTACCACAATATTTTCTGAATAGTTAATATTTTCTTATTAACTATTTTGTTTTATATTTGCTATTTTCTTTAAATATATACGTTAAAAGTGATGATATCCCAGTCGTGTTTTTTAACTTTATTTTAGGGATAATTTTTTTTTTAAAGTTTACATTTAACATCATAGTCTACAGCCACAGCCAGTACTGCAATAATGATAAAATATTGAAAGAGCTGTAGAATTCAGACAATGTAAGAGCTGCCAGAACACATTGCCTGCAAGAGACCTGATTTGTTGACACACTACTTGACTGCGGGTGGAAATTTTCTCATGGTTTCTGAGGATGTCCTGCAGCTCTCTGGACCTTGATAGTTCGTACCCCAGCACACACTCATTCCTCATCCTAACTGTTCCTCCAAATTTGTGTCGTAATCTTGCTCCTGCCACAAGGTGTCACTCTTGGTAAATAGACATCAGGCAGAAACAGTGCAAAAAAAGATTAAAAAGCAAATTGTTTGTGTTGCCTCAGTGGGTTTGTGTCCATTACCATTTTGGTGTACAGTTGCATCACAGAAAGAAAAATAATTTGAAGAATCACCTAAAAGTGATTCTTGAAGTTCTCCTGCTGCACGTGAATCTCTAAATACTTCCTGGAGTAACTTGCTACATTAACTAGTGTTTACATCCTAGTGATATCCTTGAGTTTGTTTCTTGGTTTTTAGTATGCCCTGATGTTTGTGTTAGTGTTATTATTTAATTACTGATGTTTTTGTATCATTTTGAAATGTCTTGTGGAGAATATATTGGGACCTGGTGATACAGTATTAACTCGCTTCAGAGTCTTACCTGTGAGAGCTGCACTAGTTACCTGTACAGTAAAATGGTAAAATTTCTTGAGAGAGAGCTGCAGATCTGAGACTGAATCAAGACTTGACCTGATGCCTTGAGAAGATTCTTCACCTCCCAGGCTGATCCGATGGGAGTTGAGAGCTGTGTGAGGTGCGGCAGCTCCCTCCAAAACAAACACACCCCTTCCTGCGTGGGCTTTTGGGCCAAGGCCCATCTGTCATGGCATCAGTCACATTCTCCCTTTCAAAACTAAAAACAGTTTAATCATTCTGATCCCGTAATAAAAATGAGGGGACTGTACGCTGCCAACTCGTCCTGGGGCATCAAGACATGATGCCTGTTGATTCTCAGAAATCCAACCTTTTAAATTTCCCTTTGCTTTTGTAGTAGATGCTGATGCGTGCATTGGAGAGTGTTGAGTTTTGGCACGTTCACTATAGCTTAACTCTCGTTCTGTGTTTCTTTAGAAGTCCGTTTTAGTAAATCGGATGCCGCACAGCCGTTGGGTTGCAGATGAATAAAAGTGAAGTAAATGAGAGGTTTGAACCCAGGATCCTGCAGTGAGAGTGAAATCAGGGGAGAGTCCAGAGAGGAGGCAGGCGCTGCTTCTGCTCTGCATTACAGCAGTGTTTAAAAATGGGATATACCATATTGTTCATCAGTCAAAAGGGAGATAACTGGATCCATTGCTTCAGGGCGGAGCGGTGGCTCTGTGGCTAAGGATCTGCGCTTGTGGCTGGAAGGTTGCCAGTTCGTATCCCGTGGCTGTCAGAGGAATCCTACTCCGTTGAGCTCCTGAGCAAGGCCCTTCACCCCAGCTAATCCAGGGGTGCTGTATAAATGGCTGACCTTGCGCTCTGACACCAAGCTTCTCTCCGTGTCTATGAGAGCAAGCTGGGGTATGAGAAGAGACAAATTCCTAATGTAAGAAATTGTATATGGCCAGTAAATTGACCTTATCTTGTACAAATATATATATGCCTCTGGGAAGGGACCCGTTACTCAAAGTCCCCCGACTGTTCACTTAGAAGTGCTTTGTGATGTGCCGAGAACAGGGAGACAGCAGCGGTGTGAGGGACAGCGGTGAAGGGGAAATGTGAAAGAAAGAGGAGCAAAGTGGAGGTGAAAGGAGAGCAAGATGGTCATCTGACAGCAGTGGAAACAATTCCTCAGTCGCTGGCTACTGGGGGTGGTGTGAGCCCTGTCTGAAGATGGGTTGAGCCTCTCTTTGTGTTTTATAGGAGATGCTGAATCCCTGTGAATCAGAGGGGAAAGTGTGGTCAGGATTGGGGGTGAGGGGGTAAAATGTGAGACTGGAAAAGGCTTTGATCCTGATGTGAGCAGGCAGGCTCTTCCTGTTTCTCTGCTGCAGTGCAAGAAGTGAGGTTGCAGAACAAGCTTGGTGCCCTGTTGATGACCTTGAAATGGCTGGAGGGATCATGTGTTTGTGGGCTGCTGAATGTGTATTTGGCATAAGTCCCTGATGTGGACGGCAGCTGTGGAGGACTGAAGGATCTACTGACTTCAAGGTCACAAAGAATTGTGGTCGGTGGACTAAGATGATCGAGGGTCTGGAAAATTGGGTCCAGGTGAATGGACTGTCTCTAAAAAAAAATGCAGATCGTAAGCCTTTATGTCAGATTTCCATCTCTCATCCTCACCTCTGTCCCTCTTATCTCTTATCTCCCCCTGTCCTGCACACGCCTGCAGAGGCTCTGCAGCAGAAACGCTGTTTCACTGTCTTTTCATCCGTCCGTGTGGAATTCATTTCTGCTTGTCCCTTCCGTAAGGTCCAGCTGCCTGAGATACCCAGTCAGAACTCTGTCCTGAAAGGGGGCAAAAACAAGTGATCCCCACTGTGATCCTCAGACGTTGACCCAACCTCCAAAAACAACGATGGATATCAAGCTAAAATCATAACCAAACTGAGCAACTTAAAAAAAAAAGTATGAATAAATTAATTAAATGTAAACGTACTGCCCAATCCTGGGAAAGCAGAGTTTCGCTCGGAACACTGTCCTCTGTGCACTTTTGTTCCGGCACAAGTTCAGAACTGTCTTAGGTTGTGTGACAGCCCCTGGTTTGGTTTAAATGTGTTGTCTCATGATCATATGGGTTAGCTTAAATCTGACAACAGTTTGTGCCGAAACAGTATACAATAAATTGCAGTAAAAAGTCTTCAGAGTGTACCAAGTACACTATATAAAAAGCAGATGTTTTATACTCAAGTGACTGCAGATGGTTAGCGACATATTCATGATACAAACCCTTGCTGCCAGATAAATAGAGAGAATTACTGGCGGCTGGATGTAGAGGCTTTCATGCTTGGCTGAGTGGCTGGGGCATGGGTGTGTGAATTAAAGCATTCTTTCCCTGTGCTTGGTTACTGATGTTGGGGAAAGGGGCACACAACAAAGAATTTGACTGGAAATGGCTTTGGTAATTACAGTAATTAATTACCTTTTGAAATATACATGGGGTATAGATACACCACAGAATATATCCATGTGGTATTGTTAGACATTTCCACAGACATACAGTATGTATTTTTTCCCCCCATGCCTATAGTAACCCAGTCTTTTCACAGCATAGAAATGTGGTTTTATTCTGTCTCTGGCTTTCCCATATTAAGCTTGTTGCTCCTATGTAAATGTGAGTTTGCAACTACATGAAAAAAACTCATTTCTGCCTCCACATCTGGGTCACACATAATGGGTCCCTTTGCTTGTGAACGGGATTTTTCTTGTTAAAGCCAGGCCACTTGTTTTCGTCAAGTGCGGTGTGGGAGGAGCAACAGCCGAGGAAGGCAGAGCATTTTAGAGGTTTAAAAATCATCAGACAAATCGCTGGGCTTCTCCAGTAGTGCTCTCTTTTGTGTCTTATTTGACAAATATCTTCTTCTGGCCCACTAGAAGAATACCCCTTGAGCCCACATCTGGAGCTGGGCTCCAGAAGTACCACTCAGACTCTCACCTGCCTGGCTGATAAGAAATTAACGTTGGGATTTTTTCCAAGTGGTGTTTACCATTGTGTTAATAGCAAAGAAATGGCCCAGATATTCTTATTGCATTTAAATTAATGGTTTGTACTAATTCTAAACATTGTTGCAGGGACACTGAGGATTATTTGATTTGCAGTGGACAAAACTTTAGTTCATTCCCAGCTGCCGGGTGTCTGTGGTTGCTCCTTCTTCTGAGTAGAAGTGCTTTTGATTGGCCACCGACTTGTGCTGTCTGGGCTGCAGTTGGTCAGTGCTGCTCATACACTTTATAGTTATGTCTTCTGGAAGTGAACTCCTTTGACACAGCCCAGTTCACAGAGCTCCTGTCTTGGGCGCAGCTTTGGTCTCCTCTCTTGTGATACTGGGAGGAGTATGACTCTCAAACTAAGTCTTAAACACAATGTTAGTTTCGCAGTGAAGTCAGATACTAGCCGAATGCCAACTACTTAGCAAACATCTGCCTGTGATCTTCGGCTCCTCCCTCTCCAGCTCCTTTCTTTAAAGCTACACATATTGTGTTAAATGGCCTCATAAATTTTCATTCAGAAAAGCCTTTAATCCCGACCCAACCTATTCTGAAATTCAGCTTTGGCACGAATTTCCCCTTGATGAGTATCACATGCCACAAAGACAAAATACAGTTTATTGCACGGAATGGAATTCACTCTCCACTGCTTGCTGGGAGCTTGCCTACTTTTCCCTAAAAATCTGACTTGTTTTATTGTGGTACTCCGGAGCTCTTATCACTACTCATGTATTTGCAGTACACGCGGGGAGATGGCCATGTCTGCGTATTCCCAGTCTCTTCTCCTGATGAAATGAGCTACAAACGCAGTCAGTCATGGAGCAGTCCTTTCTGCTTCATGCTTTTATTTTGATCAACCCAAAAGCGAGTGAGTAACATGTCAAGGAGCTCGGGGACAATATTGGTACGCAGGCACTGTTCTCTTTTCTCTTCCAGTCGCTGCCTGGAGGAAAAAGATCTGCCTTTCCCTGTTCCTCAGTAGGCCTACAAGCGCCAAGGGTGTTGATTAGTTTAGTTTATTTTCGTTGCCTCGGGTGCTTATCTCTCTGTTGATTTATTCTTTTCTCTGTGCACTGATCCAGCGCTGTTTGTTTTCCTAACGAGAAGATGTCTCCAAGCAAGAGAGCCGAAGCCTGCGCTTGTTGTTGAATGCCTGACGAGACGGCAAAGCATTTCTGTTTGTGCTGCATATTCAGTCAGAATCTTAGAATTCTTGCCTGGTGATTTCCAGGCTTTTAACTGGTAAATGTAAGTGAAAAACCTAAAGGTTCTCGGGATGCAGAGGTTCAGTTCAGAAAAAGCTGATTGTTGGACAGTTGTTTCTTCCACTCCCAGCTGTTGTATCGGGTACATGTCTCTTAGTTTTCTCCACTGGCCAGGCTTGTACTCTAACCAATTGAAAACCAAAAGGCAGGAACCAGAGGCACAGGAAAGTTTTGGTTCCCCAGTGAATTGCAGCATCTGAGCTGTCCTTTTTATTTATCAATAAGTATTTTTTTGGCAGGATTTGACGGTGAGCTTCTGCTTTGTCTTAGATATCCTGTAGGAGGTTTGAATTGTTGTGAAAACTCACAGCAAGCCAAGATTCATTGGTGCAAAGGGGGCAGTGTCATTTTCAAGTTAGAAAAAATACAAAATTCTTAAGAAATTAATCTGGAACTTCTGCTAGGAGTCATTTCCAGAAACTATAAATTAGAGTATACAAACTGTCAGACAGCTTTAGAATCATAACTGTGGAACACTGTTTTCATGAATGTTTTTTTAAATGTAATTTATGATTTTGGGACTGACTACCGAATGAATCATCAGAACGGGCAAAAAGCAATTGGGCGTATGAATTGTGACTTATACCTTAGCAACAATGCTGTTTGGTTTGCTCCGTGGTAGTTAAGTGAACAGTAGCTGAAGGGCAACCAGGTGCCAGGTATCAGATGAAGCAGCAGCAGCAGGACCAGTAGTCTGAGGTCCAGGGGAGATGCAGATTGAAAAGCTTGCAAATAGTGTAACAGCGAGAGTCTTTTCATCTTTATTGCATCATGCAACATTTTATTAAGTTATCTTTCAGTGTATGAGGTATTATTTATAAAAAGCACATAATGGATATGCAAGCTTTGCTATGCATTATCTAGGAAAAACAAAATTTAATTTTTACAACCAGAAAATTCATGATTCCTGTTTGTTTCAGTCTGCAGAGTCCTGCAGTTTTCAAGGCTGATTAGTCTCAGAAATGGAAGGTAATTAGATTGAAGAGATTAGGCTGATGTTGTTTTAAAAGTACTTTAAAAGCCAAAAGATCTCAAAACGGAGTAAGATAATGACAGTAATACAGACTTACAGTAGGAAAATAGACTGGGTTGCTCTGCTTCCGAACATGTGGTGAGTGAGCCTGAGCAGTAGAAATAACCATCACCTCTTCTGAGGCCAGACTGGAGTTCCTTCAGGGGAGGACTGCTGGACTGCTGGCTGACAGGTTTCCTCTCACCCCTGCTTATTGTTGATTTCTCTCTCTGTTGGAAAAGCGGACTGCTAGCTGCTGATCTGTCGGCAGGAGCCTGGATCCTGCCTTTAATGTCATTGGCAGCTTGGGGAACCCAGATTTTAAGAAAATATTTTCCTCCTGTCTCGGCAGCAACAGAGGAAGAAAACTCCTTTCACACCTGGAGTTTCACCTCCGCCCTCATGGCTTCCCCCACACCTCGTCCCTGCCAAGCCTCAGCAAGCGCTCATAAATCCCCAGCCAGCCAGGAGGTTGAGGCAGTTCCTCTGCACCTGGAGGGATTTTCCTTAGACCCCTAACCTGTCCACATCCAAGTGGAGACTAATAACTGCCTTCCCTCAGTGCACAGCCAGGCCCACACCTCTTCCAGGATTCTTTCCAGCGGTTTGGATGTTACTGCCCCTTCCCCTGTACGTTTTTTTAAAAGATGAAAAAATAAAATGGTGGGCGCAGAGTTCAGCTCTTTCCTGTCTGGCTGCGGTTGGGAGAGAATAAACTGCCACATGCTGTTGGTACTGTGATGAGCAGAGACCCACGTGGGCTGTTGTCTTTCAGTGTGTTTTCTGTTTGCTGTTTGGGATATTGGAGCCCTGTCACTTCCATCACTCTGGAGGAAGCGGTTGTGATGTAGTGCCATGTGTCCATTGCAGATGTCAATTGCCAGCCAGAAGGCTGCATGTCCTTGAATGTTCTTGTGCGAAGAGTGTTTTGAAATCCTGTCACTGGGTGTCCTGGAGCTCCTGTGGAGGGTTGCAGAGTAAAAGAAAGCAGTACTGTAGTGTCAGCCACTGGTGGAAACAGCGGAAGCCTCACTCTGTCTCCGTGTCAGTTCTGGGAATGACGTAAGCTTTCTGTACCTGCGTGTGTTTATATAGTGCAAACTCTGCATGAAATCTGTTTCTTGTGCTGCAAATGTCTTCCAGCAAGTCGAACAGCACCAGAATAGAAGCTGAAAAGATTACATTGTTTGGATCAAAAAGGAAGGAAAAATTGTCTGTTGCCAAGTAAAATACTGTCAGTCCCCATTAAGATTTCGGTTCTGTTTCATAGAGTTTTATTGCAATTTTTTCCAGCAGATTTTGTTCTCCAATTACTGGGTCACGCTCATCAGTTGCATGAGAGTGATGTGCTGTACTGGGTTTGCTTTTGTACCATCAGAGAGACAATCATGTCAGTTTTGTTCTGTGCTGGCAATGTCCTAATTTGATTTTGGATACATTTAAGAACCCCAAGCAACCCAAATTATTGTCCAGCGTGTTTCTACCTGCTAGTGTGTAGCTATTCCTAGTGGTCAAACCTGAGCCAGCTGGACACTCTGCTGGACATTAATTTGTTCTTCATGCGCAAAGATGTCATGTCTGTTTTCAGTGATCTGCCAGTCATAGGAATACAATCAGATTGGGCTTAGTGAGCTGTCTTCAGAAAAACAGTTTGGAAATGTGTTTAGGGGTTTTTAAAAACTGCTCCATCTGTAACATTTACCTTTTAACTCTGCAGAGTGATAGACAACTCCTTTCAGTTTGGGTTTTACTGACAGATTTTGAAGCTAAATCTGTTCTTGGCTGAGGGCCTCTTCAGAAATTGCATTGTAGTTTGAGAGAAACTTGCCAAGATGCATCAAGAAAATACAGGTATTAAAGAGTGCAGTTACTAGATTTGTATGCTAGGATATATTCTGCACAGAGACAGGGTTGAAAACAAGTGTGCCTGGACACTAAGTTCCTGAATCAGGGCGTGCTTCATCACTTGTGCCATGACTTGTGAAACTGGAGGAAATACTGTTTGAGAGCGGAGTTTGACAGTGATGGTCCTGGTACCACTGTGCCTCATGTTTTTCCTTCCAGCATCAATCAAGCTCTTAAATTCAACTGTATTTAGTTTTAAACCCGTGTCAGCTTGTAAATTGTAGAATGAGGTCAGAAATGAGCATGTCAGCTGTGCCAGATGCTGGGCTTCAGCTGCCCTTTGTCTTGGGTTTGTATCAGTGACTTTGCTAAATGTATCCATTCGTCCCATGCCCAAGGAGGCGCAGCAGATTGAAGGCCGAGTATTGCTCACTAAAGTTTTTAAAAAATATTCAGAAAAATGATTTTTTTGTCCTGAGCTAAAAAAATTGGTTAGGAATTCGGTTGTTGCAATAAGATTCATTGATGAAGAGCTCAGAAGAGAGAGAGAGCTAATCTAGAACCAGGAATGTTATAACAGACTTGGAGAGGAACTGGAACAGGTGGATTCAGCAAAAGCTTTCTGATCATCTTGTCATGTATGGTTGTGAAAACTCAGTTTTACTGCCGCACTCTTTATGGAGTAACGTTAATAGATGGGTGGGGTATCTAACCTGTCTAGCAAGGTGCTGTGTTTTACAGGAATCACTTATGGAGTAGAAGCATAACACCTTAAATAGCTTCCTCAATGTGGAAAATTTTACGTTCATAGACACAGACACTGTGGCATCTGAAGACCCTGCAGGAAAACGCTTGTATAGATGAATGGCCTTCCAGTGAGACTTGCTGGTCGTTACCTGCAGTTGCATTACATCAGAACAGATTCTGCCGTTGGCAGCAGAAGCTCGTTTGAAAGACTTAAACCTGCTTCCTCTCCTCTTTCTTCCTTTAGGGAACAGCGGTTCTTCTGGCATCTGAAGCTCGTGTTTCCCCAGAGCCACACTGAATATGTAGAGAGAAGGTGAGGCATGTGCAGAACTGTTGGAGTCAGTTCTGTCTTCAAAAGTAGAATAAAGAACATCAAAAGAAATTAACTGTGGTTTAGATTTCTTTTTACCTTGGATGCAGAGGTAATTATATTCTTCTTGTGTTGATTAATTATTGATTGGTATAGTTCTCATGCAGCTGCCCCTTCGTCTTTCATCAAGGGTGTGTACACCTTGTGCTGCTGTACATTCACAGTTTTTTCATGCTTCTTTCTTTTAGGGTGCCAGAAAACAGAACGCTGGAGCAAATCTTAGCCCCATTCATCCATGCTACGGAGTCAGAGCCAGTGAAGCGACAGAAGTAAGCCTTTTCTGCTCAATTTTGTATACAAACCTAAAATTTAGAATCTTGATTTTTTCCAAGAAAAATGTTAGAGTGCTGTCTTCCACAGTCGCTTTCTCTGAAACACGTTTACCAATAACCATGGTCCCCAAAAGGAAACTGTACAAGGAGGCTCGGGGGGGGGGAGGTCTGCTGCTGATATTGCCTAGCTGGGAGATCCTGGGGGCCATGGTCCAGTGAGCTGCCAGGGACCTCGCAGTCTTGGCCCTTGTAGCAGGCAGCAGGGTCTTAAGGGAAGAGTCAGCCTGTGGCTCCATTTGGATTCTAATCTGATCACGAGGCTGCACAGCTCCTCCTTTTACAACGGGTCTTTCCGGCACTGCACTCCGAGGGACCTGCACCGGTCTAAAGCACAGTGGCTTGGGGCTGTCCAGGTCCTGCATTGGAGATGCCTGCTGTAGACAGACAATTTACCTACTGTCCGCCTCCCCTTGCTGAGGGCTGGAAATGAAACTGCAATTATATTTTCGGAGGACCTTACGTTCTTGGAGTTAAATTGTGTTAAGGACCTGAGTGTGTCTTTCTTTGCAAGTAGAGACGAGAACAACGGTGATGGAACCTGCAGTCTGCGGTCTTAAACAGTTCTCCAGACAGATGGTTTGAATGGGATGTTTGCATTGCTTCATTAAATGGGTTAATGTCTTAAATGCTTAAATGAGGCTGGACAGGTTGAAGAGCCTTTGAGTGGAGAGGTAGAATAAGTATCATTGATTAAATTCCAGTTTATTGAGACAGAAATCATAGGGAAACGTGAGATGACTGTAATCAAGATAAAGGCAGATCTTGTCAGGTGCTCTACATGTTCACAGTGCATGGCTGCATGTAATCAGTCTTCCACAGCGTCATCTGTTTTCCCCATTTTTATTCTTCATATTTACAGTTTTGGCTTCAAACTTGCATAAAGTGGTGTGCAAAGACAAGGGCAGGCTTCCTCTCAAGACTGTCTCCAAGGAAATTCATCCTTTGCAAGCCCATGGCAGAGCGGGGCCACTCCAAGCCTGTAACATTTCAAGTGCTGTTATATGCATATGCTGTGACCTATTTAATAGGATGTCTCAGTTCTGCGATTAATCCCAGACAAATAGAAGGCTGTGGGAATTATAGTTCACAGCTGAATACGGCTGATTGATCACGTGATTTGACAACTGAATACAGCCTTTGAACTGTCTTTCAGGTAAAAATGAGCTTATAACTCCATAATGAGTGCAGGTGGGGCCATGGTAACTATGGAACACAAATAGAAACCATTATGTGCTCTAGCAAAAATGACCTTACCTGTGAACTTTGACTTCTCCACAGCATCAAACACATAACCGTATGATAACTCTTTTGTGGGTGCAGTTAGTGTCATGGTAACTTTGGAATACAAACAGAAACCCTAATATCCGCTGGCAAAATAAATACCTTTTCCATGACCTTTGACCTGTCCTAAATGTCAAATGCAGAATCTTCAGCACCCCTGACATATTGTACGTAGGATAATGGCTTTTGTGAAAGGCATATAGGAAGCATTTTGTGCTTTATTAAGAAATATCCGTGTTTGGCATCTTTGTGCTCTGCTATAGATCAAATATACAAGTGTGCTTATTAAGTGTATACTGTATACGGTCACTATTACTCTGGAAGCAAAGGAATGTTGTGTCCAAAAATAACTTTGCTTGTGACCTTTGACATCTCTTGAAGACAACATGCAGAACTGTTTTATAGCTCCCGAGAGAGTGCAAACAGGGTCATGGTTATACTGGAGGGTAGGAGAACATACATGCTCCATTGCACAATGCCCTTGCCCATAAATCATGATATATTGGCTTCACCACTGATGTTTGCATCAGTTTGCAATTAAAACCACAAATGTGTGTCTGGCTGTTTTCATTGAAATTCCTTTCTAGTAGATTTGATAAGATTGTGTGTATTTTCAGTGCTATACAAGGACTGTATTTCTTATTGAATAATTTAGTAAAAACTGGATTATAGAGCTAATATTATTAAATTTATTTATGTTAGCTGTGGTACATTTCAGTGCTTTTGTTCAAGAGCTGAAAGTAAACTTAACAATGTGATAATACTTTTTGGAGGAAGTCCTGGCTTCTAGTAGCAGTGCAGGCTTTTTTTGTCAAAGTTGATTAACATCACCAGAATCATTGCATCAACGCGATGACAATAAGTCCTTGTTGCAACACTATGATGAAGATTCCAACACATCCAGCTTAAGAATTATTGACACCCTTAATAAAGATGAATAAAAAAAGCCATATCAAATAAACAGCACATATATTGAGCTGTATTTTGTACACAAAACAGTGGAAAAACTACAGGCTTTTAATTAAAACTATTATTTTAAAACAAATGTTTTTAAATTAGTAATATTATTTTGATATATGATAAATATCTACCTTAAATATATGTAACCTGAAAATCAATGTTTTCTATTTTTGATTGTCAAATTTGCATGACCCCTGAGCGTGAACTGTCACATGGTTCACTACCCGAATCTTGAAAGGAAGTAAATATTACAATGCCAAAATGATTGTGGACAATTAACTCCATTAATTATCCTAGCTGTAATTCCCATTATTGGTATGCCAGTCTGCAGAACTGGTAGCTGATGTTATGGTTAACTATGGGTTTAACAAATGATGCTGTAATATTGGGCTGAGTGATTGCAAGTTCGGTATCCTGTAATATAGCTCCACACCAGCAGCTGAACGCTGTTATTAACCGGCACTGCAGGCCTGTTTTCTCTCACAATTGTTGTTTAATCCTCTGACTCACTGTTCTTGTTAAGCACAAGACGATTTGCTTAGTCTGGGTTCAGTATTAGGTGTCAGTGTTCGGAAGTCATTTTTTTTAATGTGTGCCTGCGTGGTTCATCACAGGACTGCTTTAAGAATGAGTCATTGCATTCAGAAAATGATATTTAACATGACCATCGCCTCCGTCAACACATCCAGCGCTTTTGTTTCAAGGATGCCGAAAGCACAAGCAAACTCTGAAGCACACTTTCAGCTGTAGGGCAGCCGTGTGAGGCTGGATCTCCTTTGTGACCTTTTCTTCTGCTCTAATCTAAAAACCACAATGAAATGTGTACCCTCTTTCTTCTGAAGGGGGTGTTAGCAGCAAAGTAGAACAGGGAAGAAGCACCTGGTTAAGATAATTACCAACATATATTTGCCATTTCATTTTATATTGTTGTAAAAAATAAAAACACAGCCCGCTTTCCCCCAAAGCTGAAAAATCCCAGTTAGGCTTCACTGCCTCCTGGTGCTCCAGTTCCCACCATGTTCTCGGAGACGTGGGGTTTGATGCGCTGCCCTAACTTGTCCCCTTGCATTTGACCCCTTGTCCCCATGAGCCGATCAGATATTGTTTGAAATCCTGTTGTAATTGGTCATTACAGTTTTCTACCAGGTCCTAAACATTTGCAGGGATCTGACCACACTGATCAGGTTACATCGTCACGGTTCTGCAATGTCTTACAGGCTAAAGGTGTATCAGCATGCTCCTCTGGATCACGTAAGGATCTTCATGAAAGCAGAGAACAGGCAGTCGAACTCTGTCAGGTGAGGTGGAGTTACTTTCTTTGTGTGTCTGTCTCGATCTTTCCTGTGATGCAGAAAAACCACGTCAAAACTACATGTGGAAGTGCATTTACAACTGAGAACAGGAGGCGCTTCTTTACCCTAACGACCACGCGAGTTAGATGACCCGAATGGCGCCTCTCGTTTGTACGTGTTCTTATGCTGTTTGCCTGCCTCTGTGCCCCTCGGGACTTTTAGCACCTGTCATACCTTAAGCTTGTAAGGATAAACCGTATTGCCGTTGATCCATTAAGCACGCTTCTCGCACGATACCCAGAGCAGTCCTGTGAAGCTGGAAGAGGAGGAAACGGACTTCTCTGTGTTTAACTTCTGCTGAGTTTTCACAGTGGTAATTGAGCCTTGTAGCATAATAGAAGAATGCACAATAGTTTATCTCCAGAAGGCTTATTGTTCTGAGCTGTTTATGCTGCAGTGGCATGCCAGTGCACCTGAAACAGCATCTTGACCCAGCGTGATCTGCCAGAACCATATATCTGTTAGAGGCTGTGAAGCTCTCTGTGGTTTCTAAAGATGCTTTTCACAGTAGTACTGTAATTCTTTAGGCTTCATTGAAACCATAACCTTGAAACTGACTATTCTTTAGAGAAGTTGGAACTATATTTGACAAGTCATTAAAGCTAACTTTCTTAATTGGGATAATGCTAATGTGTGGGAATTACGTCAAAATTTGCCAGTGCTAGTGATTTTTATGTATTTACTTGAGGGGAGACCTCAGCAGTTAGCTAAAATTTTTACATAAGGACAATAACAAGAAAAGCCAGACAGAGTCTTAATGGCGTAATAAATATGGGCAGGATCATAAAACAGTAAGGAGTGCAACACAGCTAATCAAAGGTGACTAAATCTGCAATCTGCCCCCCCAGCCCTGTTCGGATATTGAAGAATAAGTGAAATACACACATTTTACTGCCCCCCTTGTCCTCGTTAGAGGAGCACTTTGGGAGCCAAGAAAGGTTTGCTTATTTTAACAAGGTGTTCATTATGAATGTTCTGAGTAGAGCTGAAGGCAGTCTCTGGCCAAAGAAGTATGACCTCATATCAAAGACATACAGTTACATAACTTAGCTGCCCCCCTACTCTGAGGGTTAACGAGGGTTCAGTGTGCAGCCCCAAGCTGTGCCGGGCAGCAGTCTGTGGACGTGTTCTGAGGCCATTCAGGGAAGTCAGCAGCACTCTGTGCTTCAGTCTGCCTTCCTGAACCCCATGAACAGAAGAAGAGGTTACAAATGAGAGGAACCCACTCAGTCCCCGGGCAGTTAATTGGATTAAGGATTTCTTATGGCTGTTTCTTGGAAGAAAGCCAGGATATCGCCTTCAACGACATCGCTGGGTAACTTGTTTCAGATTCCCACAAATCTTTAGGTAAAGAAGTGCTTCCTGTCCTTGGTTTTAAAAGAGCTTCCATGCATTTTTCACATTGGCTTTATTGGTACATTTGAGGATTTTGAATTCGTGAATCAGGTCATCTCACAGTCTTCTTGGTTTAAGATTAAAATGGTTCAGTTCTCATCCTGTCTATTTAGGATGTTGTCTTAGGCACCAGAATATAACATAACTTGGCAACCAAAATTCGACGGAATTGCATTTAGTGCATGTGTACTGCTTGGGCATTAAAGTGGGAAACAAAGGGGCTTCATAACAGACACATAAATATGTAGAAAAACAACAGCGATTTCCTCGCAAGAGAGCACATCAGTTGAGCTTGCCGTTCATTGGAACACTATATACATAACAGATGTTTGCACGTATAACACTGCCAGCGAGGAGAATTTTATGGCCGATGATCAAGCCCTCTTGCAAACCCCTGATGGGTGGTATTGGTAAAAGCCTCTCTGGCTCTGCTCTGTGCTGTCAGTTGCCTTTGGATTTTAAAGGCCCAAAGGCCCACGGGGCAGTTGTGCTGCAAAGGTCCTAGTGGGCCTCGTCAGCCAGGCTGTTCGCTACAGCGGACCAGCATGTTGGTGGAGGATCTGAGGGACAGAGGGACAGGTGTTAGCTCCCCAGATAAGAAATCCCAGGACAGCTGGGAGTACCGTCTGAGTAAACTGGTCTTTGCATCTCTGGGAATGCAAACCAAACCTGCACATATTTGATTGCCTGAGCAATACCCCTGAGGGGGTGACTGGGGACTTGCTCTCCAGTGGTGGAGCCAGCATACTTTATTGTTCTTTCTCCATCAGGGTTCGCTGCCAGGTTCAGTCACCTCGTCACAAAGGTGCTGGTTCTTAATTGCCTCCCATGTTGGTAAAATCTATGCAGTAGTAGAGTAATATGCATGTGTTCACACTAATGTGTGTCATAGCTGTGGTGCCTGTTTCCCAGGAAAGGAAATCAGACCTGCCTGCACCTGTGCGCCCATTTTGTGGTGTGGAGATTGCACGAGTTATAAAAATGTTATAACTGACTGTAGCAATTTTCTTCAAAAGACGTATAAATATGCAGGCTATGCCGTGTGCACATGCACAGATCTGTATTTTTTTCTAAAATCTTTTTGTCATAATGCGGCACATATGTGCCAAATTTGGTGCTCGTTGGGTAAAAAATAACAAACGTAGGGCTGCTAATGAGGCAATTTTTTTTTTAAACCGCACATATTCCAGAATGAGGACGCCACTGCTCGGTTGATCTTCAAGATAGGAAAAAACGGGCATGCCTAATTATGTCTGACTGCTAAATTTGGTGCTGGTAAGGTAAACGGTGACAATAGTAGGACCATTAATACATTTTCTTTTTCAAAATATGCACCATGACTCCTCTGCACCGCTCGGTTAATAGTCAAGATGGGAATAAATCCAAAATCTTGGCTAACTTGTTCGTTTTTAATCTCTTGTAACATTAGATTACAAATGGAATAGAGACAAGTATGTTTGTCATGGGGGGTGATGAAGACCACCGAGTAACTGCAGACCTCCAGTCCATAATGTTATTGCCTATTCATTATTATTTGCATCTGAGACAGGACTGTTCAAGCCTTAATTTCCTTCTGACAGTGCCAGAAAATAACTTTAAATGTCATACCAGATGTCTAACTGCATGCCATTTTTTATGTCTTCGTCATATTTTGAAATTTTGGATGTTTTTGATATCATCAATGCATTTGTTTATGGTTTTCTTTTTATGATTGCAAAAGGGTATGATGGCTAAGACGAGCTTTAATTAAAAACATAAACTATAATAATGTGAATAACAACATTTTATTTAATATTCAATGGCATTTATCAGAACAGGAGCGTCTTTGTTACAAAGTGGTTGTGGGGGTCTGTAACAAGATACCCAGCTACCTTGTTGAAGCTGATGTCGTGGCTTCTTTCAAGAAAAATCTCTGAGATCCTGGGATCAGTTAACTGCGAACTACCAAATGGGCTGGATGGCTTGATGTCTTACTCTCTTTTGCATCCCTTCTTATAGACCATGTTCACATGCTCCAGGTTCATTTGGTTTCAGTAACGTCTTGATGTAGTGATGGTATTTTGTTCTGCCAGGCCTGCTTTATTCTTCCCAAAAGGAAATTAAACGGTAGACATGCATGGTTTTGAGGTCTTTATGCAAGGTTGTTTACAGAGCAGTTTCTTCTTTCTTGATCAGATGTTTTTCGAGGAGAGTTGATTCAGAAATTCAAACACCTGAAAGGTGTAGTCAAAGAGACTAGCCCAAGCAGAGCCTGGTAGGTAAGAGATGCAGTGTCAGTTTGATGTCTTGGTTTCACGTCACATTGTCGCCCTTTGCCAGTGAAAGCTGTACCTTTTCTGTTGGAAGGTACCATGAGCTCTTTCTTCAGAAGACACTCCTGGAAAGTCTGAGACACAAGACTGTTATCGAGTATCCAGTTCTCCATGTCGTGCTGAAGGACCATGCTGACCAGTACATTCCTCTAGGGCAAGGTAAAGGTCCGTCTGTGCTCTCGCTCTTCCTTTCACACTTCCTGGAAGGTACAGAACCTTACAGGGGAAAAGGAAAAAAGGCTTTATGAGGTCATTGTTTTCTGGCTCTGTATTAAGTCTGCTTCTTTACAAAGCATTAAATCATGTCTAAATGGGGTAAGTAAGAGCAGGGGGCTATTTATCATGCCGTTTGACATAGACGACGGGCTAGATTAGAGGAAATGATTGCGTTGGGCTAAAATGCTTTTTCTTCCTTCAGTTTTACCGCCAAAATGATGATCAAAACCTTCAGGCAGGAACACATTGGCATACACAGTACAGCACCATACTGGGTTGCAAATGCCAAGTCCTCTACTCTACCTAATTTGTCAATATTTCTGACTTGGATATCCTGCGTGATGCTTGTTCGCGTGCCACAGAACGATGCCCTCCTAAGGCAGCAGTGGTAGGTGCATGGAAAATAGAGTTTGCAGTTAAGAGCCCGTTAATCAAGCAGTACGGAAATTTCCTGATATGGCCACGTGATCAGAGTGCTATCGGCCTTTTCTTCACCTTGAACCTGTCTGTTTGTCATGGAAACAGCCCTCACAGTCCAGTCTTGGAAGTACAGCCATTGACTAAATATTGGCACTTTTTTTGAAGGAACTGGTTCCCTTAGCTTTTTAAACATGATATTCCTTTTCACACTAGAACATGAACTCAGTCTAGGATGTAGCAGATCCTAGGGGAGTTAAGAGTTCAGTCTGGAGCTCAGCTCTATGGACATCATATATAGATAATGTAAGCATTCTGTAGTTTTAAAAGCAACTCAGGACTGTAGTCATTATATTTTGTCTTGCTTTGTGTGTCTGAAGGTATAATTTTTATTCTGGTGATACTGCAACAGAATGGATACTGTTAAAAACCCTTCTGTTACTTGTATTTGGTACTGTACATGATGATAGCCCAGAATCTACAAATTAGTTCTGACTTCTTGAAAGAAGGAAAGTCCAACATTTAGAACTGCAGAGAAGTGGGTAATTGGATTTTTTCTTTTCTGAATGAATGTGTTAACCTGGCAGAATGTGTAGAATTCTTAAAGTAAACAGGAGGTTATTTAGCAGTAATGGACCACAAGTGGTTTTCAGATATCATAGAACTGGAAAGTTTTAAGAAAAAGCAGTATATATAAAAATACTTCCCCTTCGAGGCCACACTAAGTCCACTGATTTAAAGGTACAACGTTTGTTAAATTGTTAGGATCAGACCCACCAGTGTATCAGTCAGTCCAGCAGTGGGGCTAACTGTAAAAATATATTTATTTTACAGGGCACCACCCCAAAGACTGGAACATACAGAATTGAAAGTCACTCCCAGCATAACTCGTGGACACTTGATCCTCTTCTCTCGGCCCCCTGTTTAAAGTCTCTTGCAGTAGTTTGTTTCCACAGTGCGGGGGGAAGAGATCTGCACACAGAGCAAAGCAATGTTTCCAAAGATTTCCTGTTTTGTTGAAGAAGTGTGCCTTAGACCCCCCTCTGTCCGCTCAGTTCCAGTATCTAACTGCAGGCCATGTGTCAGCAGCTCATCGCCCCGCCCCCTGCACAGCGTTGATTTCTATTGGCCTTGATAAGCAAAGCAACAAGCCGATACCTGAGTGAAATACCTCTTCTGTTGATTCAAGCACTCCAGCAACACAGGAAAGTTTTCCACATGCCTCTCCGCTTTCTCATTTTTTAAAAGAAATGTTGTGATTGTTTTGGCAGAGTCCGGGGCAGCACACAGAGGTCCTGCAGAAGGCACAAGGGAGGAGGAGGAGCAGGAGGAAGGCGAGCTTGTAGACGATGACTGAGGAAGCTGCTGCCCGGACATCGCTGCTGAGCCTGCTGTTGAATCACAGGGACAGGAGGCGGCTATGATCTCAGCAGGGTTCATATCCTGTAGGGAATTTCCTCACTGGCTGTGGAATCTTAACATGAAGCTCAGCAGCCAGTCCCATTCCAAAACCCCATTTAGTACCTTGATTTTATTCAGCCCTGCCCATGTTTAACTGTTTTTAAGGGATTGTTTTATTTGTAAATTATGCAGTTCACATCAAGCAGTTCATCAGTCAGTCCAGTAAGGAGACTGTTCTCATCGCATGGAGAAACACCCTTTATTGCAGTTAAACCTGTGAGAAGGCAAGAGTTAAAGTGGTGCTGAAATCGGAGAAAGCACTCTTTTTCAGTTCATTTGGAGGGCTGTTCTTTGAAGAGTTTCATGTTCCGTTTCAGCAATGGTTTTAATAGATCTTACTATTTCCTTTCCTTTTGCAACATCTGATATCTACCTTATCGGATCTGTCTGTCTGATAAAATTTTTTAAAAAGGCTGCAATGCCAAGTTAAACAATTCTTCATGTACTGTTATTTATTTCATTGTGTAGAAGCAGTGTGGCTTTTTCTAACATTAGAGCTGTAATAGTGATGGTAATTTCCCCACTCTCTCAATGTGTGTTTATAAAGGCCAGTTTCATTTCATGGGATGTTTTTTATTACTGCAAAAACCCTCCTTACAAGGAGCTGAACGTGTTTGCTTCTTTATTGTTGACAGTTATGTTAAACCAAAGGTATAGAGAGAGTAGAAACTTGAGCTCCTGTGTGCAGACTTCTAGTGCCTGATGTGATGATTCCTAAGGAGGAAGAAATGTTTAAAAACCAGTAAACCAATTGTCCCATCCAGAATGCAACACTCTTTATGCTTTTTTGCTTATCACATAAAATTCATTAATCTGCCCAGGGTCTTCACTGTTCATACGGAGCCTTTTGAAAAACATTAGTCTGTACTGAAAATAGCAAAGTCAAAGACTATACAAATAAAGGTAAAAATAAGCCAGTTTGATATCTGCACTTGTTAAGTCTGAAGGTGATTGTCCATTTTCCAGATCTGCTCAGTACCTGGATGTGGGCTCCTGTTCACTCCTGACGAGGCAGTGAGATTTCTTCAACGTTGAGTGAAATTCATTTACCTTTGGTGTCAGTCTAGGAATGTTTGAAATTCAGCACAATCAGAAGGCCTGTGATGTTTCAAATCTGAACTGTTTTTGTTTTTAGACAACCTTAAGAAGACTCATATTATGGGTCCAGTATTTTTTTTCATTTACTGGACAGTAAATGTCCAGTTGAACTGTGCTTGTTATAGTCTGACATTTGTAAAGCTTGTAAGAGAAACTTCAGCTTTTTGTTATTTGAAATGTGAAGGCTTTCTGTCATTTTCCCTGCAGTTGACACCATTTCAGCTCTGCTAATGGTTCATATTCTTGCAGGAGATTAAGGAGATTAAGGTGGAAAAGAGGTGCACAGAGGTGCACAGACACAAACTGCAGTTCCCTCTGTCTGTCTGCTGTATATTGTGTCTGCAGCAAGCACAGCCTCCTGGTGTCCTATTTATCCTCACCTTTCTGTGTTTACACCTCACTTTTATAATTTATGTGAAGAAACCAAATCTAAATACAGAGTGCTTCAAAGCCTAGTCCTTATTTGTGCTTCACACGAGCTGATTTGTAGATGTATTTTAGTAGGTCTTGTAATTCCTAAACTCTTTAATGTGCGACTGTTCTCTTTGGGCTAATTTTAGAATTTCAGTCTTGCAGTGTTGATACAAATTAGCTTTGGCTTGCACTCCCTGTTTCCTTAGCTTTAATCCATTCCACTGGCTCTTGGCACACTGTATCCCTTTGGAACAAATAGCTTTAACTTTTCCATCTCAAAACCATTTTTTCCCACAGCTTTGTCTCTACTTCAATATTTCAAATGGGCTTGAAGTTTGTAATCTGACACTTGTCACTGAATAATTCCAATGTGTGAACGGACGCCTAGCAAAAACAGTCTTACTGCACAGCATTCTGGGTCCTGGCACACTTTCTACAGCTCTCGATTTTCTGCTCAAGAGTCGTCTGATGTGTGGGGGTCCTGGCAGTCTTTGTGTTTCTCTTCAGTGATACACTATAAGTTTTCATGGTTCAGTCATAATAATCAATAAATTATATTATTGATATCTTTTCTTCTGCCACTGCTGTGCTTGTTGTTTGTAGCTTCAACCCTGATCAGAGAGGGGTTGTACAGCAGGTGCAGGGACTTAAAAAGAAAATGGGTGGATTATGCTATACTAAGTGGATCAGAGAGTATTTGATTTTCTTATCATTATAAGAATTAAGTGCAATGTCTTATTAGTAATATCTGGCATTACAAGTCTGTCTTGATATCTGTCACCTTTTTGTTTGTTTGTCTTGGAAATGATTCCTTTTATCAAAGGCATTTAGTTGAATAAGTCATTTTAATGTGCATTAATCGTACCCACTATGACATGGGTTTTGCAAACATCATCTTAGTGTATTCTCGGGCTTAATTACAGAGTGGCCAAGAGGGAGTATCTGAATTGATAAATGCTGCTTCTGTTTGCTGAATCACTGTGGATTGACCTGTAAGCGACTAATGGGTCTGGCTGAGCCCAACACACATTATAAAAATAAATACAGCAATACAGCCCACAGGACATGACAGAGATGGTTTGAATCTGTTAATGTGCAATACTGTACGTGCTTCTCTGTGTGAATATCATACTGATTTGGAGTCATTTACCAAGAAGTTTAGAAAACCATTTTGTTCTTCACTCCTCCAGTGAAGAAGAGAGGTGTTTGAGTACCAGACAGGTAGTTATTTACTGTCTGACGTGCACATCCTGCAGAGCGGGATTCATTTTTTGTCCAAGAAGACCACACCATTGCTACTTGCACCGATACAAAGGAGTCTGTGAAATAGAGACTCAGCAGCATGCTTTTCAAGATTTTATTTACCAAGTGGTTAAGTACATTCTTCAGGGTTTGACTATTTTATGTAGGTGAGATCTTCTGGCCTGCCAATGGCAGCTCACAGTCCAGACTAGAAGTGCTTAAGTCATCCATATGTTGGCCTGCTGTCACATGGGCATCCTCCTGGGACTTTGCTGATGTTACTGGGCATATGGCTTCATCTTCTTTATTGATATTAAGCTAAACTTCTGCTCAAAATGCTTTTTAAATGGTACAAGATGCTGTAGAAGGCTAGGAATCCACAGTTATTGTGCCAGCACTACTGGTGGTTATTAAGACCCAAATGCTGTTTGTAATCTGCATACATGTCTAGTGCCATTGCAGATGTAAAAACCATGAAAATAAACTGGAGTAAATAAATCCAACATAGCTTTTGAAACATCTTGTTGAGAGGATGATGATTGAATGATGACAGCTTATACTTTTAAATGGTAGGGAAATAAATTAACATTTCCACAGGGAGGAACATACTATGTATGTCTTTATCTATGTACAAGGATATCTGTGAATATCCCAGTAAATAACGTTTTTAATTTTAAATTGACAATATTTAATAGTAGAAAAGGAAAATTTTATGCATTTTAAGGGAGTGGATTGATCATTTGCTGGTTAAACCTACTGAACTTATTTTTTCTGAAACGTTGGAAAATTGGTAAGCAGATTTCCAGTACTGTCTTTGAACCCTGTCAGTTTGTGATGTCGGTATCCATTGGCAACACTAATTGCCCACCGGTTTATGTGATTCAGCTTTGGACCAATGCTTGATTCTCTTCTGCTGGCCTAATGGGGCTCACTTCCTCTCTTGCTCGCAAATCCTTTACCTTGGACTCTCGCCATCACCCGCGTCCACTGGCAGACCTGCCCTCGAGCACCCCATGGCGCCTGAGGCCCGAGCCCACGGCCAGCAGTCTGCAGTGTCCCTGCCAGTCCTCTCGCAAACAAATCCACTGGTTCTCCCGGGTGTCCAGCAGGGTCGTCTCCTCTCGCAGCTCGGCGTCTTCTGCACTTCAACTCGGTGCAGACGTCATCCTGCTGTGGCCGTGATCCACTCATGTGTTGCGTTTTCTCATGTGATTCTTGCCTTACTGCGGCGATTTAACACCTGGCTGCCACAGGTAACGGAAGTTTACACAACAGAGGTTCTGATGATTATAGGCTTGGGTCAGCATCTTTAAAGATCCCTTTTCAACTGATTAGAAGAACATTTTCAATTCAATTTTAAATTTTAACTCATTGTGGCTGAAGATGTTGCTTGGTAATCAATGGCTGATTTGACTTGTGCGATTCAGATTTGATTTGGTGTTCAGCTCTCTTTGCTCGCTAAAAGTGCTTCAGAGATCTGTGGACATGAGCTCCACACTCACAGCGCTCGCAGTCGTTGCCCTGCTCTCTGGTTTCCCGAGGTGTTTTCTTTGTCTCTGACTGAGCCCTGGCCCTCCTGCCGCTGGCTGTCCCGTCTCGGGCAGCGGTTTCTGCTTCGCCAGGTCATGCAGGGGCTTCACCTGCATTTTTTCTTAATAAAATTGATTTTTCATTGTGACAAAGTGAGGGGGCACACCTAAATGATTCAGAATGTGGGCTATACCCCTGCCGGAGGAAACTAGCCGTTTTTGCTATTTTAATCTCGATTTTTGGGGACTATTCGATCTTTACAGTAGCCAAAGATGACGTGTGCTTTACTGTATTATTTCAAGATGCACTTTATTCCTTTTAAGACTTTGATTTGTTGTGAAAAAACAAATGGCCTATATCTTGAAAAGTTTAAAGTGATTATGATGAAGAACCAAACAAAAGATAAAGCAACATAACATTGTTACATGTTTTTATAAGAGAGAAGGAATTTTTTTTTCAAAAGGTGTCAATTTGTCTAGCACATTAAAGATGTTTAATTAAAAACAATGGCAATTTATTTATTCTTTCTTTTTTAGATGATCCCAGATAATGTTTGTTTTCATTGGAGCTTTTTTGGCGCACTCACTGGTGCACAATTAATTATCATAGCAGTAGCATAATGGTACTATTTAAAAGACTTAATTCTTACAATTTGAGTTAATTGTTGTGAAAAACTTTGGAAATCTTTGTAGCTGGGTCCTGTATGTGTAGGAGTCTTAGCTTTAAGAGTGTTGTGTGCATAATTGTAATTGTTCTTATAATTGTAATTGCTCTTTTCTGAGCCCAGCTTGGAAGCAGAATGAGTTCTACTGCTGTCGCATAAATACTCTAGATAAGCAGGAGCAGGTAATGTGGCAAGCCAAGCAGCCTTGTTTGATTGTGTGTGCACAAAGCCTTCAGTGTTTATTCATTGATGTGAATAAACAATGCTGACTAGCCACCATTTCCCTGCCCAAGCTCCTTGGAATCTTTTGCCAGACTGCTTTAAAGATGGCAGTGTTTTATTGTTTTATTTTACACTCAGGTTCACATCAGCATCTGCTAAGCACACAGGAATCTTCCATATCTGTGCCAGGCAAGACCTCCTGAAAACTTTACACTGCTAGTCTTCACCTGATGTCTAAAATCACAGATTCATGGAAAAGTTTACAGGAGACAAATCCTCCTTGGGATTCAACAATGGGAATCTAATGAAAGTGAAACTCGACTGAGTACAGAAGATAAACCTTATCTTTCCAGATTTGATAACACATGTGCTCTGTTCCTGTTACACTTCACTTTTCTCCCCTGTGTTATCAGGGCTGCTTAAATGGGCAGGTTCTTGTTATTTCTTTGTTTTCTTTCTAGGTTATAATTGAGCTTCAGTTCTAAAAAATCCGAATCTGGTTTCGGACTGTGAAATTGTTTTCTTTATTGTTACCTTCATGGAAAAAAATAAAAAGCCAAGTTTCTTCTTTAAATCACATAACTCTTATCTGTTCAAGTAGCTTAACCTCTAAGAAATATATTTCTATGCTTAGCCTTAATGAAGCTCTGCAGTAATTATTACTAGTGTGGCAAATGCCTTTATCAAAAGTGACTTAACAGAGATGACAGGTTTCAGCCCTCTTTCCCTGGCAGTTTTGGTACCAGTTTGCATAGCCGGGTTTGCTGGAGCAGTCAACTCTTTAGCCAGGAGTCCAGAGCCCTGCCATTTACTCCAGTCTGTTGCCACCATTTCCAAGTGTAACATTAACTCAAGCAGTATGAAACACACACTGACTCAGCTCCTCTTTCCCGATGACCCAGGCCCACTTCCAGAAATCGAACTTTGGTTTCTGTGCGTTTCGTGAGTGCTTTTGCCCCCAGCAGTGGTGGCGGTTTCCTTTCGAGCTGGATGCCTTGGTTTGCAGCTGTGGCTGGAGAGGCCAGCGGTTCCTGCGACAGCAGACGGCAGGAGTGAAGGAGTTTGCTGACGGACCACAGGTCACCGAACGGTGATGGAGACACGGTCACAATGACTGAAGCATTTCTGTGAAAGACAGTGGAGCAGACAGCAGAATTGGCACAGTGTGGGCTGGAGTCATCATTTACCGTTATTTGTAACTGGCAAGTGGGTCCTCCTGTAGCCCTGCTGCTCCTCCTGCAGAGGCGCTCTGGCCTGTAGATGACTCGGTACTGAACAGGCTGGCAGGACAGCTTGTCCTTCAGACTACGCTGAAACCGACTATAACATCGATCAGCTTTCTTCATGGATTTTCTGTTTTATAATTATTTTTTGTGCTGAGTAGACCTCTTAGTTATGGAGGAAGAGCCTAAATTGAAGAAGCATGTCCTGAATTCAAGCCCATGTGTTTTCCATTACACATCTCACTAGTCAGGCAGCAAAAAAATACTGCACCAGGATTGCTGTTGACTGAAGATTGTATCCAACGTTTCTGTTAAATTAGATGATATACAGCTTCTTCATTGCATATGAAATTGTTCAGTCTATGTACTTTATATACAGTTTCAAGCATCTGCTTTTCAGGTTATTTAATTCAGTAGCATATCTGAACCACCACTTGCCAGAAGGAGGAGTGCACAAAGGACCTAGAAGTGCTGGTTTTGCTGAGTGAAATTTAACCAACTAGACTTTGTAAATGTTCTGTCTGCAGACAATGAGGTTAAGACTTCATATCAGACTGTGGGCTCGGGATGCTAGACAGGTTCTGAATTACAGAGTGATTCAGATGTCTTTTGTGTGATGGTTTTAACATCTGAGGTCATTTCTAAATTGCATAATGAACACACTGTCGTCAGCCTGCAGTTTGTTTCAGGGATTAAACAATAACCTTTTCTGTCTCCCAGTGGGAATTGTCCAAGAGCTAGCAAGTCAATTTAGTATAATTTTCCTTTCGTTAATCCCATCTCATCAATTATTCCTGTGTGAAGTGAGAGGAACTGAGAGCTTTGGTGGGGAATTGCGTCATTGCTTACATGTTAAATCCGTGGTGGGTGATGTCTGTGTTTCAGCCCTCGGTAACTGACTTCTTTTACCCTCACGCTGACTGCTGAGCCCCACACCCTCACAGAAACTTGGCAGGCAAAGGGGCTGACATCAGTGGCTGTGCTGGATGGAAGAGTGTACGTTTATATTTATGTGAGCACAGAAGAAAGAAGCAGTGAATGAATGTGTTGCATAGCTTTTTATTGGCTTTTTGAATATATGTAGCCCAGAGCTGTGTGAAGCTGGACACATAATGTAAGAACAGCGAGGTTTGGAAGAGCTGTTACATACTGATCTGTCGTTATGAGTCTGTCTTGTGGCTTATGCGCCACTGTCTGTATGACCATTTTGTCTCTTATCTAACCAATATTGAATTCCTTCATGGTAGTAGGCAGCTCTCAGGACACAACGCATGACCTCTACTGACAAAATACTGGGGTTTCCTTCTGCTGCATTGATCTGTCCTTTATTTTTCATAATTGACAGCCTGAACCTCAAACTTTCAGGGGGACAGAAGTAAAAATTGAGGGCTAGGTACAGTGTTTAGAGATATACACAGAAACAACATTAAAGTTCAAAAGTGGATTGCTAAGCAGTCTTTCCCTGGCTGTTGAGAGAGAGATCCATGTCACCCAGTTCACGGTTAAACACTTTCGCTGGTCTAAAGCATGACCCCGGATTCTGTGACGGCACAGATCTTGACAAACAAACAGTGAAGATGCTGTCTGTTTAGATGCCATTAGCTGTAAGTGTCGTACAATTTCAAAACACTAATGAGCAGTAAGTAATAGCAGAAGTTGACAGTGGTTCCAGAAATGACAGAATTCATTGGCAGGAACCTATGAAAGCAATTGTTGAATGTGTTCTTCCATTTTTTTAATTGCCATGTTTAATCTGGAAAGAGTACACCCTGTAAAAGCCTTAGAGTACTGCTTTAAGTATTAAGATTTTTTAATTTGATCTTATTTACACCTGGAAATGTTATTTATGTGATTTAAATAGTTGTAGCTTTTGGCTGTTGTAAGAAGTGTGTAGGAGGGGCTGGTCGGGTCTCTCGACTCCTGACTGCAGGGCTGTGGATTTAAATATGGCAGTGGAAGACTACAGCTGTACCCTGGGGCAAGATAA
Source organism: Atractosteus spatula (assembly GCF_055471065.1). Classification (NCBI taxonomy): domain Eukaryota; kingdom Metazoa; phylum Chordata; class Actinopteri; order Semionotiformes; family Lepisosteidae; genus Atractosteus; species Atractosteus spatula. Next base: position 359,263 of record NC_142716.1, on the reverse strand, counting down.
AAATAAAAATAAAGCAGTGGGTCATTGTATTCCCAGTAAGTCCCACTGGATAAAGCTGTCAGCCAAATGAATTTAATAGAATGAATCTCGTTTGTTCCATTTCTGTTTCTCAAGACTGCAGTTTTAAGAAAGACCACAAGGTGGCCCTCAGCCTGAATTATCAGTCCAGTCTGGGTCTGCAGAGCAGCTGTAAAAATTCCTCCGGGTTTACTTCTGTTCCCAATAACACTGAGAATCAACCCAGAGTAATAAACCAGAGGACAATAAAATGGCTTACATAAGCGTGCTCCTGCTTCCAGCATGCTGTAATGGTCATTTCAACTGTTACCTTCCAAGTACTGAATTACTTAACATTACTGAAGCTGTCGAAATTCAAATGTTAATAACTTTGTCATATAAACACTCTTTGTTACAGAATGCGATGTAGCTGCTGATTTATTCTAGGGCAGAGGAGTTTGTTTTTGTACTACTTGGTGATTTTAAACCTAAGAGTATTGATTGCGCATCGTCATCATCTTAAGATTAAGATTTTGCAGGAGCATTTCAGGTGAGAGACATCTGAACAAGTAAACATTGATATTGAATATGGAAGACCCAGAGGTCCCCCACAGACAGAAGACTGTTCACCCCAAGACTGTGCCAGTTTACTTCATTGGCTACTTCAGCAAAGCCATGGATGTGATGGGTCATCCTAAACTAGAATTGGAAATAACTGTCATAAATGCATTATATGTAGTACAGTAGCAACAATTCCATATTTTTACTATTTTTAGGGTAGAACAGGAAGAGAGGCTGCCTGAACCTGTTACTCCTTGTTTCTGGCAACTGGTGTTTGTGGAAAAGGAGCTTCAGATATTCGCACGCCGGCATTTATGTAGAGTGACTTCAGTTTGTAGGCATCATGGTCTTAGTGGCATTTGATATGCTCTTCCTGATCATAAGGAGAATAACAATACTTCCTTGTGTGTATTGTTAGGCAGAGACCAGCCAGGTGAGCTTCTGTCTCTGAAATAGTTTTCAACATGTGCTGTTCATTGAGTCTTCCTGCACTATTTCTATTTCTGGTTAAAAACCTATCTCAAGAGATAGGTGCACTGTATGCAGAACAGTATTCCAGAGACAGGTTCCTGATGCATTCAGAAGCATCCATGTTTAGAAACAGGACAGGCTGATTTGTCTCCTTTCCCTCCTCACTCGCCATCCGAAGAACCACAGCTCAGTTTTTACTGAGCAAGTGTTTTGCAAGTTCATTGTCAGAATACTTCAAACAAGACATCCTGTAGCTAAAAATATATCTGAAAGTCCGTAACTGCGGATTCACTTTACAGTTTATTTTTGTCAGTCTGTGAAAAGTAGATCATTTGCAGGTATTTCAGACATCTTGCCCCTCACCCTGGGTTAACAAGCATTATTCAAAACCCAAGAAGTACCTTCTGGAGTAATTCAGAAAATGTAGTTTGATTATAAAAGTCTTCTTTGTGTGGCCCCAGTCCCAAGTGCAGAAGTACTCAAAATTCCTGGCATTCCTCCTTGCTTGTCACCATGTTTAATTTTAATCACTTTATTATGGAGCTTAGTGAGAACCATAGTTTCCACTGGTTAAGTGAAACAAGCTACCTCCTACAGACTCAACAGATGCCTTAATTTCTTTAAACCCTTTTCAGTTGAGGAAGCAGATGAAAGTGTTGAAAGTGCTTGACATTATGTAAGAATGGAACAGGGTCATAATTCACTTCATGAGCCTTCATTAGGGCACAGTTAAAACCATGTGTTTAAGTGAAATTGTACCTTCCAACAATGGAGCATGCATGGTTTTCTGTAGTGAGTATATACATGCATATTCAATATACATCACATGGTTTTGTTTATTTTTGACAATTAGTCAGAAGGCAATCACTGCAGAGATAGTTTTGAGTTCAATAAGAGCAGAATATTTGAAAAGGTTAACTTTGAACCAGCTGATATTTGCACTGAAAATGTAGAAATGACCTGGTGTTGTTTAATGTTCGTCCAACAGATTTGAGGCGCAAGACTGAAAAGGGGGCTTTTATAAGTGTAAATTCACATGAAAGGTATTTTTGCCAATATGAAGACTTAAACACAAATACAATTCCTATAAAAACACTAAGACTGAAGAATCAGACCAAGTTTCATAAATAAATCCTTTTTTATTTTGAACAATATAAAATTAAATCCTTTTTTACAATTTATTCCAGTATGAGATTTTATATCCAAATAAAGTAGCTACATTTTGATAAATAATATTAAAAATAACATTCATTCTTTGACAAAAAGTATCTCCATTTGCTCTTTCAATGTCTTTCTGGAAGAGATAATTGATAGCTGCCACATCCGTGAACTCTAGTGCTCACATAAGCAAGGACTGTCGCCACTGGCTTGTTGCACAAGCTCATGGTGGTGTCTCTCTTGGGATACAGGTAATAGTACACACAATTAAGTTATGTTTATATATATATCTAGAACAATTATCTACAGTTTGTGTCATGTCTTAAACTTACAAAATATACACAAGAGTCAGTATTAAGAAACAAATTCTACAGCCCTAATTACAGTTTGCTCCAGAACGAAGCTACCACTGATGCTCCAGTATTATGAAGCGTTTTTTTTACAGAAATGATAAGAGTGCTGTTCTGTTGTCCAGCTACACAGTGCACTTCACCCAGTCCTCATGGTGCATGTCCATAATTCCTTGGGAATTTTGTGGCGAAAGGAGGCGGCGTTCAGTCCATTTGCATTGTTTAGTCTCTGTTTCAATGGACGCTGCTGTGAGTCTTTCGCCATCCCAGTGGAGCTAATCTCTGAACTTGTGGATGTCATTGAAGAGTCTGTAGAAAGGGTAGGAGGCTTCATTGGTGTGAGGGCAGTTGTAGGTGCACTTGCAGGACTGAATCATCATGACCTGCTTGCTGAAGGCCTCCCCGTCCTCACAGCGGAACTTGACCTTGACCGTGCGGGTCTGCTGGGGGCTGCAGCACCTCCCATCCGCACAGGAACCGCAGTATTTGGGCCGGTATTTCTTCAGGCTGGAGCACCCCGCATACGAGATCCTCACGGCCTGGCTGGACTTCCTCGTTCGGCTGCACTTCTTTCCACTCTGGAAAAGCAAAGGAGGAACAAAGTCTTAAATGAAGGCTGCACTGGCAGGGGTTCGATTTATTTCTCCCTTGCATATCCAGGGCAGACTCTCTTGGGTAGTGATGGGGCTTCAATAGCCCCGACTCAAATACATACCTTTAAGCTGGTGTAGGGTGACTGGGTGCAGGGCCGGACTTCACAGATGCGCGTCTCCTTCACCAGCTTGCAGTCCCTGTTGTTGTTGGTAACCCTAGTGGAGATGCCCGTGCCGCAGGTCTTCGAGCACTGTGACCAAGGTGTGGTCTGGATGATGCACTTCTGGCTGTCAAACGCATGGCTCTCAAGCTGGCGGTAGGCTGCAGGAAAAAACATGAGACATAAGTTAATCTTGGAGAGGCTCTCACTGCCAGCCAGTCACCAAAGCATCTAACCATCAGACCAATGATGATGATGAACACATTGAAGTTATATCCATGTGACACTTACCAGGCAGAGACTTGAGACCTCCCTTGACTATGGCAATGAGCTCGTTGATGTTGGTGAGGTGATTGTCTGAGTCTTCAGGCTTGATGTCTTTGTCAAAGGTCTTGCTCAGCTGTCCCCTGGAATCGGGCACCTTGCCTTCATCACAAACCCATTCCTCACAGCACTGACCAGTCACCTTCACTAGTCTGGGATTGGCACAGCCCAGGTTGGGCAGGGACAGTTCCTGAGGGCACAGTGGGATGCACCCCACAGCCCCGTCAATACAGGTGCACTGGTGCTTGCAGTTCGGCTGGAAACTCTCTCCATTCTGGTAAATCTTGCTGTTGTATTCACAGGGTCTTCCTTCTGACCTGGCTGTAAGGACAGACAAAAAAAAATCTAAGTACCTTAAAAGCTTAAGTTACAGACTAAGAAAAGTGAATGTAACTATTTTTTTTCCTCTGTTGAGCTTCGTTGACCACAATTTACAGTACAAATTCCTCAGATACCCTAGAGACCTGAGGGCTGAACAATGAGCTACTTAGGAATCACTTTTCCTTCTGCAGGACGTATAAGCCCTGCGTTTAGTCCAGACGCTGAATTACATTCCAGACTGCTGAAATCACATGCCTTTCTGCCAAAGCGAAGAACAACAAAGCGTAACCATACATGGTCTAAAGACTATGGAACTTTCCTGGTAATAATCTCCCCAACCCACGTCCTTTTTTCAAAGTCTGAGAGATCTACCTCGGCAGATGCCTCTCGGAGCCCCCAGGATAGCTCCGAAGTTGCACTCCAGCCCCTTGGTGTGATCGCAGGGCTCGGTCTTGCTGCAGTCCTCGTTGAGCTGCCTGGCGCAGACTCGACAGCAGCCGCATCCATCCAGAACAAGACTGACGCCCGGAGCGCACCTGGGCACCTCCCGGGGACAGGCGCATTCCGACGGGCAAGATGAGAGGACCTGTGGGCAAATTCAGGAGTACCGGAATAAACAAGTGACCTAGCAAATGATTAACAGTTGTATCTAAAGCAAGCCTCTCTCTTCCTAAATTATGGGGGGTGTTTTTGGTTTCAAATTGTTCTCTCAATGGAATACCAGCTCTAAATCAAAACGTCGGTCACGCTAATCAATACTTCTTCAACTTACTAAAGTTCAACAACTGCTGAAAATCTTCTTAAAACTTGAGAAACCTATTACTTGTCTCCTTTACAGAAACTGCTACACACGGTCGTACTATATATATATGTATGTTAGAGAGCGAGAGGTCAATACACAGTACTTATCCCGTAAAAAGTTTTAAAACGAAAATACTAACTTACCATGCTGAAACTTCCCGAGATGATAACGACAAGCGGCAACAGCAACATCTCGGCGTTTTCGTTCTGTTCTAGAGACTTTCAAAGAAAACAAAGGTCGTCTCTTCCTTGTCTGTACAATATTAAAAAAGGTCTTCTTCGGAGGAATCGAACGGTAGCGAAGACGCGGTATCTCGTTTGTTTTGTAGTCTGGCAGGTAGCAGGGAGCTGCTGCTGCCTATAGCTGTGGTTGCAGTTGCACTGTGGTGAAACTCCGCTCCACCAGGCTTATATACTGTAGTGAAGCTGACGCAGTGTTGGCTGAATGTTGAACTGTTCCGAAAACTATGCAAGGAATGTTTCTTGGCGCGTTTTCCATCCAAGCTAAGCACCACCCTGTCTAAGTTTTTTTTTCTGAAATGGATTTTCCTCTTGCAATGAGGGCACTTTTTTGCTTCTTCCCTCATGCTGTTGCCCTCCTTTCTAAAACGATTTAAAGGCTTTATGTTCTTCTTATTATTATTATATTCTTAATACTTATTATTATTATTATTATTATTATTTATTATTATGCAAACGGGGGATATCATTAGCTCTCCTTATTCCTAGAAGGGGCACTGATGTTGATATTGAGTGGACAGTTAAAAAGCAATGAACTTGAAAGCAACAGCGCCATATTCTTATCTTGCGAGCTTCCCGGGTCATTTTAAATTTCAAAGAGAAGTTCAAAATCCACGTAGCCAACAAGCCGAGTGTTTGATGTGGGCCCAGGCTCTGTTTGCAGATTTCGTCAGCACGAATTCCAACATTTTTATTCAGAGAAAGCCCATCCCCCTCCTCGCATTCCTGCAAGAATGAGTTACCGAACTGGGACCACACGCAGAAGAAAACTCGAGCTGGAAGTGGAATGCAAGCGCGTGTGGTGTTTTGTCATATAGCCAGTTTTAGAGGTGTTATGTAACGGTTTAATTATTTTATGACACACTGCAATCTCTGCGGTAGAATACCACCTGTCCATTAATCAGCAAATCTAGTTTAGGATACCTGCCATAATTTTAATTGCAATCTCTCCCTTCGCCCCTTCGGGCTGCATTTATTACCGCCAGAAAACTGGGAAGACCGTTTCGGTCCTCTACTGCAAGTGGCACTTTTTTTCGATTCTTATATAAAATTGCCAAAGCTGGCGGTTTTGGAGGGGGTCACCCTTAGCGAGGCTCGTAAGACGTCTTAAATGCTTTCCTACAGAGCCTGGAAATAAAGTAAACTTTACAACTTCTATTTTTGGCCCTGTATCCTCTTTATTCCATTGTGCTAAGCAATTCCAGATGGGGAAGCAGACTCCAGACGTAACAATATTGCCATATTTGGTATGGCAGTAGCCTGCATTATTAACATATTTCTACTTCAGTTAACCAACCACAAAGCATTCCTGACAGCTTAAAGGGTTGTTAAATATGTTCTCCATACAGGAAATTCCTTACCGTTCCTTGGGTTAATTTACTTTTCACGCAATCTGTCCATCACGATTTAAATAAAAAATACCATTTGTGATCCAATTTTCCACATAAGATTTTAGTTTGGGGAGAAAAAATAGCATAGTAGTTTAGTCTACTTTTCAACGGGGTTCAAATAAGTGACATTCCATTGAAATTCGAAATTCTTATAAGATTATTAGTAGTTCCAAACTGGATTTGGACGAGAAGGCTTATTTTTGAGGATCTAGAAAGAATTGCTTTGGGTAACGAAGGAATAAGATGCGTAAAATATTTTCCAGTACATTGTTTTCTAATTATTATCTATATAAATTAAGGCATTTTGTATAAATCTTCGGAACACCAGCAATGGATATAAAAGTCATGAAACGTATGTTTCATACAAATAATGGGGATTAATAACGAAAAGCTTTACATACTGTATATCCAGTACATTTAAAGACGCGAGGGGATGCTTTTGCAGTCGAGGAGGGAGAATATTTCAATGGTAAGTTGTTTTTCTTAAGCGTGTTTTAAATCGCATTTTGAATGTATCTATTAAGACACCTCGCAGTTTTATGACAAGCTTATTTTAACATTAAATTACAGTATAAGCATGCGGTACATTTAGTGTGACAAATTACAGTTTGACGGTAATTGTACTACACAACTTTACGCACTTGCTGGCTTCTTGCCAGCCTCTGTTGATACAATGTATACGTGTATTTAATATATGTATAACGGCAAAAACAAAACACGGTTTGTAAAGTCTAAGGGCTCTTTCTGTTTTAAAACTGTGTCTGCGTTGTATACTTCGATCGACACACTAGATGGCGATGTGCTGCGGGTACTATTTGGCTATCTGTATCAAGTGCGAAGATAAAGTTAATGGGAAATGCCACGGATAGCTAGTTCAGTGTTCAGTTTGATATTTACAGTGATCTAAAGAACTGTTCAGGCATTATTTATGTCTGCCAGTCTCTAAAGGTATTTGTTTTCTCTACCGGTAAATGAGGGGGGTGGAAATAGTATTACAGTATAGAAGAGGTTTACAATTAGCAAACGGAAGGAATGATACAGTGCAGATTCAGAAGCATCATACTGAATGGTTTTGCTAAGCTATTTATATATAGATTCTATATAGAATGAAAACTAACAATCCCTCACGTTTCACCAAATACGGAGCGCAGTATAGGAAACTGCGTGTCAGGTATACGCGATTGTATCTCCCAAGCGAAGTCAGCGAACGTGTCCCGCGCTGAGAGCAGATTATCGGAAAGGTTACAAACGAGAGGATCCGATTCGGCCCATCTGTGTTATTCATATTCTCGTTTAGATGTAATCACATATCTTGGGCTGCTCAACTTAACTTTCATATAAGTAGCTGTCCGACACTGGGAGGAAGCACGTGTCAGTATAACTTGTCGATGCACATCAGCATGCTAATTTAAACCAGGACAGGAACTGTTCATCTGAAAAGGTGCTTGCCGCGCTTGGGTATTCTCCAGTATGATGTAGACGTCAGTAGTGCAATGAAAAGTATAATTTGTGTTTCAATGGAAACAACAGAGCCTTCATTTTAAGATGAGAAAACAAGGAAGAAACTGTTCCCAGGAAGCGGTATTAGAGGAGAAACACTGTCACAGACTGTCCAGCACTCTGTGACTGCGTCCTGGGTTGGTCTGACAGACTGTTGCACCGTGACGTACACTTGGAAGCATGTCCTTCAGATTCCTTATTTTTCAGATGAATGGTGTTTTTCAGAAACAGTGCTGTCATTGTAATCAAGGCAGGGAAGGTGGAATAAATTCCATTATTGTTCCGCCATCAACACTGTTGCATATTCAGGAAACATTACAAGTCTTGGCTGGAGCTCCTGATGCTGTAATGGTAAGAATAATATTTTCCTGGCACATTCCAAAAGAGTCCCAATAGGAGCACTATTTCTTGTCAGACAGAGGGTATAACTCCTGGTCCTTCGTAGCCTTGCTACATCATGTTTTCATTGCATGTAAAAACAGTTCCCCCACAGTGTCAGACTCCAGAGCTCAGGGACACATGTCCTTCAGCTGGAATACAATGGCTTGTTGGAGTTTCTTTAAGCACTGTCACTGCCACACTAATTTACAAAGCTTTCTGCTGGGTCTCCCTCCAGAGAAGGGCTGAGCTCTTGGTAGTGTTTTTATTAGGTTGCAATGGAACAAGTAAACGTTTATTCCCTGCTGAAAAGAGAAGAAAAGACACAACATTTTGGCTGTGGAGCCTTCTTCAGGTGTGTTTTTAGTAGGACAACAGATTGAGAAGCAAGGTTTTATGTCTTTGTTAAACCAATCATGTAATTATGCACAGATGTCATTTTATTGGTTATTTGTATGAAATAGAACTAGGCACCTTCATACTGTAAACCAATAAAGCAAATCCTTGTGCCTTTCATTCAATGGTGAAACAAAAACATGGGTCTGGAGTGTGGATGAATTCCAGGTATGCAGTGGTTACAAACCAATGGCTATGCATTGTAAACTGTCCTTAGTGAAGGAAGAAAGGAATTTACCACATAGCAAGACTGAATATATGCAGGTTGGGAGCAACATTTTTTTAAGTGCTAACTGATTTTCTGAAGAAATTAGAGCCTTGCAGCTGCTATTTCATGTTTCTTAATGTTAATTACTATCTTTTAGGGAAAAGCTTACACTTTTAAGCAGTGCCCTTCAAGCAGAAAAGAGAAGTAAATTTATAATGCACAAATAATTCAGATTCTACATCCATTTCAACAGCAGTTGTCACTTCCTGTTTGGATTTTAATTTCACAGATTGAATGTTTTACAGAAGTAATTGTTTTCTCTGTCCTCAGTTTCTTTGAAAATCTGTTTTGCAAAGGTCTGCATTCACAATGTTGCACAATTCAGAAAAGTTAAAATAAATTACACAGGTAATTCGCATTGTGCTGTACTGTACACAGTCATTTATGTCAGGAGTATATTGCAGTATCTGTAAAGCATGGGAATATTGATTCAGTATGGATGGAAATATTGTAAACAGTGTGTGTTAGTAACAAAAGGCTGGAGGTGAGGAGTTCTATGCTGTTAGTCCTCCTTGTCTGAACCTCCACAGCTCACAGTCCTTCCTTTGTCTTATCATTTCTCCCCAGAGGAAAGCAGATCTTATGGCTGCATGTGGCAGACTGCACTGGGAAGTCCTTCTCTGAGTGAAACACCAGAAAAGGACCAGGTGTGCAGTACTGTCTCCATGTGGACAGTAGAGCAGTGTGCCTTACACTTCTCTTTCCCATTTCTGCATGCTCATGTCTCTGGGGTGCAGAGATGACCAAACAGACAAGAGATTACATAAGGAATCAGGCTTGACATGAGCATCTACACCAGGAACTGAACACAGTCTCCAACAGGCATTTGTTCACCAGGCATACAAAACATTCATTGGAGTCATCGTAAATGTGCAGGTGCTTGGACTGAAAGATCAAAAGCTCAACCAACCATTAAATACATGAAACCTGCAAAAACAGGTAATGGATCATATGACGGAAATTATCGTATAACAACTTATCGATTAAGTGTAATGAAGGGCATATGCAATGCTCCAATAAATGTTTGTACAGTAGGAGGGGAGCCAGTGTATATGGCAAACATAATAAGAAGCTTACATAATAATACATAGGGGAGCTCTGTATAACCAACTGCTGTACTGTATGTGATCACGTACAGGACAGTGCAGATTTTTAGGACGAGTGTGCGAGAGAAGAGGTTGGAAGAGGAAGATGGGGCAGGGTGGGGTTTCCCAGAGGAGGAAGAGTGTTTAGGGAAAGGAGTCGGGGAAGGAGGATGAAGTAGGTAGGAGGTTCTCATCGGTGTCTGGAGGAACATCCTGCTCAGGGCTGACTGCCAGTCTTCCCTTTTAGACACCATGGAAAATACCTTCATTAGTACACAAAGCACATCAGAAAGAGTTTCCAAACTGCAGGCTGTTTACACTGCTTCTGACTTGATACCAGGCCAAATATTCAGAGCACTGGGACCTGCCGCTCAGAAAGATGTTGAAGTGAAAAGTCCCCTTTTTACATTTACGTAACACATGAATAAAATAGAATAAATGTATTAACAGCAAATGCACATTGGGGTTTTGAATATATATGTACAGTGGAAAATTTCTGTAATTTGTATGAACCAAGGTTTATTTTTCATATTATTGGTCTGAAGACCGATGGCGTGAATTAGTCTTTTAATGTATTTTTATTACCCTGTCACTTTCTGCATCATCGGCCAAGTTAGTGTTCACATGTGCTCTGCTGGACAGCCTGGGCCTCTGTCCTGCTGTTCCCATCACTCTCAGTCCTGACTCTGAATGGGCTCCATCAGCCCAGCAGGCTGCTGTTGTACTTTCTGATTTCATAATGCTGAGGCCAGATAAAATAGTTCGCTTGAAAATGTCCACATTTTATCCACGCAGCTTTTTCATCTCCATAAACAGGATTAACCCTGATACACGAGCCTATTCCATCACAAGTTTAGGCAACAATTCACTCAAAAGCACTCAGTCATTACAAGCTCAATCAAAACTAAGATCACCTGATTATTTTAAATGATCAAATTTTAAATCAGTCTTTATCAGGAGAATACGGCAACATTTGATAATGATGTTATTGGATTTGTAAGGATTCAAACTTGAAAGAAAAATATGCTGTATATAAACTGTTATTATTGATGTATTAGAAATATAATGAATGTTGTGTTCTCTGTTGTGTCCTAACAAGCTAGTTATCAGAGTCTATCTTCACTGATGTACAGTGTGTGGCTCTTTATGTCCCATTATAACTGTTGTGCTGTTGCTCCCTATAGCAGTAACTTCAGCTCTTGCAATGAAACTCAGTTCCCACTCCGTCTGATGGGAAAACCCACAGTCTCTTCTCTGCTGCTATGAGCTGTTCAACAGTGCTTATAGGACCTGCTGCAACAGAGCTTGCTGCTTTCCAAGCGCTGAGTGTTATTCTTGACTTCTCCAGAATCTGTAACTGGTACATGTCTGAGGCATTGAAGCATCCCCTGAGCATGATGCTGCCGCCACCAAGCCTGACTATAAGGATGGTGTAGACTGGGAGATGGGGTGTGTTGGGTCTGTGCCAAGCATAATACTTGGCATTTAGATGAAAATGTTGCAGTTTGGTCTCATGTGTCCACAGCACCATTTGTTCCAATTTTTCAGCATCAGTCTGGTGCTTTGTTGAAAACTCCATGCGGGACATGAGATGGGTTTTCTACTCTGCCATACAGGTTTGTGACTGGGATGTTGTTAACTGATGCACATTTTTCCCAGCTGTTGAACTGTCTAAACTCCATTAAACTCTTTCAAAGTTGTCTTTGACCATACAAAGGTGTCCCTCACCAGCTTCCTCCTTGTCCAGCTGCTCAGTTCGGATGGACAGCCCGATCTAGGCAGTGTCTGGGTGGTAAGATGCACCCTTCATTTCTTGATGATTGACTAGACCGTGCTCACAGGGATCTTCAGACCTCTCCTGATCTGTGCTTTTCAGTGACGTTATACCTGACTTGTTTTGAAAACTCCTTGGTCTTCATGGTTGAGCTTTTGCTTGACATTCCCTACCTGACCAAGGAACCTCACATAAACAGGTTTTTTACTCTGAAATCATGTGAACCACTATCGATACACACGGATAAGGGCCACTCAATTAATTGTGTGGCTCATCAAGGGGGTTTTGTGTACCTATATTAATTTAGGGTTTGACAATTTATTCAATCCTGACTTTTCTATTTTTCTTTTTTCCATTATCTATTTACTTATTTCTTTTGTGTATTGATTCAAATGTGTGGAGTAGGTTGTGTACATAACAAATATTAATTGTTACAGTACTTAATAGTGCCATGACTACAAGCTTTAAAGTAGCAAATGTGAAAACTGTGCAAAGATATGAACATTTTTGCAAGGCACAATATTTATGTGTTAATGCACTAGGACAGCATGTTAAATGTTATAAAATAATGTGAAAATATAATTTATTCAAATATACACTACACTATGTGCACAGGTTCATTATATCTGTAGTTTTAAATTAGAAGGGAATGTTTCAAACCTAATTAATATGATTGTATCTTAAAAAAAACTTTGCTGAGAGAATTAGCAGTCCTTTACTGTTATTCTGCTGTTTGGCACTGAAATATTGGCCAGGATGACAACTTTTGAAACAGAAGGTGAAACTAGAAGGATTGAAATGGAGAGGGGATGCAGTTTCACAGGTTAGGTATGGACCCGCAGAACAAGGTGAAAAAGCTCCCTGGAATGTGGAATTAGGAGAGCATTTCCTGTTTTCTTCTGGGCTGTGAATAAGGAAGGAAGTCGGGTTCTGTTCAGACATCCATGCAGCCTGGGTTCCTGTAAAGGAAAAAGCTAAACAGCCAGGAAGCTGTTTACAAAGTGGTTCAGTAGTGTACTTATTGTGAGTCAGTGAAGAGGACTGCTTGGAATGGTATATGATTGAATTAGCTGTGTGCAGAAGGAGATACCTGTGTGTTGAACTAGCTGAGCATGCTCCTGATTTACTTTTACATTTTGGTGCACTACCAAGGGCTATGCCAAGGGCTATCCTTCTGCTGCACCCCAGAGCTCTGGAATTCTATCCCAAAGGGTACCAGAGAGTCACCTTTCCTGACCGCTTTCAAATCCAGACTCAAAACCTTCTTTTTCAAAAAGCCTTTTATTTAATTGACGTCTGTGTCTGCTCCTTGCATATTCAACTGTGTTTGTTTTTAATTGTGCAACCCTGTTATATCTTATAATTGTTTTTTTCTTATGGTAAAGTGCTGTGAGAATCTACTTTTAAAGGCACTATATAAAAATTATAATTATAAATAAAATAAAGTTCATTAAGCGCCAGAATAAATCTTCATATTTAACAAAAGTAAAATTTTAAATGATTAAAAAAGCATCCTTAAACATGTTATAGTTAGAAAAAAGATGTACAGGTACTCCTCTAAGTACAAGTATCTTACTTATTCTAAATAAGTTACTTAACAGCTGGTGGCAGCCTGAATGGAGTAGTATCTGATGTACTTTGGGAGTGAACTAATAGGTGAGCTGGAAAGAGCTATGTCATGTGACATCAGGCCAGTAGCACTTATTACTAGGTCAGCTAATAACTAGAACACAGTGCGTCTGTAACTTAAGGCACGAATGAGCCAGTGCGGTCATACAGTACATGTTGACTTAAACGCTTTAAACCACTTCGTGACTGTGGAGAGATTCTCCCTCCGTCTCTCTCCTCTCCGCCAATGAAATGCGCTTGTTACAAGAGAGCAATGTTTTGCCAATAAAATCAACTCTTGGATTTTTCCAATGAATGAAAAAAAGAATTCGTTTAATGCTAAAACAGAAGGTACTGTATCTATAAATTAATTTGGATTATTTTATCTTGTTCATGTGCGACCACGCTATTCTCAAATTAATGGAATTTAAAACGAAATTTCTTGAGGGATGACACCAACCAAATCCAATAAGACTCGGCTGTCAATAATTTGCAATCCCTGTTGACGTCATTCCACACTTAAAATATAAATACTAAACGTCATCTCCTTCTTTCCCTCGCTTACGTCTTCTTGAATCCCATCTCTACTTGTGCAGCTGCCCGTTGGTCACTCCTCTCTCTCTGCAGGCAGGGGGGTCCAGCCTCCTCCTTCTGTGGCCAGAAGGTCAGTCCTCAGCCAAACTTTTAATAAAACACTACATAATCCTTTCGGTACGCCCAGTTCCTGGGTGGTGGTGTTCTTAGTGAATCCATTTTAGTGGCGCTTAATAATTGACATTATTGCGATTCACATTTGAAACATTTTGTTCCTTAGAACACTTCGCTTCTTCCCTTTTTGAAAGACAAGTTTCCTCGCACTCGCCTTTCTGAGTAGACGAGAAGGGAGCCCGTATGTTTCCTGCCAGCCTCTTGTTACCGCCCGGAGAGCGGACACTGAACTGTGATACCTTTTCATGTGGTTAGGATCATTTGTAGCGTAAAACAAAAAGTAGGCGCTTTCCCATTTCGAAACGAGAAGAACATAAACATGCAACTGTATTTTTATCGAGCCGCGCAGAAGTGAGCCACACATTTTGCGCGATGATTTACAGACGTGAACCCTGAGCTGACAGGTTGCGCGATCTGTGGGGACTGATAGACCCGTGCACGTGACGGTTTGTTAGTGCGCGTCATTCGCGTCCCGGCTCTCGCCTGCTTATTTGTCCTGTCCGCTTCCGAGTTTGCAATATTAGAAAATTAAGACTAATCGAGAGGCTGAGCGAAATAAAAAGACCAGCTCGCGAAAGGCTCACCCCCAATTTTTGTTTCTAGGAAGGGATTTAAATTTGAGCGCAGCATGGCTGGATTGATGGCAGGGTTTGGCAACTTCACTCACGCGGTTGTGCGAGAGATTCCCGCATCCTTTGCCAAAGAAGCACTGAGGACGGGCAGCGCGGAGGTGGACCTGGCCAGGGCTCAGAGAGAGCACGAGCTCTATGTCGGGGTGCTGAAGCACCAGCTCGGGCTTCAAGTGCTCCAGCTGCCCGCCGATGAAAGTCTCCCAGACTGCGTGTTCGTGGAGGACGCAGCCGTGGTGTGTGGAGACACGGCGCTCATAACCAGACCGGGGGCACCCAGCAGAAGGAAAGAGGTATTGCATTGTTAGTGCAAGACCTTAGAGAGCTCTGAGAGGAATAGCATGAAACTGTGCTTTCTAGCCATTACTTAATTAATTGCGCTTTTTATGAAGTGTCAAGTTCTCTGCCTGACGGAGTGAGCCAAATGTTTATCTGAATGACTCTAAATCCTTATGATTGACCGTGTTGGGTAGCACTTCTTTTGTTGCATATTGTATGAGGGTTTGTGTTTCACAGACAACGCCCTTTGAAAGACAGCAGGACCTGCTCAACAGCGGGTTAAGACATGACAGTTGACTGACCGAGTTCATATCAGTATCTACTTCCTTCAGGGGAAGAAGAAGCGTTCTCTGTCACTGTTCTTTAATGGCGCGTGTAGAAATCGATAAAATGTATACATTTCTTTGTTTAAAACGTTCTCAGATGTGTTTTCACTTAGCTCCGTCTGGATGAGACTTTGACAGCGCTCGGCTGTCACAGAGACGCTTTAGTCTTGAGCCTTCCAATATAGAATACCAATTCCAGGGGCTTCACGGCAAAGTTATGCTTATGGTATGTATGCAGTAAAGAGGAGGGGTGCTTGTAATCTATGTGACCTCGTTCAAAATTATTTTTGTTTTACAAATATTAAGTTGCGGGAGCGCATGGTTTAAGTCCGCACGTGTTTCCGCACCGTACAAGACAAGCGGTCAGTCTTTTACTCGGAACCGCAACTTTGTGTCGTCTTCGCTTACACACCCGAAAGCAGCAGTAAAAATACACATTTCCTGGTGAAAACATATGCAGAGATCGGACTGTGCTCCGTTAGGATTGTGAAGACGCTTACAATGTCCACCAGCGACCGACGTGTGGCCCACTGACATGTTTTTGTTTCGTGTAGAACAAGATGTTGATCAAAGTGGAGGATCAGTTAGGTACCTTTAGACTTTTAGTGCCATTGCGCGTCCTTTTCGAGGAGGAATTTCAAATGTGAAGCAATTGGTAGTTCGCTTCATAATTTAAAATATGCAGTAATGTCAATCCCACACCCCAATGTCTGCTAAAATATTTAGTATTAACAGATTTAAAAATACTTAATTTAGTATAATTTCTGTTAAGATTTAATTAGACGCATACACTCTAATACACTAGTCTTATTGCTTTCTTATAAAAGAGCTGCGAGATTAATGGAGCTTGTCATATTTGCCTTAATTTGTGCACTGGAAGATACTATTAATAGATTTTTCTCCTAGCCGCTGAACTGTCTTGTGGAAGGTGCTGTTTGAACAGAGCCCTGTCACATCATGTTAGGGCCAGTTACACTGAGCTTAATTCTGCTGGTAGAGCTTGCTCCAGACAGGCAGAAAGTGGTTACACATCCCATAATTTGTGCCACTAAACGGGGGAATTTTTAAAAACTTTTCAGAACGATCAGAATAAACAGTTGTGGATTGTATGGTCTTTGGTTATGTTTCACAATGCAATGAATGAAAAGTCATGAACGGCACACACTGAAATTCTAACTGCAGTCAAATACACAAGAGTACTATGCTAATTCATTAATTTAATGTTGCCCTTTGTCTTTCTTTGGTGAGGAGTCATTTTAAAATTGAAATTAGTGCAGAAATAGAGAAATTATCACAAAGCTGGTATCTCTATTGAGTGAGGGGGCAGCTTTTCTTTAAACTGGCCAGCAGCCATATCACTCTACAACTCATAACTGGCAACCCCCTGAAGCTAAGCAGGTGTGAGCCTGGTCAGTACCTGGATGGGAGACCTCCTGGGAAAAACTAAGGTTGCTGCTGGAAGTGCTGTTAGTGGGGTCAGCAGGGGGCGCTCACCCTGTGGGTCCTACTGCCCCAGTATAGTGACGGGGACACTATACTGTAAAGAGGCACCGTCCTTCAGATGAGATGTAAAACTGAGGTCCTGACTCTCTGTGGTTGTTAAAAATCCCAGGGTGTTTCTCGAAAAGAGTAGGGGTGTAACCCCGGTGTCCTGGCCAAATTTCCCATTGGCCCTTACCAATCATGGCCTCCTAATAATCCCCATCTATGAACTGAGCGTTCTGGCGCACTATGGCTGCTGTCGCATCATCCAGGTGGTGGTGGAGGGGAGTCCCCATTACCTGTAAAGCGCTTTGAGTGGAGTGTCTGGAAAAGCAGAATATACTGTGAGTGTAAGCAATTATTAATTATTATTATAAACTGAAGCCGCCTTTACAGTCCTATGAGAAGTGCTTCTACTTCTAACAAGCTCTTTTGAGGGGGCAGTTGAAGGGGCCTGGCTTGATCAGGTAAGGCTGTGCTTGCTACCTGCAAGTGGAATTGCTTCTCTTGAGTTGTGTGATTCCTGCTGCCTTCAGGGCAGCCCAGCGCCTTTAAGGCCAGGTTGATCAAAAACCTGGTAATCGTGTTACAGGTTGCAGTGGTTAAACTTTAATTTGTATTTGCCTGTTTTTTGTGAACTTATGTACTGGGTATCACGTGCTTCTAATGCAGCAAAATGTGATACTGGTTAGTGCACAAAGATGCAGTGGCTGAGCTGTATGTATTTCTCACACTTTGCATTATCTTTTTTTGCACATGCAAATGTCTCCTCTATAGAATATAGAGTTTCTCCCTTCCTGGTCTTTAAATTTGGAGTCCCATACGTCTTGTACTGTAGATTTGCTATTGCCAACTACTTCTGGAGTCACCTCAAAAATCACTTCAACAGTAACAGTAAAGGGGGCAAGTGAACAGAAGGCCAAAGACAACAGATGTATCTTTACTTTGGTCTCTTCAAAAAACATCTTTGTGCAAATCTTGGGGGAAGAGAGTGTGGAACAGCTGGAAGAGCCCTTTCCAAGCTTGGCTTTCAGAGGTGGTGAAAATATGCATCTGCTGGTCTCATGACAGATGGAAACACATGATCAACAGTGAAGAGAAGCTATCAGGGCCACTGTTGTGAAGTGCTAGGAGGGTCAGGCCCTCAGTGTGACCTGTAACCTGATTAGATTAGCCTGACTTTGAGTGAGTGTTTTCACATGGTCTGAACCACTTCACATGCTAAATTCAGGACACATGTTTCTTGTCCACCATAGTGATTTGGTATCAAACACTATTCTAATTTTTAGAGTTAGGCCTGATTGGATTCCTTGTAAATCAAGAAAAAAATGTAAAGAAAAAGTTAAAGTGTAAAGAGCTCAGTAAATTGTCACTGTGGGTTTATTTTTAGGTCTGAAGCTATATGGAATAATACACTGTACCATTTGGTTCAATTTAATTGTATAATATTGTGGCCTTTCTAATTTATAACTAAAAAGTTTTTTTTTTAATCTTAGGAGCTTGTTTGGTCTACATTCATGTGAACATAAATTAAATCTAGCTTGGGCCCATCAGTGTGCTACAAGTTAAATTCAGCAAAACATGACTCATCCCATTTAAGAAAAAACCTTACAGAGTAAAGCCATTTCCTATGCATTTGCATTTTAGGAGCTAAATGAATTACTAGTAGGAAACCAGCAAGGAAATGAATGACATCATTTTTGGAAAAGCTTATGTGCACTTCTGCTTTCCTGGGAGCATTTGGTTTCTAATGCAGTAGAGCTTTACATTATGATGCTTTTACCTTTTCAATGTATGTTAGGAACCGCAAAACTACATACTGAACACAAAAAAAGCCAAGAGCTTTTCAAATCAGAAAAAATATTTTTTTTTGTTTAGCGACCAGTGAAATACTTAATTCATTGAACAATTGTTTTATACCCACAGAAAGTCACTTTGCATTCCACCAAGTAAAATAGCCTAAGTCTTCATGTGAATTGCTTCTGTACAGTATGTACAGTACTGCTGTGCATGAAGAAACTAATGTGGTGATTAAATTAAGATGGGATTTTCTGCACGTGCTTTATGATAGAGAAGGGGCACACAATAAGAATCCTTTTCACTAAAGTTGGTTTCCATCCTGAGCTTTCTCCCAAAGGTTTACCCTTCCCTAAAGTACCGTTTTTACAGAAAAATCATATTAATAGAAATCTTTATTTTGGTGCCTTTCATGTTACATCATCAAAAGTTCCTTTAAAACAATAAAAGCAAAAATCATTGCACCTTAAAAAAGCAAGGTCTTTGTGCCAAGATGAAGCTAGGATGTGTTGTCACATGTCAGGGATTATCAGGAATGCCCTCTGAGATAACATGGGGTAAAGCTGCTAAAATTAGAGTAAGATATCAACATACAGTAACACACTAACATACAGAGACACTGTGGTGTAAGAGGTATGCATAATCTTCAGAGATAGACTTGAATCTGAATGAACAGGTTCTGTATATTAAGATTACAAATTGTGTTTATGCTATATCCTCTGGTGGATTACTGCATCTGTGGAGAATAAGTCTTGTTTATACTGTATATTATTGCCCAGTCTTTATCTTCAATATCATACAGTAGATATCATAGATATAGATAGTTTAGTTGTTGTGCCACAGTGGCTATACTGAAAGTTTAATTAGAAGTACTGGCTTTTTTTAAATTGGAGATGCCAGTTTGTCTAATAGTTGTCTATTTTGCACCTGATTTGTTTTTGGTCTGAGTCTGAAAGCAAAACAAAAAATCCCCCAGAAACAGAAGCGAAGAGATGGTGGGTTAATGTGAAAGTCAGGAGAGACATCAATACATTAAATCAGGTTAGTATAGGGTAAGGGATGTTTTAAGGCATATTTCAGGTGTCAGAAGCAGCCTTGGGGTACTGCTGGGGTTGGTGACCATTGGTCAGCTCTGGTGTCCCAGTGGTGCATCAGAGAAGTCTGGATGTGCTGCTCTGTGTCTCACATAGAAGCTTCAGGGTGTTGGGGCTGACAGAAACCTTTATATCAAAAAGTGACAGCAGGTGAAATGAACTGATTCGATGTACTGTATACGCTAATCCCTGGTTTAACAAACAAATCAAATCTCTGGAGCAAGGCTTTTTACATGTCTCCTCTCCTCGGATTTCGAGACACTGTAGGCTTTGCTTTCATCATCAGATGTCTTTTAAAATTACTAATAACGAGTTTTATACATAAGCTTTAACAATACATCTCAATGCAGCTTATAATCAAAATATTTCTTTATGAAATACGGTGGTTCATTTGTCCTTTATTTGTCTTATTTGTGCATTAAGTTTTAATCATTACAGATGCAGATCATATTGTTCTGTCCTTACTATGCTGCAGTGCACAGTGCATTTTTTTTTGTGAAGCACAGTACAGTACATCTCCTAACACAAAGATCAGGCAATACGAATTTGAGGAATTCCTCATCTGTAGAGTCCTGTTTTCAGGCATCACGAAGATAATTTGTCTTCTTTTTATTTATTAATGAGCTGTTTTTTCTTTTTTATTACACCATGTTGTGCCTAAACGCTTCAGAGTGTTCTAGCAGTTGTGATTTGGTTCTTCAGGGATGTGTTTTAGTTGACGAACGGGGTCGGTGTGTTGCTGGTGGTGGAAATCTTTGACCCTGTTTTAGAGGGTTTATACGTTTTCAGATGAATTACAGTGACTTGACTAGCCTCAGGGCGTCGTGGCGATGCAATGGTGAGCATTGCTGCCTTGTAGTGCTGGGGCCCTGGTTTCAATTCTGGACTTGGGACTTGGGCGGAGCGGTGGCTCTGTGGCTCAGGATCTGCGCCTGTGGCTGGTGGGCTGCCGGTTTGTATCCCGTGGTCGGCAGAGGAATCCTACTCCATTGGGCCCCTGAGCGAGGCCCTTAACCCCAGCTGCTCCAAGGGTGCCGTATAAATGGCTGACCCTGCGCTCTGACCCTAAGCTTCCCTCTCCCTGTCTGTGTGCCTCTGTGTCTCATGAAGAACAAGCTGGGGTATGTGAAAAAGACAAATTCCTAATGCAAGAAATTGTATATGGCCAATTAAGTGATCTCATCTTATCTATCTGCATGGAGTTTGTATGTTCTTCCAGTGTTTGCATAGCTTTCCTCCCACAGTCCAGAGACATACAGGCAGATCTGTGTGTGCCCTGCGATGGACTGGCATACCGTCTGCAGGTATCCTGCCCTGAACTCATTGCCTGGTGAGTTGTGCTCTGGCTTCCCCCTGACCTTGTACTTAATTGTATTGCTTTGTATGGTGCTTTTTGATACAGGGACATTAGTCTTAGAGATGAGCAATGAGATTTAAGTGTAGATTAAGTTTGTTCGGCACTGTCACTTGTCACTTTTTCCTTGAGGTTTAATCATTTAGCTGGTGACTGATGAATATTTTTAACCTGCTCTCTCTAGACCAGGATATTTTCAGTTTATCCTCTACATGTATACATTAACCCTACTTAGCCTCCAGGCTTGCAAGTGGCCATAATCATCAATCCACAGCTACACATTTTCTTGCATGGATACTTTTTTTATATTCCCAGAAACTAAGGTGCCAAAATCAAAATCTATCCCTTGAGAGGTAAGTTTGAAGAACCTGGGTCAGGGAAGAGCAGCTCACATGTCATAGACGTGTTTGATCAGACCACTGTAGCACATTGCTGGCATGTCCTGTAGAATAAATCTCTTAGACTCAGAAATGTCAGTGTGGAAACAGAACCATAGCTGGACTGTCCCCACAACAGCAGCCACACAATCCTGTGGCCCACAGGCCACTGCTCTGTCTCTCTAGCACACGGCTAGGGGTTGCACCCGGGTGCCCAGGACCATATTGAATCAGTGATCCTCCTCTCTGATTGTTCATATGACAGTGATGGATACGTTCTGAACACTTAAAATGGATTAAATTAATTCTTACAGTTCAGTCATTTTAAAGTTTTAATAAGTTTGCAACTGTAAAACGTATTTTTTTCTTTTTCCAGTATTAGGAAAGCTCATCTTTTCCCTAGACAAAGTTTAGGGCTTCATTTTAAACAGTACCCTAGGAGGACTGTTGTTTTGAAATGTCTTATATGCAAGCTATCTTAGCCCTCAGGAGCCTGACACCCTGGTGAGAATGGGAATTTTATCTCAGTAAATGGTGACTGGCCAAAATTGTTTTCTGCACTGAATGTGAAATTCCAGGGCAGCCACCTGCTCCAGAGGTGATGCTCTGATGGAGCTTGTTTATTTTTCAAGAGCATACAGAGCATGTTGTTTGATCACATTCACAAGCTCGTACTAACAGTTTCCATATGACAGGTTGTTGAAAAGCTGCATTCGAAATGTAAGCCTGACCACAGATCTTCTGGATGTCATAGAGCAGTGACGTGTATCTCCAGGCATCAAAAGTTGCAAGATTGGCAGGTTTTCATTACGTCTGCGTTCTTCACTAACTAGCCAATATATCTTAATTGGACCTATTAGGGACCTTGAAAAACACTCTAGCTATTAATTATTCAAAGAGACCTACTGGACTTACGCAACATTGTGTAAGAAAACAAAGGCATGTGCAGAAGGAGCCAAGAAAGACCACAGGGAATAATGTATTCAGGCCAGCTGACTGTCAAAATCTATGTAGAGCTCATGGTCCCCTGGACGGGATGAATTATGCTCACAGTTCTTCCGTCCTAAGGCAGGACTCACTTCAGAGTGCCAAAGCTTTTGGCCCCAGAATGACTCATCTGCTAAAAGCATGTGCAGTGCAGCATGAGCCCAACCTGAGGCCCGAGACCTGCTGGCACTGGATTTCCTGTTTCTCCACCCAGCTTTGACCCCATGTGGCAGATTGAGTCTGATCCCCTGGAAGTTTGCACGGTGCCTGTGTTTGTCCGAAGGTGAGGCGTGACCTGTAGAGAAGGCCAGAAAAGCCCCCTGCAGCTCACTTTGGAACACAAAACAGTTACGAGTGACGAGATGCCCACTTTCCTATGCTGTATGTGGCATATTGATCTGAGCAGTGGAGCTGAGCTCTTTATTTCATGGCTTAATAATACTCTGTGTGTTTAGGGTGTTTTCTAAAACCACAAAGTAGAATTTGCCCTGATCAAAGTTCTGTTTGCATTCTTTCATACTGCTCGGGAAGCTTTCTTTGATATAACAAAGTCCATCTTTCATTATTTAATGATGACGAAGGTAATGACTTCGCTTCACCACTGAAGTGCAGCCCCCCCAAACTCATGGTTCCCACTACCCAGATCAAATGGACATGAGACAGGTGGTTTTAACAGCTGAAATAAGGGTGGAATTTATGGAGACTAGATCATACTGGTCCAAGGGGAAATTTAGTCATGACATTGATCCAGAATTCCTATGAGCCCTTTACCCTTTCTGTTCTAGTCCAATGCAAAGATGGTCTCATGATTCCTGAGAGGGTGCAAATAGGGTCATGACTATGGAATTCAAACAGTAACCCTTAAGTGTTCTGATAAAAAATGACCTTGTCCATGAAACCTTCTCAATTCTAAATCTTTGAAAAACGTGGATTTTATGTAACACGTATATTAAATCATATATGCTTCATCAAAAAATTCATTTCCTGTGAAATTTGACTTCAAATGTAAAACTGTCGTAGCTTCTTATTGAGCACATACAGTATATAGCCATTGTAAAATGACAACACATTTAGGAACTCATAAATGTTGAGTCTGAAAATAAACTTTGACTTTTGAAGTCTTTGTCTGACTTCAGACAGGGTTATGCTGGAGCACATATAGGAAACCATATATGCATTGTCACAAAAAATCCTTGACCATGAAAAGTGATTGGTTTGGAGCCCGGTGATCAATACTTACTTCTATACTGTATTTGTTTAAAGGAGAGAATTTCACAGTGAAAGAGAACATGCATTTAACCTTTGTGTGTTGCCCTGCGGGAACAAGACCTTGACAAACCAAGTTGGTTTAATATGCGCTACATGTACAAGATCATGGGGTAGATTAATTAAAGGCTATTTTGATGGTGACTCAAGGTGAAGATTTTTATTGTATCCAGAGTTAGTTATTTGCAGTCTGTTTGTGAATTAATATCTGACCAGTTGCACATATCTGTAGGTGGATAGGAGTTGAGTTACAGTTTCAACACGTGGCTTTAATTGGTTTGGAAGACCACAGTAATCCCTGGAGTCTCTGAAAGGAAGTCATTAAGTGAGAAAGTAGGATGTCCACTTTCGGTTTACATTCTTGATTAATTCACATGCATATTAATCAGGTTTGCTTATGATTGTCAGTCTGTGTTGTTTCTTATCCAGATAACAATGTGCAAATGAGAACATTCATATGAAAGAATTGAAGCTGTGAATTAAATCTGCAATCCGTGTGTCTGCAGTTCATTCTTTGCTGTTTTGTAGGTAATTTGTAAGTTTGTAAAAAAAATTCTTCTATTGGGTAAGCAAAACTGGAATTTCAGAAATATATTTTTTGTTTGTATGTTTCAGTAAAATTTAACTTTACGTGCAAAAAGGAAGAAAATCCCTTTGTATCCGACTTACTGAGGTGAAAAATGATTACAACAGTAAGCCATGGAAAGATAATATGCTGGTTATAAAAATATTTTCCATTTGTGCATTTCAAGGCAATCGGTTTTCTCTAGATGACCATCACAATCCTAAATAAAATATATATTTCATCCCTGTGAACAGGGTGGTGGTGGCTCTGAGGATGTCTCATTGGCATTTTCTGTGAGTTCTTCACTTTTCTCTTGTGCATTATCCAGGAACACACTGGTGAAGCCATTTCAGTGGAAAGGTTGAAAGCATTGGACTGTAGTGTGTAATATAATTTAATTTCTTTATACATGTTGAAATATCCTGTGTATTTGGAAGGTCCAAATACAAAGGCAACTGTGAAGTTGTGTAAAGGGGCTGGTTATAAGAGATCCCTTGGTGAATTCTGTGATCTGTCTAGTACTTTTTGAGGTCTTTGTTAATGTTCACTGGGGAACTCTTATTTCTGATTGGCTTTATTTTTTATTTTTGGTATTCCTTTCCTAGAAGCAAAAACATTAACAGAGATGGTCTAATGGACTGTGTTTTCTATGTGCTTGCAGCATGACATGGCCCTCTCCAGTGATACTTGGTTTTAGTCACATTTAATGGCCCGATAAGTGTGATTGGATATGGAGGTTAAAATTGGGCTGTACCCCCAAGGCGTCTCTCCTGAAGAAACAGAACAGAGTGTGGAAAGCAATAAGTGTCCTGTTGATTTCTTTTCTGTAGTGGTAAAATGCCTCAGTTACTGTTGATGACAGGTCTGTGCGCTCAAGTACTGCTCCCACACTCTCCATCAGACATTGCTATCAAACCTGTTAGTTCGATATTGTATCTCCTTGTCTAAAAAAACATTACACCAGCCACTGTGTAATTGATTGAGATAGAGAAATTGTGCTGTAGCAATAGAGAACACTTGTTGTCTTGTCTTAACTGATCTTGGTGCTTGCTTGCTTGATTATAAAAGTAATGATGAATTGCTTGATTTCTGCATTTTAGCTCAAATACCTGTTACGAATTGAGGGCTTTTCAGTTGAAATAGGCTTTTGTTGAAATTGCAATCATTGTTCTTCCTTGATTTGCCTTTGCTTTGCAGTGATGCCTTTAATCAGGTGAAGATTTTATGCACACACACCATCAACAATACAGTTACATCATCAATACTCGCACACCATCATTGATACCTAGAGTAAATTCACAGCAGTGTTATCATCACCTGGGACACTTTTCAGCAGGATGTTCGATCCTTGATAAAGTAGTTTATCTTCTCGTAAAATATGGAGTTGGTGCTGTTTTTCTACTATTGAAGAGATTTCTGTATCTCGGATTAAGTAATGGATTACTGGATCTCAGAGCATGCCATGAAAATTCCTGAATCAGACTAATCCCATCTGTCACTGTCTGTTGCTGAGATGAAGTAGAGAAGCCATAATTATAGCCTCTTCTCTGATGTTGAGGTTCTGCATGCTTTTAATCTAGGCTATTGGAAACTTTACCACAAGTCACATAGCTGTGTTTTTTAATGTTCTTGTTTGTAACTGTCTGTGTACATGACTGGTTTGAGGGTCAGCTGTGCTGCCCTGTGTG
Source organism: Atractosteus spatula (assembly GCF_055471065.1). NCBI lineage: Eukaryota > Metazoa > Chordata > Actinopteri > Semionotiformes > Lepisosteidae > Atractosteus > Atractosteus spatula. Next base: position 333,334 of record NC_142716.1, on the reverse strand, counting down.
GAGTCTAGGTACTTTCCCCGTGTTTGTGTAAGATATTTCCTGGTGGTGCAGTTTTCTACTCACCTTCTAAAGTTCTGCTTTATAAGAGAACTGATATCTCTAATTTGTTGCTGTGTGCTATTTCCAGGCCTAGGTAGTGACTTGTGCCCGGCAGTGTATTAGCCCTATTCCAGTCTGCTGTCTTACTTTAAATGGATTCTTTGCTGTTCTACACCAAGGAGTACACAGTAGAAAATGATAAAGCCTTTTCTCTGACTGCTGTAGCACCTTACTCCTGGGCTCAACAACACAGCTGCCGACATTCAATGCTCACATGAACCTGGTCTATAAACGTCTTACAGACACAGCGTTTCTTCACCCTTACCTGCAGGTCTGCAGTGTAACTGAGTGCAGTCATGTTTTGTGTGGCTTCTTGTGAACTAGTACAACTGGCAGCCTGCTGATTGAGTGATTTACAGTCTTTATGAAGGTGCACAGTGGCAAGAGCAAAGGCTTATTAATGATCTCACATCTTTTCAGTAGGAGTTGTGAGGCAGGTTGGGTATACAGCTTGTGACCCTGGGTTTATGCTTGGGTGAAGGAATGGCTTGGTTAAACAGAATCTATTTAAATAAATGCACAGGTATATACTATTAGGAGCATATATACAGGTGTAAAATTGTTTGATGGGGTCTTCATTAGATTATTTTTTTACTGATTACCCCCTTCATTTAATCTTTTTTATCATACCTATGTATTATTTTCAGTCATTTTTTTCTCCCAAACAGGCAGCATGTAATTTTATCCCTGTAGCTCATGACAGATTTATTGTAGTATGTTAAATGCAAAGGCACAGTGGCACATTCTGTCACGCACTATAGTCACTACTCTGCAATAAAGTCTTCAGACTGTATTGTACATTGTGTTGCAGCAGTAGTTCAGAACCCTGAGTTATAATAGCTCTCAAAGTAGTAAATTGCATCATTGAACAACCTTAGAAGAGTAAACTCTGCTGTTTACCCTGATGTTTAAAAGGGCAAATTCTGCTGTGAGTTGTTGTTTTGTGTGTCCTGTTACAAGCTGTGACTACAACCCCACATCCACGCTTTGAAATTCTATTGCCTCCTCATTAGTGCCTCATTAGTGGTATTAATTCCGGGTTGGGACAGGGCTGATAGCAGGTTTTTTGAGTTACCTGTTTTGGGGACAGTGCGCAATGTTAAAACTGACCATATTACAAGTCCAGTAAGCAATGGACAATGTGTTGTAACTATTGTAAGAGAAAGCCCATGTTCTTGCTCTGCTAGCATGCTGATTTACCAACGCTAGTAAGACATTTGGTTTGGTTTCAAGAACACAATATTAATATAATGATAAAAAGATCCCAGAATTGTAAAAGAAGCCAGTTTATTAAAGAAAAGAGTGAGGAAGACAGGCATGTAAAATTCCACAAGGTCCAGGGGATGACCAGGAATGTGGAGGACTCTTGCCAAATTCCCTGCAGGAGTTGCTTCATCTGGCTGCCGTGTGCCTCCTGGGGCCAGCTGTCCACGTCTCCCGGCTCGCGGTGAATGCCAGCCGGCTGTCTGCTCCAGAGCCAAGGCCAGGGCATGTCCTTCACCGTCCCAGACTCCCCCTCACTTTCTTTTTTTAACTGTGCTCAAAATGTGCCAGATCATTCTTGTCAAAGTGAATAATATTTTGGACTGTCTCATTTATCAACCACATAAGTCCTTGCCAGCCAGCTGGATATGATGTCATCCATGTCATTTTAGTGCTGGTAACTTAAGCCATTATACAAGCAGCCGATATCCAGGACCTCATAATGTACAGTAACCATACTTCCTCAGATAAAAGAGCATGCCATGGAGGAGGCTCTGCGGGGTTGAGTTACACAGTGTAGTACTGTACTGTGCACAGTTGTGCAGAGCCTCTAATGGCATTCTGAGTATTTTTAATGCTGTTGAGATGAGACGACACATTTTGGAGTGGTTAGGCTGCTACTGTCTTGTGGTAGTGATGTAATCTGAAAGTTTCTCCAGCACGCGCTGTGGCTGACTGATCACTCTTGTCACAAATGAATTCTGATTCTGGCCTTGCAGTGGGTGATATAGGGCTTTGGTTAAAGAGAAATGACAATTTCTGTCTGCTGCTGGAGATGACAATAGGGTTCTACTAAGAACTTAGAACACTGCCTTTTCATTTGGACATTGTTGGCAGAGATTTTGGAAGATGTTTTTTATTTCATAGGAAATTTGACCTAGGTTAATTGCGAAAATTGCGAAATCAGAATTGCTTTTTTGTTAGTTTAATGAATTACATTTTTTAAATTTGTTGTTAGTTCTCAGAAAAGTGTGAACAGTTCATTAATTATATGTCTTCATGCTTCTCTCACGCAGTTGAAGAGAATAGACTGTTTGGGATTAAATACCACTTTTTAGTTTTTGAATCTTTCTTTAATTCATATTACTTCCGTTTAATATAATTAATAGCACAGTTAAATAAGTTGTTTTGCAGTCAGTTTGCTTACTAAACTAAAGCAATAACAAGCCTTTTTCAAGGCAGTTGGAAAAGAATGCCTCAATCAGCCTTTCCCACTGTCAGTGCGGCTTAGTCCAGACGCTCATGATGTAATGCATTTTATCGACAGCTGCATTAGTGGACTAAAAGCTGTCAGTATTCATATGCCCCGTTTTATGGTTAATTCTTGACCAAGTCTAAAGGGAGTACACAGGGGACTGTCACCATTTGAACACTGTCTGTGTGAAATGTCAGCTTTGATCAATTCAATGTGCAGGGAGTGTTTGTGACTGGTGAGAGTTGTGAAGACATTCTGATGGGCTGTTTTCCCAGCATGCAAAGATCTAAAATTTACCCTTTATTTATGCTTATTTTTGAATGTCCTATCTCCTCATAAGAGATATATTAAAGACCTGTTGACATTATTAATATTTTCAGCAAAACATAATACAACTGATTTAAGAAATATTGTGAAAGAATCCAGTCGAGGAAGGAAAGGGTCATTGGTGAGTCTGGGAGGGGCGATCACTGCTGCTCTACATTGTGAGGGGCTGAATGTGTTATGTAATGTGGTTTCCATTGTATAACAGTATTTATCTCATTTTTCCACCAAATAGTTTTCTAAAGAGGTGAATTGCAGGGGAAAAAATGCAGGAGGGATAGAGGCCTCAAAGGGACACTTTTGATGAAGCACTTCACTGGCAGCATGCTAGGAAAAAAAACATCATTGCTGTTTCCTGTGCTCTTAAGTGCAGGAGGAAGATATTCACTTGGAGGGGCGACCTACTTTACACTCAGTTTTGTGTTGCTTTGTGTTTCCTACAGCAGGGTTTGTCTGTTTGCCATCTGTTAAAGGGAAGGCAAGCACAGTGTAACCTCCCACCCCTGGAGAGAAAGTGCCCCAATGATGATCATATTTGCGATCAGTCTTGGTTTTGTATTTAGAAGCCATGGATTAACAAGCCATATACGCTGTGCTGAAACGGGAATGGTGTGACATTGTGACTGTCTTTGGGGCTAAACACTCAGAGTATCCATTGTTTGGACCCGATAGAATGGGTAGAAATCTGTTTCTTTTACTGATGGTGTTTAAATCCTGTGTATACAAATAGAGCTTCCTCAGCAAAATTAATTAATCTGGCTCCGTTTAAACCTGACAATCACTAGTCCATGACCAGAAGATAAATCTCTTTGTCAGGGATTAAAGGGAATTAAAATGTAGACATCATTACAGGTTTTTTGCACTTAACGGACAGTATGATGTCCTTTGACAGTTGTGCCATTTTAATCCACCACAAAGTTTCAGTTTAAACTGTAGAAAACACCATAGAATGCCAGTGTGTCGCCTCACACCACAGCACATCCATTAAAAGACTTGCAGCTGGTGAGAGATAAGACAGCTGGAAGTTATGTCTTTTGCAGCCGTTAAACTGTGCTATCACGTCTTCTGGAAACTGCACGCCTAATTTGCAAATCACATTTAAAGCATACTTGGCAGGTGAACATGAGACTCGTGATGTCTGTTTGTGTGTAATCTCTCACTTGCCCTTCAGGCCTTGCTCCAAGGCCTCATTTCATACAGGAATTTCCCTTATTAATTCGAGTGGAGACGGTCATATCTTGAAGGTTCCAGGAGGGGGTCTCTTCACAGGGGTGTTATACTAATAAACATTAACAAAATATTCATGGAGTTACAGTCCTGGACATACTTCACAGTTATTTGTCCCCAGTGAACTGCAATTGTAGCTTATTTGGAAGAATGAATTTCCGCTCGTTCTTCTACAGCACTAAGAAACAGAAATATAGACTGCTGTGAAATAGATGCAGGTCTTCTTTGAGAGTTTTTAACACTCTACATTCTCCACACACTTTGCTTGAGTTTGAAGATTGTCAGGTGATGATTTACAGCAACATGGGACATATTTCTTGCATGAATCAATAAAAAAAATATGTACATAAGAAGAGTATAACATGGTTAGAAAAGGATTGGCTGAATATATATATATGCTCATGTTGTGTATCATGATTCAGTGTACTGTAAACGTGTGTTCACAGTCCTTGACAAAGGAAACCCCTAGTGCATCCACCGAAACAACCAGTCCAGTGATGTTTAAGAAGGAGAAGTATGACAAGATCAGACATTCCAGCTGTTGAAAACTACAAGAAATTGGTAATTAGTTCTAGGCTAATTGACTTTAGTTCTGAGATTGACTTTACCGAGTTATTCATAATATATCCATGTACACACTAACTGGACAAATCTTTAGGACTCCCCACTGAATAATTTGTAGAGATGCTGTGCACTAAGGACAAAAGCATTAAAGTTTGCTGAATCATAACATGACAATTATTCCATGAGATTTTGAAGTTCTGTATATGTAGACCATGTCCATTTCATTCTTTAACCAGGTTCATCCTAATAAATTTCCTAATAAATTTGCTAGAGAGCACATGTGTATGTATATATCCATGCAGCTCTGTTATAACATAAGTTACAGATACACTGCAGAAGGTAATTTAAAGCTATATGATATTAGGTAGTTAAAAACCACAGGAATAGATGTTTTATAATATAAATGCAGAGTGAAAAACCCAGTGTGCTGCTTTAGATACTGACTCAATTGGAATGGCATGCAAGAACACCAGAGTGTATCGCACTGGGACTTGTCAGGCCTACTCGCTAGGGGACAATTCTTCCTTGCCAGGTGAGAAGCAGTGCTCTCAAAACAGAGAGTTCACATGTGGTACAAAGATAAAAACAGGTCATAAATTTCAAACCCCCCACCCCTCCCTCAGAAACTATTTTGGAGAATAAAGATATTCTGCAGGTATGTTTCTGTCATCATCATTCCTTAGCTTTCCCCATTATAAAAATCAAGAGGGCCACTGGAGCAGAGAGGCCATAAACTAGGCAGTTGAGTCTATGCCAACAGCCAGACTCCTGACAAGACTGCAGTGCTGACACAGGGAGCTGACAGGTGGCCACAGCACTCTGGCCTTCTTCTCAAAGATAGAAGGTTACATATAGCCTTGTTATTCCAAGAGAGAAATGTGGGGGAGCCAGGATGTGAGTTTGAAGTGTGGTGGACAACTTCACAGCCGGACTCTAGTAACTGGGGATCTGGGTTTGAGCACAGTGACCTCATCCGAAGGTCACTCCACTTCAGCAATTGGTTCACTGCAAACCTGCCCCCTGACTTGGCCAAAGTTCAGGAAGAAACAGAGGTACAAATTTAGTGGGGTGAGATAATAATCCCTGGTGATTCAGAGTCTGACCATAGGCACTACTGTGTTTCATCCTCCACAAAAGCTAATAATACAAACATACAGGAACGCTGGTGGAGGTGTCCGTATGAGGGGAAGAGAGGATTAGCGATTAGGTGAATTATCCTCAGCTGTCATATCTCGACTGTAATTAAGGAAACACAGCAAGGCTGGCTATTTGTCAATAGGGCTGCTTTGGAACCCAGCTGTATCAGTCTGTTATTTGGGAGCCCACAACACTTTCTTTGGCACCCCTCTGAGATTCCTGGAAAAGCATCTCAGAGCTACGCCAGAACACTCTCAAATTCATCAGAAGCACAAAAAAATGGCTTCAGGGCAAGGTCCATCAGGCTTAATATTTTATAGAGGATGATTTACATCGGGAAGCTGGTGGTGTATTTCCAATTAAGGAAATTAAAAGCAAATGGCAGTTTAAAAGCTATGGCAATTGCTATGAATAATTTAAAAAACAAAGCTAGACATATGCATCTAAGTAGTCTCTTTTGACCAATCAAGAAATAACCTCCACTAAAATTGATTTACAGAAAAATACAATAATCGCAGTAGTACAACCCTGTCAAACAGTGGTTCTCTACTCTGGTCCTGGAATCTTCACTCTCCGTCTTCTGGGTTTCAGTCCAACCGAATTTCTAATCAACAAGGATAACTGATCCCCTTAATTGAACTTTTCACTTGATTTTTTTAAACAACTTTTAAACCTGTTTCTATACTGCAAGAGTGTTTGTGAAAAGAGACATAGCAAGCATATCTCCGTCCATTTTCAGACTGATTATTTAGTGTTTGCAGCCTTGATATCCAGACAAGTGGAAGTAACAACGTATTAAACATAAAAGAATTGTGCAGATACTTATATTGTTATATTCCACAAATCTGGATGAGGGAAGTTGTAGAACCCAGAAACCCTTAATTAAGGGCTGATACTAATTGCTAACACTAAACAACTTTTTGAGAGTGTCATGATTGAGCTAGGGGTCAATAAGCCTCAATAAATACAAGTTCAATTAGAGCAAGAAAACAGAGGTGTTCAGGACAAGGGCCGAGACTCCAGGACTCCATCCTCTGCAAGATCTCTGTTGGACAGGGGAAAGACAGGTTGAAGTGGCTTAGCCCAACAAAAAGAACAGACAATACAAGGACAAAAGCTACAGACAATCCATAAAGATGCACTCAGCACACAAACTTGGATGGGCGAAATGGGCAGTCAACCAACATGCAAACGAAGTACAGCCATTTACAATGATGACATACATAGCCCTGCATTTCTTTGTAAATCATTTACACCCCATTTCATGAAGTTCATGAGCCTACGGGTTGTGCTCATTTGTATATAGCAGCCTGCAGGCAGTATTATAGGTATAAAACAATGCAATGTGGCAGGATAGTTTTGGTATTAATATTTTTGACTTAGAGAAGAAGAAGCTTTAATTCTAACAAGTCTCATCGACTGGCAGAGAAACAAGAATGAAAATTACTTTACATGACTAACAGTGGTTAATTTGGTACTGTAATTTGAAGTAAACTTTTGATGATAAATAGACTAATTTGTCCAAACAGCCATCCTTTCAGATTATTTAATATTGCTAGATGTTCAGCTTTGGCCAGATTGTACTGTTCATATTTGAAATTGGGTGGATTTATAAAATAGTTCCGGACTTATTACTAGGTACCACTGGCAGTTCCAGAGACATTCAGAATGATAATAGCAGTCTCTGTTATGACTGGCTGCAATTTACTATGTGTTGGCCAGACATTAATCTGTTCTCATTATGGTCTGTGCAGACTGGTTTATGATACCTGAGCCCTTCCTGCAAGTCCGAAAGCCCTGAGCAGGGCCTGAAAGCCAGTGCAGACACACTCCATCAGATGGGTGCCAGGTGTTCTGTCCCTAGTACCTCTTCCTACACCCCCCAGACTCGACCCAGATGAACATCCTGAGTCTCACTGACTTTTAACTTCTCTTACCTGGAGGGATTTTGGCTCATGCAAAAGGTAAGTCTATTAAAAGCACATAATCCGGAGAGGAGACATGATCAAGAAGGTCTGGTCTACCAAAAGTAATATAAAAGAACATCTCCATCAAAGTTTATTGCAGCAGGTAGCTATGGTTCCATGACAGGAATATATTTTTAGGAATTTCTTAGTGTAATGGGTTGGCGGCCCGTCCGGGGTGTACCCTGCTTTGTATGATTGCTTGCTGGGATAGACTCCGGCTACCCTGCGACCCTGAATTGGATGAACTGGTGAGAAAAAGGATGGACAGAATTTCTAGAGAAAAGGTTTATCTGTTGCTCTTGCACCTGCACTAGTGCTGTATTCCAGTCCCATGACTCCAGTTATTCTCTCAAGGAGTTGCAGAGCTGTGACATAAGATGATCAGAACACTTGAAAAGACCGTTGATTGTTCTTGGGAAAAAAACAACCAATATCTGTCATTTTTGTTGCTTCTGAAATTAACTTTTGGTTCTCTTCAGGTCAATTCAGAGATGTTCTGGGATGTCAAGTTAAAGAAACATTTTAATGTTTCATAGAACACATAGAATAAATCACAAT